>NW_022900929.1:55555775-55578382 GCF_012274545.1 Fukomys damarensis | reverse complement strand
TATATATATATATCAATTGCCCAAAATGAACATCACTATTCTATAATACTAACACACATTAATAAAAAGAAGAAAGAAAAAAATTTGAAGGTTTTCTGAACTAATATACATTTTATATTATAATAAAACACGTTTTAGTCTTTTATAGCTCTTTCTTCAAGCAATATCTTAAACCTGCACTCAATTTGGATAGTTCTTAAAAAGAATCACTACTCCCACCATGTGGGGTGCATTAACACTCTAAGAATAAACTGACCAGTTCTCAGCATTCTATCGGAAGGAGCTCCAAGCAGGAACAATGGGAGATTTGTATACAAATTTATTGTTAAAGCATCACAACAATGAATACAAAAACAATACATATTATTTCACTGCATTATCCATATACTTCAAGTGTATTATCCATATACTACCAAGTACTTGAAGTATCTATATACTTCAAGAGTATTAAATCACTTTCTAGGAAAATATTCATGGAGTAATGTATGATTAATAAATAGTATGATGAAACAATGATTAAATGAATTAATGGTATAGGTGGTAAGGTTAAGTTAAATCCACGTGTGATTTTAAAAAAAGACAATGAGAGAAACAATTTGGCCACTGTTAAGTACCTGCACTCTATCCTATGAATAAACTATAATAAAGGGAAAATTCTTTAAAAATGAGATACACTGAAAAGCATTTCAGTTCTATTTTATGAGAAATAGGGTTTCATATAGTGATTATTTACTCATTTAGTTACCAAAAATCCTTGTAAGTGAACACATTTTTCAAGCTCTCCAAGAATTTATTTTTGTCCAGAAAAAAAAAAATCCATTATACTTAAAAAAAAATCACTCACAGATTCTTTTCCCATTTTCTTTTGTAGCCGTGTTTGCCACTGGACAGCTTGCATGACAATGGCTTCCCACCTTCTTTCAAGATTTACAATGATCAGCTGCATGGGCTGGTGGTCTGCGTTCAGATTGCAGGTCTCTCGGTCATCCAGAAGATGCTGGCATAATCGAAGAATGGAGGCTACTCCTCTACGTCGCTGCTTGATTTCACGGCAGAGGGACTGCAACACAGAGACAGACTGACATAAGAATGGTTACCGGGCAGAGTTCCCTAAAAACTAAAACACTTTCCATTAAAATTTTGAGTTGTAGCGACAAGCTCAGATATGAAAAATAGGACAAGATGAAGTCTTTAGGTTGGAGGCCTCTTATAGATAGCTAAATAATGCTAGAGAATTTAACTGTCTTTTTCCTCTTGTCTTTTTCACTATCTCTAGATACCAACATAATTAACAGTTCCTAACCTAATGAAATAACCCATTTAGGTCATATGAATGCCAAATAGGTTGGCATGCTTTGATTCAAATTTAAAGGAAATATAAAAGATAGAAAAATCCTCTAAAAGAAAACAGAAAATTTCCAAATTTATTCCTAGATTTTTTTAGAGGCTAAAAGTTAATTTTTTTACTGGTTGAGAATAAATTAAATAAGAATGCAAAGGATTTTATATATAAAATCCATTATTTGAAAAAAGATAAGCAACATTTCTCTTTCAAAGTTTGATTAACAAAGCAATAATGTTTAGAAAACAGAAATTAAGTTACTTTTTTTGGTTGCTGTGCTGCTTTTAATAGACATTCACACTATTTAAGAAGGATATACATGCATCAAAATAGCATTTTTGTCTCCAGAAGCATTTGTATTGCTGCAGTGACCCTAAGCTGAACAATTCAAGCAAAATAGTGGGTACACATGTCTAAAAATATTATGCCCTTTCTTTGCCTAAGGAGAATGTGTAAGTGATATTCTAATTCAAAGCCTTCAGGAGAAATGGTGATTACATCCACAAACATCACTGAATTACTAATCTCCTTCTACTGCTACAATTGAACTGTTCTAACAGTTAACAGATTGCTTATTAATCAACAAGGGTAAACAAGACAATGCAATTTCATTTAGTGTCAGAGTTTTAATGCCTAAAAGTATTTGTGCTTAAAATGTTAATCTAGATGAGGCTTCCTTAGAAGAAGTCTTAAAATGACGAAGTGCAGTTCACTGAAATGCGCATGGAGTGGGGATAGCAGATCAGTAGGTGGACATTTCATACAGATGTTCCACTTATTGATATAATGCATGCTATGGCCATTTAAGTGACCCCAACCCAGTAATAGCTGGAATTCTATTATTTCTATAATGAGAGAAACCTGTACCTTTAATATTTCTGAATTTTAAATAAGGTGAATGACAAATTCCCAAACCTCTATTTACGGCAAAATATGACTAGGAATTTTATTATTCAATTTGTACTAGTGCAGCAGTCTCAGTTATGTTTCCTGAACTTATCTTTATTTATTTTCTTAGGGTTCATTACTATTTTCCTATATAACTCCTGATATAACCACCAGGTCTGACAAATTTCTCAACTGCTGCTATTCATTAGCTTAGTGCTGAATGAAGAGAAACCCTGAGACATTCAGTGATAAAACTTGAGGGCCTGCTAAACCAACAAGTATTGCTTCCCTCTCCTCCAATTCTAACAAATGTTTCGCCTCAATTCACATGCATCTCTCTCTCTCTCCCTCTCCCTCTCTTTTTCAATGCTCCGTCTCTGTCTTTGTCTTTCCTTTCCCCTCTGCCTCTCTCCCTCCTCTGTGTGTGTGTCTTTCTTCCTCTCTGAATCTGTCCGTCTGTCTGTCTCTGCTTTCAATTTACTCTCTTATTCTACAGGTATCGCACAGTCCAAACCATGAAGCCAACCTAATTTTTGGCCCAATATTAAACACTCTAGATGATATCGTGGCCAACTGAAGCTGGTTCAAATGAGTCCTGTGGAAATGAATACTGAGGATTTTGTCTTATGGTTAATTTGCTAAAATTAAAGAACCAGAAAAATGAAAAGAAGATGTTTTATGTCATGGAACTGGATTTTGTAAACCTCTCTTCGAAGTTAACTAGGATAATAATTTTATTTCTCAAACCAAAGTTCTTAGCTGAAGGGAAATTTGTAATCAATAGCACTAAAGGTGTATATAAAGAGTTAGCATGGACCATATCCAGTGGCATTTGCAAAGCGGCCCAAATAGGCTTCACTCACCTCATAAACATCATCAAATGC
This sequence comes from Fukomys damarensis, assembly GCF_012274545.1. NCBI lineage: Eukaryota > Metazoa > Chordata > Mammalia > Rodentia > Bathyergidae > Fukomys > Fukomys damarensis. The sequence goes on along the minus strand of NW_022900929.1, from coordinate 55,575,268 downwards.
CTTTTTCATCCCTAGGAAATACAATTGATAAGAAAATTCTTCTACATAATACATTTCCATGACAACCATTAAAATATACATATTTATAATAACAAACTAAACAAAATCAGTGGATTTGCTGGTAATGTTTCTTAGAATCACTAGTTACGTTATTTTTCAGCATAAACTATGGACAGAAAAATGTTAAATAAAACATAGGAAAAAATGATTATTATGACTATTTTTGGCTTACATTTCAGAGAAATGTGCTTTTAAACAGAAATCCAAGCTAAGCAATCTAAATAAGCACAGAAATAAGATAAAGTCATTCTTGCTTCCTTCATCTCTGTTTCCATGACCTCCTCAAATATATCCTGTACCTTCAATTTGCAAGACACTCTGGAACTGAGGTTTCAAAAATGAATGAGTTACTGTTCCTTTTGCCAAGGAGCTGAGAGTCTACTGAAAATGAACTACACAAATAAGTATTCAAATAAATACCAAGAATAATGCAGAGAAAGGTATTAAGAGAAATAATGTACAAGTGGCTATTGGAGAAGTTGATAAAATCTTTCAAGGAAATGTTGGCCGCTAGGCCGTCCAATATGGGCAATTGTGGTTAAGAGAATAGAAGGCCCAGAGACATGTCAAGGTGGAAAACAAGCAAGTAGCCTTGCAGCAGGAACACTTCGTGTGTTGGGGAGAAGGAAGGAATTAAGCATCTGGAAAGGAGAGAGGGAACAGAAAAGCCTGGAATGCTTTTCATTATTGCCAATTTTAAAGCATTTTCCTTAATATCTAAAGAGATCATGTTAGCATTAGCTCACATGCATGGACAATATTGCCTTCTAGAAAAGTAGAGGACAAGAAAAGAGAAAGGAAATTTGGAACACAGTGACTTAGAAATATGCCTAAGAAAGGAATTCCAAATGCTTTAGTACCTAGTTATTCTTTTAAGTTTATTCATACATTTTAGATTTACATTATGGTCACATTCATAGTATCTAGTTATCTTTTGGCAATTTCTTCTTGCAAGGCTACCTTTCTTAGTGTGAAATTGGCCTATTCTATTTATTTATTTTAAGTTTCTACTCAGTTTCCTCAAGTTTCTTAAAAGGTAGATTTTCTATAAAATGAGAAGTATAAAAACTAAATTAAAATGTTAAGCACCTTACAAAGATAAAGTAGAACACTCTAAACAAATGCTAAGAGAATTGCTAATGGAATGAAAGTTTTTGTTTTACATTTATAAGCTACCAACAGGATTTTTAATTCACCAACAGCATTTCAAAAGAATATTTGTGGTTTATCTCTGTATACTCTGGTCAAATTTTCAACTATTTAAACCACACCTATTATCGAGCCAAATGCAATGCAAAATCATTCTTCACACTAGCTTCAGTTTAACACTGCTGAAGGCAAGACTTTCAATGGTGGTGCTTTATTTTTTACCATAATGCTAATTGTATGCATAAATGAAAAATATAACACAGAAAATATTTACTTGTATTCAAACATATTTTAAACAACTGTCTTCTACTTCATGAAATATGAATAAACTTACAGTAAGAGAACAACTACTATTAAAACTATTACGATAAATAAAGTGTGAAAACAAAATGGCAAAAAGAGAGATGAAAAAAGAGTATTTCCAAAACATCAAAACTAAGCGTATATTTTTATTTAAAAAGGGAGAGAGAGAGAGAGAGAGAGAGAGAGACACCAATATTTTCAAGAGTTCTACCTAACCTCTCTTCCAGCTGGTTTAGTGTTTCTGTAAGGAAAAGATTTTATGAAGAGAGCTTCTCAATTGCACATGAACTAGCAGAGTCAACAAGTGGGATGTTAAAAAGCTTCTACACAGCAAGAGAAACCAGCAACATTGTGAAGAGGCAGCACACAATATGGGAAAAATTTTTCACCAGCTCTTCCTCAGACAAAGGTCTACTATCTAGAATATATAAATAACTAAAAAAAAACAACAAACAACAACAACAACAACAAAAATCAGACCTCCCAAATTTAAAGACCCAATCCAAACATGGGCATCTGACATGAACAGACATTTCTCAGACAAAGAAGTAGAAATAGCAAATAAACATATGAAAAATATTCAAACTCACTGCTTATTGGAGAGAAGCAGATGAAAACAACACTGAGATTCGACCTTACACCAAAAAGTCAATGGCTGCTATCAAGAAATCGGCCAATAACAAATGCTGGTGGGGCTGTGGGGAAAGAGGAACAGTGCTCCATTGTTGTTGGGAGTGTAGACTGGTGCAACCACTGTGAAAATCTGTATGGAAATACCTCAAAGAACTAGGATTAGAGGTCCCATTTTACCCAGCTATTCCTCTGCTAGGTATCTTTCCCAAAGAATTTTAAAAGAATCATACCAAAGTGATATGTGTGCACCCATATTCATAGCAGCAAAATTAATAACTAAAACTTGGAAACAGCCCAAATGCCCATCAACAGAGACTGGACAAAGAAAACATAGTTTATTTTTTTAATAAAATGGAGTACTACTCAGCCATAAAAATGAGACATTAGAGACATTTGCAACTAAATGGATGTACATTGAGGACATACTCAAGTAAAATGAATAGGACACACATGTTAAATATTGAATAGTTTCTCTAGCGTGAGAAACTGAAAGTGTAAACAAAAAGTATAATAGAGAATGTGAAATAGGAAGAAAAGGGACAAAGGGGAAGGGGACATGGGCAACGCAGGGGAAAGGAAAGATGGGAATTGAATTAATATGAGAACATTAAAAAATGGAAACAAAGTCTTTGTAGATAGGGAGGGGTAGAGGGGTTAAAGGGAGGGCAATGGGATGGGGAAAAAATAAGAACCAAGACTGATAACATAAACATGTAAATTTCCAACAATGAATGTCATTATATTGTATACGTTAAACATACCAATAAAATTAATTTTTTTAAAAAAGAGAGCGAGAAAAGGAAAATCATGCCTGGTTTAAGTAAGTTGCAACACATTCTTTGTCACTGAAGTGTGTTGCCCATGGTGACTATTTTTCTAAAAGAAATCTCCAGACTGGCTGTCATAACTCAAAAAACTCTGGCCACTGATTTACTTTTAGAAAGCCATTTCACTTCTGTGTATAAGAGAAGGCATGTGTACTCGCATCCATTTCCACACCGAGCTGCACAAACAGACATGAGTTAAGGATACATACCTAAATGTGGTTGATGATTTTAATCACATGGTAAAAAATGTTAAGTTTAAACAACATTTTCTGGGTAGGCATCATTGCATTAGGGATGACATAGTGTTCAGATCCACATTCAGAAGTGGCCTCTTTGACCTGACTAGTGAAACTAGAAATCCATCTAGTTATGGAAGCTGCTCTGTGCATATTCCAACACAAAATGACTAATTCAATTTTCTTGATATGTAATCAAAGGCTTGAGTAGCTCTTCAGGTATGGTGTTGGTGGGCAAAAAAATGCACATAACATAGCCTTATGTACATTCTCCTGAAAAATATATTGCACAGACATGAGCATTGTTGCCTTGTTGTCAACACTGATAGAGTTGTAAATCTGGATTGTGTTCAAAAGTCACTCAGTAATCTTCTCTAACAATTATGCCTCAGTAGCCTCTGCTATTCAATCCATTCTTCGTTATGATGCTAATTGAAAGGGGAACATGTGCCACATTTTGTTTTTATTAGTACATGTTTGCAGTATAGAATGATTACATTCATCATGGGCAGTTGGTACATGTACATAACACATCTTAATTCCTTTTTCATTCACTTCCTTTCTCCTTTCTCCTCCTCCCTCCACGTCTTGGTCCCCATCCCTTGTGCAAAAGATCTTTGGCTTTCTATTATCTATTGTTACTTTGTTATTTAATTTATACTTTGGGTTTCTCATACAAGAGAAACTACATAATATTTAAACTTTATGTTTGATTTATTTCACATAACAGTAGAGTCTCAAGATATATCCATTTTCCTACAAATGTCTCAAGTTTATCTTTCTTTGTGGCAGAGTACTACTCCATTGTATATACCACACTTTTTATCAGTTTATTTGTTGATGAACATATAGGCCACTCCCAAGATTTAGCTATCATGAATTGCGCTGCTATAAATATGGGTGTGCGTGTATCTCTGTAATATATTATCTTTAACTCTTTTGGTAAGAAACCTAGAAGTAGCTTTGTCAAATGAAATTTCTATTTTTAGACTTAATATGGAATCTCCATATTAAGTAGGACTCGGTATTTCCTTTTAATAGTAGCTCTCTTTCTACTGGCAGTCTTTGAGTCTTCTGCTCTTCATCATTACGTTTTTCTTCCTTTACAAAAAAAGAGTTCTCCTGTTATGTTTGCTTTTTACTCATTTTGGCTAGGGTTAGCTTTGGGGTTTACCAAAACTGTGACTGAGAGAAGGGAAAGAAATGTGGCTAGAAATGATAAACAAAATAATGAGCGGGCCATGTGTAGATTAAAATACACATTAGATTCTAATTTAAAGCCTACCACCAGATACAACTATGCCAGTGAAATACATCAACTCATTTGACACTATAAATCTTGCCTTTAGATGTAGCTTAATCGTCACTTGACAGTCAGTGATAGGGTTTTGTTATACGTCTCCAAGCAACTGATCTATTTGCTCTCTTTAGCGCCATATCTCTCCAGGTAGTGTTAATTTACACTTTCAATAGCTTACCAGCACTAGCATTACCACCTCGGCCTCACCTCAGGTCATCAGAATTCAGTTCTCACGAGTGAGCAATCTAGATCTCTTGCATGTGCAATTCATAGTAGGGCTTGTGCTTCTTGTGAGAATCTAATGCTGCTGCTGATCTGACAGGAGGCAGAGCTCATGCAATAATAACAGCCATTGGATGAAGTTTGCCTACTGCTCACCTCCTGTGTGGCCTGGTTTCTAATAGGCCAGAGACTGGTATCCATACATAACCTGGGACTCAGGGACTTGTACAGTAAATTGAAATAAATCCCTCTTAAAATACTCCCACTTGCCTTGAACACATTTATCCCATCATTCTTGCCACTTCCCAAAGCACTTCCGTAAGTCCTCTTTCCTGAGAGTCTCTAGTTGTGTTGTTGTGCTACCTAGGTGTTCTGAATTGATTCAAAGGGTTTATCTTTTATGGTCATTTTGACTTTGGGGAAGAGCCAGAATTGCATGGTGACAGATCCGGTGAATAAGGTAAATGAAGATTCACTATCATGTTTTTTCAAGCCTTTCTTTTTTTATGTTGGATGATACTTTGCAGCAGTATAATGTTTTTTATCACATTTTGTAAAGTCATGAAATAGGACTTCTAGCAGTGCTTCAGAAAATACCAAGAATAAGAGAGTGTGTTTAACGTAACAGGGATCAATGGCAATGTCTTTTTTACTGAAATAATTTTTAAAATGTCAAAATTCATCATATATTTTGATCACCCATTAAGCCGTTATGATGATGATGATGATAATAATGAAAAGCTAACATATCTGATACAAAGATCTTTTCATCCAATGATATATTTATATTATTATTTTCTTGAAGATCACCACAATTTTCAATGTAATTATTTAAAATACTGATGTAGTAAGATGTTTGCATCCAATATTTGGGGATTTCACCCTTCCTGATATGAAATGTCATTACTAGTTAATGTCATAACAACACTGTACTAAATTAAATACAAGTTCTGATATCAGAAAACTTATATAGTAAAGCAAAATAATGATGATGAGCCAGGTGTGGTGGCACACACCTGTAATTCCAGCCCTCAGAAATCTGAGGCAAGAGAACTAGCATAAGTTTGAGGTCAGTCTGGGTTATATAGTGAGTTCAAGGCCAGCCTGAACTACATAGCAAAACTCTGTTTCAACCCTTTCTCCAAAATAATAATAGCACACAAAGTATTTCTTAGAAGGTGAAAGGCATTAGGTACAGATAATATTAATATCTGCAGACATCATCTAAGAGTGCAGAGCAAGTGGGAAATATAAAAGGCTATAATTCTATGATTCTTTAGAAGATGCTTTTGACTGGTTGATTTAAGATCATTATTTTGGAAGCATGTTTGGTAAATGATACTTCTTATAGCAATAAATATTTATTGGATATCAATTATGTGCCAAACACTATAATTCTCATTATATGATTAGCACTGGTGGATTATAGGCATATAATGAGATGCGGTACTCTAAGAGTTTGTAATCTGGCTGAAGGAAATATATCCTAATTCCATAAATGAAAGGCGGAAACACAAGGCAAACGTTTTTGGTAAGACCTAACTCATCAGGCTGTAGGTTTCAAATAAGGTGCTGAAAGTGAATGTGCTTTGTGAATAGTGAGGCCATGACACACATAAATTATGACTGATATATAAGCTAAATAGGGAAACTGAATAGGGAAACAAGAAACATCATTCCTAGCTATAATAGATATATTAAGATTTCTGGAACTAGAGTTTCCTAGGCTATGAAAGTTGCTGAAGACTGGAAAGTTGGAGGGAAGAAAGAACAGATATCACAACCTGGGAAATACACAGAAAAAAATAGCATGAAAATTCAAGTGGGGTATGATGATACACATTAAATTATTTAGCTATCAATTCATCTGAATGTATTCATTGAGTACTTCTTACATGTCAGGCACTGTTCTCAGGGATAGGAATTTAATAGTGCACAAAGTATTTCAGACTTCTGTCATTATAGAGTTTACATTCATATTTGTATGTGTATTGGTATGAGTAGCTAGAAATAAGACATAAGTAAATATACAAAAAATAAGATAATGACAAGAATAAGAACAAGAATACAATAAAAAGTGGCTGGTGGTTACTATAAATTGGGTTTTCAATAAAGCTTTGCTGGAAGGTGATATATGCAAAATAATTATGAACAATTGTTGGGATTTATTAATTGCCAGAGCACTATTCTTTTTTTTTTTTTTTTTTTTGGTATGCGGGATTGAACTTGGGACCTTGTGCTTGCAAGGCAACTAGCAGAACCCCTGGCCCTAGAGCCCTATTCTTAACAATATTGTCTTTTTTTTTTTTTTTACTAATCCTCTATGTTAATGACTATTTTCATGTATTTATGCTTGCCATGAAGTTTCATATACTTTATATCTATTGACTCATTTAATCTTAACAGAATATTATGATACATATTATATTTTTTTTCTTTTGGTGCTGGAGTATTTAACCCAGTATTGGTATTGAAAAAGTACCAATTCTTTTGGTAATGGAGTACCACTGAGCTACATTCCTGGCTCTTTCTAAAAATTTTTTTCAAAATTTCAGACAGGTTTGCTAAGTTGCCCTGGCTGGGCCCAAATTTGCTGTTTACCTGCTTCAGCCTACCTGAGTGCTGAGATTACAGACATGTGCCATTGTGCTCATCTTATACAATATTAATTATATACATAAATATATATTAATTATATACATGCAAACATGTAATGTTAATTATACATATACATGTATAATATTAATCACACAAACATATATAGTTGGAGAGAAAGAAGAAGACAGAGGAAAGACAGTTACTGTAATCTTCTATTTTACAAATGAGGAAAGAGAGACATGAAGACACTGAGAGGTTAAGTAACTGATCAGTCATACATAACTAAAAGGCCTCAAAAGCAGGATTTGAATCCAGGCAGCCTGAATTTAAAGCTGGCTCACAAAACACTATGCTACATTTTCTTTTCTTTTGCAAAACATTTATTGGTACATTTTAGATACACAAGACGATAACATTCATCCTAGGGAATTTGTACCTGTATATGATATATCTTACTTTTTTCCGTTCCCCCATCAACCTCTCTTACTCTTATATACAAAAGCTTTGTTTCCATTTTTTCCTTTTATTTTCTCTCTTTTCCTTTTCTTATTTCCAATTTTTCTTTCCTTTTCCCCTCCCTTGTTGTCTCTCTCATTTGAACATTTTCTAGAAAGCTAATGATGTTTGGAAAATGTCTAAACTTTCACATTATTTTACCGCTGACTTGTAACCAGAAATAATTACAAAAACTGTTACTGTTGCTAAGAGAACCAATAGTCTTTTGCATGCTTTTCAGAGGTCCAATCTGTTACCTTCCAAGTACATAAGAATTAGCAACCTATGCATGGATGCCCATGGATCAGCTATTATAACAGATATTGTTCTAAGTGCTTGATGTATATTAGGGAACAAAATGAATAAAATCTTTTCCTTTCAAGGGCCTTATATTCTAATGCACACTGTAAATTTCTCTTTCTTGAGAAAGATGTTAATTATGCAAATAATAAGAGCTTGAACAAAGAATATGTTCATCAGGTAAATGATTATTAACATTTCCAGCATTGGGTCAGCAGCTCTTAACTATATGTAGTGAATAAATGTTACACATAAAAATTCCCATTCTGGCATTGTAAAAAGTGATTATTCAAAAAAGCCAAAAAAATTAAAATACTTGAAGAATAAATGATGTCTGGTATATTTTAAAGAAAGCATGGAAAGTGACATGTAGTTGTTTAAACTGATTTCAAAGTTTAAAAATGTCAGCCAATATAGAGGCCCAGCTAAGTTGCAAACTCTGGGACTTAATCTATATTGAAGTTAAATATTCTATAAGCATGCAGTGAAGTGCAAAAAATAGCAATTGAAAAATGACATGATTAAATGGCACGACATGCAATCATTTGCTCTCAATTATATCAATGTATCTTCTTCATTTCTAGTAGTCAGGCAGAAATATTGTTTTTTAAATGCCTCTATTAAATTGGTCACCAATAATAAAATAGATGAGAGTTCTAATAAGCTCATTTACATAACATATATCATACACTACAAAACTATTCTCTCTAAACAGTTTTGCCCACAGATTTGTCTCCTGGTTGTCATGAGTCTTTGCTACATTAGCAGATTTTAAAAGCATAATACTGCCTTCAGGACCATTTGTAGAAAAATGTTTATGAAACTTTTCTAGTTAACCCTTGGCAAGATCCTTATTGCTAATTATGGAAAAGGTATTGATATAATATCTTGGCTGTCACATCTTATTATGGTGATGGTAGAAGCAGAATCTAGGTCTGACATTTTGGAAATACCATCTAATTGCAAGTCAGAAACATAGGATGACAGTTTTAAGTAGATTATAACTTCTTTCAAAATAGCAAATGGGTTTGCTTAATATAAAAGCTAGATTTAAAAAATAGTATTAAAGTGTCCTGAATTGGTTCACTAATCACATCTTTATTAGATCCTTAAAGAAGAGCTGGGTTGTATGCCAAAATAATTCTGAAATTGTACATGACAATATAAGCCTAGATTCAAACAGTAAATTATTTCTTATAACCATTTAAAATCAAAACAATTCCAATGAAATATTTTAATCTTTAAAAAAAATCTCTTCCCTTCTGTTCATTCACCTGGCCATTAGATGAGAAGTTCAATGATAGTACAGTACATTCACTTTTACTTCCATGGCTTGATTAGCCTGACATTTTGACCTACAGGAAGATCTTGTATTGTCTTGCAATCTAGTATATTTGCCAATCAATATGAACAATTAAGGGCCACCAGAAAAAATTAATTAATATAGTAAATTCTTGGAGCTACTTGGATGAATGGTGTCATCAAGGAAAAAGAGAATTCTTATACAAATATTCACATTTATACTTCCATCTGTTAGAAAAATGTATATTAATTTTATCTAGAATAGAGCATTTCTATTCATTTCGGCTTTTTAGCTATAAACCAAAATATAATAACTTCTAATAATACAGACTCTCACTGTGTTTTTCCATGAAAGCTGTTGTTATCCCTGTGTGGCATTCTTTAATTTCTTTGTTACTTTCTCTACGCTAGGTTAAGTACTTTTAAATATGTTTGTTTTTAAGAATCAAACTCAGTGGTTGTGTGCTTAGTTCATATTCACATGTAATTAGTAATATGTTATATACTTCCTTTTTAAATTAAAAACACTATTAAAATTCAAGACATACAAAACAATATGAAGATTAAGTTACTCTAAAGAAAACCATAATAGCTTACAGATTGCTTGTATCATTACTAAAATGCCAGTATCTATTACAGAGTCTCCATGGAATAAAGAATGCACTTTTGGCAATAATCTTTTAAAAACATGTCCATTATTGTTAAGATGCTAAACTAGTCTGCAATTACATAAAGGTAACTTTTAGTAATAAGGGGAAAAAAGATGCTGGATGCAAATGCAACTTAGCCATTATACTACAAAATACTTTTTCTAAAAAATTCCATAATCACTCTTTCCATAAACAGATAAGGCATTAATTGCCATTTATTTTTACATTTTACATTTTGAAGTCTATTTACAATACCCACTGAGGTTTTCTCTCATTGATTCCATGAGAATAATTTTAAACTACTTCTAAGGAATGGATGAAAGTGATTTTCTTCTCTAGTTTATCTGTAAATTCTAGCTACTTGAAATCATCTGTTTTTAATGGATATTGAGTATTTACTGATCAGATCAAAGGATATCCATGAAAGTGTGGAAAAATGGAAGGAAGAACTCTGCATGGGAAGTTACAGTGCAATATATTGGTTTAGTAAAACCTGTGGAAGAAAGGTCATCATAAAAGATATACCTAGAGAATGAAATAGCATTAAGAAGGAAAGCTGGGAAACATAGGAGCCAAGATAATTTAAGAGGAATTCCCCCAGGATAAGGGGGAACACCCAGACAACCTTTGTTTGTTTTGTTTGTTTTTGTTTTTGTTTTTTGAGACAGGGTCTCACTATGTAGTTGAGACTGACCTGGAACTCACTATGTAACCCAGGCTGGTCTCAAACTCACAGTGATCCTCCTGCCTCAGGCTCCTGAGTGCTGGGATTACAGGCGTGTGTGCGACACCACACCTGGCTAAAACAACCTTTGTAGTGAGAATCACAAGTCATGAGAGAGGACAATTAAGCTAGTTAATTTCACATTTTGCTCAACCCTGCTGCACTGTATTTTTCCTCACTCTTCCTCCACGCAAAGTTGACTATTCTCCATCACTCTCCTCAATCAAGTCCTATTTTTCCAGACTTGTCTGTGGCTTCTTTTTATTTCCTATTTGGAACTCATAGTAAAGCTCAGAGCATTACTTGAAGTATGACACCCAGGAACAAATATTTCAGGGAAGTGCTCTTGATATTCCAGAATCCCATGGACAGGAAATAAATGGATTCAAGAACTCTAGGGACATCATGCAGGAAGAAAGTCAGGCTATGGAATAATACCTCTAAAGAAGAGAAAAGTGATACTAGGGAGAAAATGTCAACATTAGAAAAGACCCTCCTGTTTATTCAGTAACTTCTTCATAAACTACAAAAGGCACAGATATAGTCAGCTATCTAAACATTATATTCCTTATTTTATTTGCATAGCATCTAAAAAAATAGGACATTTTCCTGTGAAGTTGGACCACTGGGAATTTGCTTCTGAGCTCTTTCCTTTACATTTGTGGCAGAAGCCCAGGGCATCTTGACTCTTTTTCTTCAGTTTTCCATATTCCCAGATGTATAGTAATACTAACCACATCCTCAGGGTCATTTAGAATTTTAACTAATATATAACAGCAAACACTTTTCAACTATCACTACCTAATGGTAGTAGAGAGATGCTGACTAAATATTAGCCAACTGGTAAATTGATATAATATATATTTATCTAAAAGCAATGAAAACGTATGTTTAGAAACACTTTCTTAAAGTTAATTTCCCTTTTTTCCTGTTCTGGGAAAATATACCATCATTCTGCTGCTGGCTTACCAAAAGAGAGTATCTGGTGGAGGGAGGGTAGTCTTTCATTTCCTTCTCTAACATTTTGGCAGCAAGGCAGAATGTGTCATTTAACCATAAATGTTCTCTAGGTGAACATTTGAGAAGTAGTCTGGAGTGAGGAAGAAACCATAACAGGATATTCTCCTAGTTAGGTAATAAATAGTTGTACAATCTCAAGTAAATGACATAATATCTATGTTCTCTCAGTATCTTTTCTTAAATATGCAGTAAGATTTTAGCCTCCAATATCTTCTTATATCAGATATTACATTATTCTATACTAGGACAAGAAAAATATTATGTGGTGGTCTGAGATTACTTTTTTAAAATAATTATGAAATAAACTTTTAGTACCTCTCACATAAGTTATAAAGTGGCCCCCCATCTTATCTGGTGAGCTTCTAGGGGTAGCAGAATATTAGTTTCTTTATGCCTTTATCATTTTCATTTTTTTTTCCTTTTGCTGGCATTAACTCTGGGGATAAGTGTGTGTTGCAGTCATCTGAATGAAAAAAATCTTGCTTAGTCTCAGGTTCTGCTTATGTCATGGTAATATTCTAATATTTTCAAAGTCTAACTCCAAATAACTTTGTGGTAAGAATCACATGTCTAAGCAAACCACACAAGGTCTTAAATTTAACTTCCATTTTGTGTTGGAAAAGTCTGTTACAATAATAGTTTACTTAGAATTGGGATGGCATGGTTGATATTTATTGACTTTCTTGCAATTAGTTTTGATTGACAGATAAAGGACCGAATGAATCCTGAACTATTCTTCCAAGTGCTAAAAATTATTTCTCTTGGTCATGAATAAAGAATAATAAAAAGGACCCTTTATTTTCTTTTTTGCTATAGCCAGATTGAACTCAATGCTTTCTCAATGAGGTATATCCCTGGACCTTTTTTATTTTTGTTTTAAGATAGGGTCTTAGTGAGTTGCCCAGTACTGGTATTACAGGCACGTACCATCAGGTCTAGCAAAAAAATATATTTTGAGAAAAGGAAGAGATAAAGGAAGAACCTGGGGAACTGCTTAGTGTATGCCTTTCAATGAAGTTTCTAACACCAGACCTGTCTATTTTTACATTTATCATCATGACATTAAATTCAAAAAAGAAAGAAAAATCTCCTTGGGGAAGAGAATGTGGTATTCTAAATGTATACTGTATAACTTAGGATTTAATCAACAGTTTAGAGCATCAGTGAAATTAAGAGAGATAAGTTAGGCTACTTTTTTTTCCAGATGGGAATATGATTTATGCCTCCACCCTATCTATGAGAGGTTTTGGGAGGATTAATGAGCTAATGTCTGTAAAGCTCTTTAAGCTCCTCACATGGAAGTGTAACACAAACACAAGGTGAAAAATGATAGCAAACTCAACACTGAATTGAGTTCCCAAGAGTAAAACCCTGAGAATGAGAAGCTGTTGCAGGTCAAGATGGTAAATCTCTAAGTTCCAATGCCAGAGGAGCCTGGTTTGTTGTCGCATGTATTTTAAATTCTGTTTAAAATAGTACTTAGTACTAGTCATAAGCATTTCTACCTTTTTATCCATCACAGTATCTCTTGTGCTGATCATTTTTATTTCTATTTATCAAATAAAATAAGACAGGCCTATTATTTGTATGTTAAAGAAAAAAAATAGAGATTTAAAAATTGCAGACATTAATGATGCCCCACAAGAAGCTAAGACTATGTCATTATTGGACTGTGATTTAGATTGGGATTCAGGTGATGTAGGCTGCCATCTGGCTCTGGTTGTTTGGTCTTGAGTGAGTCATATAATTTATCAGAAATTTGTTGTCTTCTATTTGGAATAAGGAGGCTGAGCTAGCTGGATGATCTCAGGTCTCATCCAGGGATGAAATTCTACAGTTCGCTACATACTTCCTGAGTATGTACTGATTCCAAGTCATTGAAATGGTATTTTGAAAGGCATACAAAACCAGTAAAACTTCATGATAGCCCTAACTCTTAAAAGTTTATACTATATTTGCTAACAAGATACACAGATTCATACTTAGGCATATCTGAATAACAAAAATAGGCACACAAAACAACCCAGGAGTTTCCTTAGTCATTTATCTCTATGACATACATATATATATATATTATCTCAATTTAGAGTTACATACTGTCGGAATTTCCTCACCTTTCCCTCTTTCTTGGAGAAGATGTTAGCAAGATAGTAAAACAGGACTCTTCAGTGCTCACCACCTTGAAGCCACATCACTTTGATCAATGACCTACATGCTAAACTACAATTGCAATGCTGGGGATTTAGCTCAGTGGCTCTGGCACCTGCCCTGCAAATGCAAGGACCCGAGTTCGATCCCCAGTACCAAAACAAACAAACAAACAAAAAACACTACAGTTGCAAGAGCTGAAAAAAATAATTGAGCCAAGATATGGGATCAACCCATGGATGGATGAATGGTCAAATGTGACACATACATACTCAACAGAATATTATTCTGTTATCTTGATTTAGTCATTTTAACTATATAGTCTGCCAAAAATGTATACATAAATATTTTAATACTAAATTTATTGAGACTATGAGATTAATACAAGTTTGACCTCTACAATTACAAGAGGTATTAAGAGTTGTGGCCATTAACTTCCAATCATTTTTAATAAGGCAAAATGCTGAAGTGTGTATACATATTCCTGCAGACTCTGTATACAGCAAATCATCACATTGCACCCAATAAAATACATGATATCATTTCCACTTACACTTTAGTAAAGCTGGAGAGAGGAATCCTGTGTCTTCCCTCCTACTATAATGTACTATTTCAAGCCCCCTGTAAAGAACATAGTAACAGAATAGTAACCTCTCTATGAGTCTTTCTTCTTCCAGGATAAATGATGCATACTCTATAAGACCACCCTCTCTCTCAAAGACATCCCTGGTAAATGAGAAAATTGGCAAGGGTGGGCTCTTTGGTCCACTTTCAACCTCACTTGATAGTAGAGTTGCTTAGCCCTAGGCCTCAGTATAAATATATAATTTGTTATTCTATGTATATGGTCTGTACTTTCTCATTTCTGAACTTTAAAGAAAATCTAAATTTTTAATTTCTTTTTGTCTTTGACTAAAATATTTGTATAGGGAGCCATTCATAGGACTTCAAAGAGTACCTGTCTCAACATTCAGCCCTAGATAACAAAAACTTCTCCTTCATAAGTAGAGATGGTTGTATATCTGAAGGAATGAAAGTGTTACACTGAGAAGATACTAGTACTATTCTTGTTACAGAACTATTCATAATACTTAAAATATGGAATCATCTCAGATACCATCAGTGGATGAATGGTTAAAGTGTAGTATATTTATACAATGGAATATTATTCAGCTATAACTTCTGTCATTTGAAGCAACAGAGATGGAAGTGGAAGTCATTATATCAAGTGAAATAAGCCAGACACACAAAGACAAATACCACACGGTGTCATTCATTTGTGGAAACTAATGTGTTAGTCTTGTAGAACAGAAAGGAACAGTAGTCACGAGATGGGGAAGAGCAGAGATAAGAAGGGATGAAAAGAAGTTCACTAAGGAGCACCAACACACAAAGTGGAGGAATTATTTGGTTCTTTACAGCAGTGTAGTTTTGATTTAAACATTCCATAACATATTTAAAAATGATTAGAAAAGAGAATGAAATTCCTAACAAAAATGATTAATGATTGAAGAGATGAGAATGTTTATTAACTTGATTTGATCATTACACATTGAATGCATGACTGAATTACCATGTTTCCCCAGAAGTATGTACAAATATGATGTTTCAATAAAAACAAATACTATAAAATTTTTAAAAAGAATAAGTAGACAGAAAAACATCAACACATATATCAACAGATATTGTAATTCAAAGGAGGCTCAATTTGAGGACTCAGATCAACAGAATATTTTTAAAATAAATTGACATGAAAAAAGAAAGCTTGAGAAAATTTCATTTCATTTCTTGAATATGCACAAGAATATGGCATTCACAGCACTAAGGTGGGAACTTTAAAAAAATGGAAACATTAAAATCAGTAAAGATTATACAAAGATGAAAAAATTTTTGTTGCATTAAAAATTAAAATTGGACTGGGAATGTAGCTCATAGGTGGAGCTCAAGTGTAACATGTATGAGGCTCTGGGTTCAATCTCCAAAAAAATGCAATAAAGATGAAAAATTGAAATAGATTTTTTTTTTAAAGTGAGGGCAATGGGCCAGGGATTTAGCTCAGTGTTTCTGCCACCTGTGTTGCAAGCACAAGGTCTGGAGTTCAATCCCCAGTACAAAAAAAAAAAAAAAAAAAAAAAGTGAAGGCAAAATCTTGGGGATTCAATATGCATAGAGTAAAACAGAGAACCAAACATATGAAGATTCAATAACCAAATAATGGATAAAATTTTCCAGGTCTGAAGTAAGATGTAAATCTTCACAACCATTTTGGACTCACCATGTTACCAAGAAAGGAAAAAGAGGGAGAGAGGGGAGGGGAGACAATTAGTTCTATACAAATAAAAATGTTACTATGTGGGGAAAAAAACTGAGACTTCTCCTTTTGACTATAGATCTCAAAGAATCATTAATGGATTTGATGAAAAAGGATTATAGTTTCTCTACCCCAGTTCTAGCAAAATTTTATAGCCCACCTGTTATACGTGAGGTAAATGTAAAATACATTTTCAGACATTTAACATTTGGAAAGTACACTTGGAATGTGCTTTTCCTATAACTATTATTAAAAGACAATCCAGTGGTCAATATTAAGGATAAAAAAATTTTAATGGAAAATTATAGGCTAAAAAAACTGAATTTGAGCAATGAAAAGAATATTATGAAAATTTAATTGTGAATTACTTTTAATATTCCTATAAAAATAATTCAAGTGTCAAAATAAATAATGATGCAATCGTATTAGCAAAGTAATTAGTAGTTAATAATTAAACCCAAAATTACATCAATTAAAACCGACAAATAGAGGATAAAAAAGCTTACATTTTTATTTTAAAAGTGGCATCAATAAGTGGCTGATTCATTCTTGACAATGTAAGTGAAACAATTTTAAAGGAGGCTTTGAAAGCACTACAATGAAAATTGAACAAAAAAACACTTGATGTAGTAAATTTATTTAAACAAGCCACAGTGTAAGCTTCATTTGGTGCTACCCCCCAGCCCCGTACATACCACATGGTAGGTGTCCAATAAATATCTAGTGAGTACATAGTGAATAAATGTAATGAGGTAGAAGATCTGCAATCTTAATCAGGAAAATAAATGTGAATGGTCTTAATTTTTGTATTAAAATATACAAACTTTTAGATTTGATTAGGATATAATAAATAGTAAAATCACCTAAAATAATATAATGCTAAAAATTAATAATAAAAGGATAGATAAGGATAAACTAATCCTAAATACTGTGAAGACTTCAAGTCACCTAAGAAATGAGAAAGGATGAGGAAAGGCCTAGGATTATACAGTTTCTGATTAGTTTTGTTACATTCAAACCTCTATCTCTTCATCTTGGTCATTAATTTTAACCAAGAGTTTACTCTCTTCCATTTTTTTATAGACCTGTATATTTGTCATCATTGCATTAGAAGTTTACTGGCATATTTTTTGTATTTTAAAATTGACTCAATGAAAAGTTTCAGTTGATATAGAAACCAATAAAAATATATTCATGATATTTATGCTGCCATGCACATTGAAATTTGTATCTATGATGACTTTTTCCTTTCCCATTTTAGACCAGTACCTATATTCATATTCTAACGATATTATAATGTTGGAAAGAAAATGGGTTGATTATCATGGTGCCAAAGACAATAACATTGCAACTTTGATTCAGAAGATGTTTTCTGTCTTTTTGAAGCATTATTTTAAAGACTGAAGCATCATTTTAAAGAAGTAAAAACAAATCCTGGTATACACAATGTCCTGGATCCAACAGAAGTTTGTACCAAACTAAAAGTGTTGTTAGAGGAATTAAATGGCATCTATAATTGAATAAATTAAATAAATAAAAAGAATTTGGGTTTTGTTTCATTTTCTTTTACTTTAGAAAATTGCACTGGAACTGCCTGTAAAATTTTCCTTTGATTTTTTTTTCCACCACCCTCAGACAGTAGCATGAATAAGATTTGCCTAAATCTATCATTGAATTTAACCCAGCCAATTTTTCTAACAAGTCAGCCTTGGATTATATCAAATTACTGAAAAATTATTCCCAGAAATGCATTAGGTGATACATTTTTTAACGTGGTGAGGAGAAATCTGATGAAAGATTTCTGATGAACATACATAGTTTTCTTTTTATTGACATTTATGGTTAATGTAATACCTTTTAAAATTTTTATCTAAGACCTATAGGAAGAATTAATTCCCATTTGAGGTCCGTTGATTTTGAAAGTGCTTTGCACACTTTGGTTACAGCTAGATTAAGTTACTGTACTTTGCAGCTTTGCCAATAAAATCATTACAATGTTTGTAATGGCTCCAGATAGAGTAGCAGGAAGTATACAGGTAACTGTAAGATCCATGGCTACTTTCCTCATATACCATAACTTCTAAAATAGTCTTTCCAGTTTTTTCAAACTAATTTTGAAAATGTGGAGTTTGGAGTCACAGGCGGTACAATTTCTTATTCAGCCAATAGTCTGTCACTCTTACTTATAATGGACATGGGAAATTACTCCTAAATGTATTGATCAGAATGGTCTTTTTCTCTCTCTGAAAATTAAGCATTGAGATTTAAGAAAATATTTTTCTGAACCCTGAACCACATTTAGGTCCTTTATTTCTCTCTTTTTAAAAATAAAATTACATTAGTGATATTTCTTTTCACAGTAATTACTTTGCAATGCTGCAGATTTCATAATTAACTTGTAATCTTTTTAAAGGCCATGCTCTATACATTTGAATTTCTGAGATTTAAAACACTGATTTACTGATTTCCTTCAGCTGACAGTGATGTATTCAGAAATGGAAAAGAACAATAGAGTAAGTTAGCATTTAATTGCTTTTCTCTTTCCAAGCATAGATCTTTGACCTAAGAACATTGAGTTTACAAAGTAGTAGCCAATTTTGGAACAACTAATGGTTCTGACTATTGCCTCTATCATTTATGACTGTATAAGCCTGAGTAAGTTACTCCAATTTTTTGCATCTCAGTTTTCTTTTCTATAAGTATAGGATAATAATATGATCCTCTTCAGGATGATGATGAGGATTAAATAAGCAAGTGCAGGGAAAATATTTAGAAACTGTATCTCATATTTCATAAGGACTCAATAAATATTAGTTGTGGTTGCTACTATTATTAAAAGAGTATTTTGTCCTCCTAATGCAATTCTAGTGTGGTCTCCATTTCTTAAAGGAGATGCAAATAGCAGCCATTTCCACACTTAAAAATACTTTTTGTAATCTGGAGCAAGGTCAAGGAACTGTGGGATAAAACCTAGCCCACTGGGGCCGGGGATTTAGCTCAGGGGTTCTGCCCTAAGCGCAAGGTCCCAAGTTTGATCCCAGGTACCAAAACAAAACAAAAACAAAAACAAACAAACAAAAACCTAGCCCACTGGCTGCTTTGTTAATAGTTTTGTAAATTAATTTTATTGAGCACAGCTATACTTATTAATTCACATATTGTTGGTGGCTGCTTTTGAACTATGATGCAAAATGAATATATATATATATATATAT
>NW_022900929.1:55529749-55555763 GCF_012274545.1 Fukomys damarensis | reverse complement strand
TATGTATATATATCCTTTTATAGAAAGTGTTTATAGCATTTCTTTGAATGATTAGGGAATGACAGAGTAGGAGAGTATTGAAATTTCTTTTTTTTTGGTACCAGGGATTGAACTCGGGTCCTTGCGCTTGCAAGGCAGGCCACCAAACTGCTGAGCTAAATCCCCAGCGAGTATTGAAATTTCTACCCAAAGACCATTGCTTTTACTGTCTCTGCTGCTAGTTGTCATGTGGATTCAAACAATTCACATTTACTTTTCATAGCTCAAGTTCTACATTCATAAAAATAAACACATGTAAGATGGTGATTATAATTTCCCACAATTACAGCACATTCTAATGTAGTAAAATGCATAAAGTACTTGGTCAAATTTAAGTTATAAAGCAAATTTGAGGCATTAATACCTGACAAGCTTATCAAATCTAGTTCATATTTACTTCTTGACAAAGTCTTGTAGTGGGTCTAACCTCACTTTTAAAGCCAAGACTGTGGGTTTCTTTAACTAGTGATGCAGATTTTCTTCCCAGTTTAGAAACTTTAGAATGAATTTAGCTTGTAGATAAAGGAAGATATGATTAAGTAATTATATTTTTTTCTCTCTGAAGAGTCATCATTAAAAAGCAGTGCTTTCTAACCAATGGTATTGAAGCTAATCACACATAGCTCTAAAGGGCCCTTTGCCAGCTGGCTTCATTAAAACCTTGAATCTTCTCCCATATTTTGCTATCAGAGTGTGTTCACTCTGACAGTTTTGCTTTTCTGTCCCAAGGCTTTGAGTTCACACCTTTATGTTTCTCCTCTCTTGTTGGACTTTGACTCTTTTTTTATTGGATAGAATTTTCTCTTGGGTATTATCCCACATTTAGCACACTACCTTCCTTAAAGAAAAAACATTCCACAAGTGCTTTTTCCTTTTTTTTTTTTTAACTTAAGGTCCTGATCTTTTCTCTCATTCCAAACTAAGCTCTAAGTTCAAAATGTAGGTCTGTCCACAAAGTGATGGGCTTTCCTTGAATCTGTAACCCTTTGTCCTGTTCTGGAGTTCTGCACTGTAGTTCAGATGTCATAACTCTGGGTGTTATATAAAGGCATTTGGTTCTTTTAAAAGCCTGAGATTTAGAGAATGCAGAGCCCTATGGATAAAGAGTTGTCCTCTTCTGTGTGACCAAGGATGGCAGGAGACATATGGGAAACCATAAGAGAAAAAGTATACCAAAGAGTTTCCCACAAGGAAAAGTTCTTTATAACTCTTGTATCTGAGTGGTTTTATCAGTGAGAAAGGTAGACGGTATCTGTTCTTTGGCTTTTTGGCATGTAAAAATCTTTTTATTCTGTATATGGCTATTAGGCAATTATGATTTTAACAGGTTATAAACATTATGTTACATTATTATTATTGATTACAAACATTTGGTTCCATCCTTCAAATGAGTGTAGCAAGATACAGAATTCTTGATGAGTCATACACTAATCATTAATAGTAAATACCTTGGAAATACTTAAAATTCTAGTTAGAAAAAACATTTATTCCAACAAACCTGGATATAGTTTTCTTTAATAAAAACAAAAAAGTACTGTGCTAGATTCCTATAACTTAACTGATCAAACTCCTGAAAACCAATTTTAAAAAATAAATAAGCTTAAGCTCATTGTTTTGGTTTCAATATGAAATGTCCCCCAAAAGTTTCATATGTTGAAGGCTTGGTCACCGATGCAGCAACATTCAGAGGTGGGCCTTTTGGAAGGCAATTGAATAACAAAGGGTCTAACTTCATCAGTGGATCTACTCATCAATGGAGTCATAATATGACAGCATTATTGACAGGCAATGCAAACTTAGGAGGTGGGGCCTAGTTAAAGGATGTGGGTCTGAGATGGATCTTAGATGCATGAATTGCACGCTGTATCTTTGCTCTGGCCCCTTCTTCTTTGGTTTGTCCCCTCTCTGCTTCCTTCCTCCCATAAGGTAAGGAGCTTTGCTTTACCACAACCTTTCATCACAACATTTCTGCCTTACCACAGACCTAAAAGTAATGGACCCACATGACCATAGACTGAAACATTTGAGACAGTATTTTGTTACAGCAATAGAAAGATGACTAACATACGTGTAAGGAAAGATCACCAGGGATCTATAATTTCAAAATGTTTGAAAAGTTTCAGTTTAAAAGAAGATACCTGACAAAAGAAATTTACATTGATAGAGTATAAAAATGGAAAATGAAAACATAAATACTCTCTCATATCTTCAATAAGTAAAGCTATTTGCTGTTTTGCCCAAATGAAGATAATGACTGATAAATTTGCCATAAAGAAATATTGAAATTTAGTTCTATCCTGCTCTTCTTTTTAAATCAACTTCATATGGAAGGACACTTGGTAAATATCAATAAATATCAATTTTACATTATAGTTTGAGAGTGGATGTCAGAGTCAGACAGCCCCAGACCTAAACTAATTCTACTATTCATGAAAGGTGACCTTGGACATAGAAAAGCTTCTTGTGTCTCTGCTTCATATAAATAAAATCAGGACCCAAATGAGAATTAAATAAGATGTATGTATATTGTATACTCAAAGTGGATTATTACAGTTTTCAAAACAAGTGCATTATAACCATACCCAACAACATGGATGAATCTTGGCATTCTAATAGGAAATGAAAGAGAAGTCCTAAAAGATAACTTATGACATGAATAGTTTTAATAAAGTGAAAAACAAGTAAAATTAAAAATATTCTTTCTTATAAAAAGGAAGTAAGAAAATATTAACATGGGGTTTAAGATCACAAATAACCCTAGAACAGGAAAGCAGTGGATAGAATATGCCTAGAGAACCACACTGTTAGATTACATTAGTGTTAAGGTTCTACCTATTGTTGGGATTCTCTGTGGTTGTATTATTTGAAAATAGCTAACTAGAGTAGGAGTACACAAGCATTTAGTATCTTTTTCCTTTAGTTTTGTGGTGCTGACAATCGAACCCAGGGCCTTGGGCATGCTAGGCAAGCACTCTAAACTAAGTCATATTCTTAGTTTAAAAGCAGCTAATTCAATGGATAGTGACACTAAAAATAAAAATACTTCAAGAAAAAAGCTGTACCTGAAAAAAAATAAATTAGCAAAAATCATATGACATCATCATTGTACTTTTGAAATAAAAATTCTACATTATTTTCAGGTACAGAGATGCACTTGGGGGCTGGGGATTTAGCTCAGTGGCACCATGCCTGTCTGGCAAGTACAAAGTCCAAGTTTGATTCCTGGGACCAAAACGAACAAACAAACAAAGTTGCATTTGGTAAATAATGAATTTGGTGTAGTGACTATTCCGGAGTGGCTATAAACTAGTAGTGCAACTTTAGTAAAAGACTAGAATGCTAAGAATTATCTAATGATCTGCAAGTAAGTCCAGACTGCTTATGTCCCTTTCTCTCCTCCTTTCCTGTCCCCTCTTCTCTCCTTCCCTGCTCTCCATCTCCATTTCCATCTCTATCTCTGTCTCTATTTCTATCCCAATCTCTGAGTCTTTGTTTCTTGAATCATTGTAAATTTGTTCCTGGGACCTAGATGATAATGATGTTATCACAGTATAAGCCAAAACTTAAAGCTAATGTTCTCTGGAAGCAGCAGCAAACATGCTTCCAACTGTAATAGAAATGTTTTTTTTTTTTAAGCCTAAATATAAAGACTGTATAAGGGGATTTGATTCAGGGGCAAACTGCTCGCCTAGCTTGAATGAGCTCCTGTGCCTCCCCCAAATCCTATGTATAAGACACGTAAATATGTAGGTTGATAAATAATTCTAATAACTTGCTGTGGTTGTGTATAAGTATTATGTTAAAGGTTTGGGTTTATAATGCTGAAAGATTTTTATACCTTACAAATATTTTCTATACAAAAAAAAGAAGTAATAATTTACATATGTGAACTCATAGATAAACACTACTGAAAGCACATTTTATAGAGGAAGAACTTGAGGCACCCAGAAATCATACAAGAAACACGACCAAGGGTCACACAATTGAACTGAATTTTGATGTAATTCCACAGCGGGAGCCATTAATCAGTTATTAATGTTGCAATACAAGTATAATGGAGAAAAATATACTTTATAACATGCACCTCGTGTCCTATAAAGTATAGGACATATACTTTATAAAGTATGTGCCAAATTCAAATAACACTGAAGTGAATATCTGTAGATCTTATCTTCCTGCATTGGGTTTTTGAGTAGGTGGGACAAGCAGAAATGAATAACAAATCACGTGAATATCAGATTTTAGACTCTGAAGCCCTTTTGCCTTGACAAGGTATTTTCACCTAATTTCCAGTGTGGTCTTGTCAATTAAATGGAAAAAGATGTTTTTAACCAAAACAATTCATAGATATATGATGCACATAATTTATTGGAAAGTACTGTGATCTTACCTTTGAGGGTGCCTCCTCTTGGATTATACAAATTAGCAAGATGTGCCTGCCTATCTGGTAGACAGAATGTGACTAAATTCTCTCACAGAGTGATAAGTGGGGTGAGATGAATAAAATCTTGTCCTAGAAAGCTTTGAAAAGAAATGGTTGCTTGGTCCCAAGAAGTTCTTTCTTTCTTGGTTGTCCTTATTCTCCTCTTTAAAACCTTTCATACTAGAAGATTTCTTGTAATCAAATTCATACCCTACAACCCCAAAGACTCAGGCTGAGGGTTTAAGCAGTATGTGCTAGCTTGGGCAATAAGGGAAAATACTCAAATACTGCTCTGCTTTTGAATAGATATTGTATAAAGAACAGAAACGAGCTGGGAAAATGCTCTTCCCTGGACATGACCATGAAGATAGCTGTGACAGTAAGGCTGGCATTATTTTATAATAGAATATGCCTATCATGTAGCAATCTCATGTACTTTATTTCCTCCCTTCATAAATACTAGACTCATATGTAAAAATCATGTTTTCTTTTGTTAGTGTTAATAGCCTTCAATTAAATCATGTGCTTATATCATCAATTTATGAAACTTATTTATAGAGCATTTAGGGTCTGTCTTCCAGAGTCCTCAGTAATCTTTTATGTTTTCCAATCTGCTTTTAATTTTTCAAAGTCCTACCTCACTGCACAAAACGTATGAGCAACAAAGACTTCGCTTATACAATGTGTATTTGATATGCTTGCAGTTCATCTGTATACACATATAGACATTACCATGTAAGAAATGTGGAGAGTATCTATAAATTCAAAGAAACATTTAAGTTCACCATGATACACAGATAATGGGCATAATACTTCATATACTTGATAAATATTTCATCTCTACCATGAAGAAAGCTTTGTATCAACTTTGATTTTTTTTTATTACCTTAAAGTATTGCAGTTGTTTCTCGGCATTCATTGTTCCTTCCTTTTCTTGTCTCAGACAGGAGTTGAAGATGAAAAGCTCTGTGTCTCTTAGCCACCCTTTCAGTTCTTTGATCCTGACCTCCAGCTGTCTTACCAGGCTTCCACTTTCAGGAGAGAGCAGGTCTCGTGGACCTGATCCATTGTGCCCTGTCATTGTGTCCTGTATCTTCTCCCTTAAGGTTTTCTAATGAAGCAGATTAAAAAACAACACAAAACAAAACATAGATTAGTTTAAGAACCAAAAGAATATCATAACAAGAGTTACCTGGTGGTGTCTAGCTGTACCTTCCACCTCACAACTGACTTTCAGTTCAGATTAGCTCACTCTTCCATTTGGAATTCAAATTCTCAGGCAGTGCATGTTGTTTTGATTGCCAGTAGATGCTTAAGAAAATCTCACTCACTTTTACTTTCCTCTACCAGAAAAGACATTTGGTCCCAAAGTTCACCATGGTCACAGATAAAAATTCATTTGAATTCTCAGGATAAGAATTTACAGTTAAAAGTTTAATACATAGAATGATTAAAAAAGAGAAATCTGAATTTAATCAATATACTAAAAAGGCCAAGAGTAGACTGTACAGAGAATTAAATTCCTTTTGCTTTGTGAAGTGCAATTACCCAAACCATGACAGAGGGCTTTAAAAAAAAAGTAGCCTCCTTGGTGTTGTTGGTGATTATTACTTAACATGGAAATTGTTCAATTCCACAATTCTCATTTTGTATTTAGGATGCTTGATGCTCTAATATATATACACATATTCCCCAACTCACTATGCTAAGAATCTCACTTAGATTTACCACTATGTCATGAATATACCATCAAGCTGGTTTTCCTTTCCTTTTCTTTCTTCCTGGTCTTTCTTTCTTTCTTTCTTTCTTTCTTTCTTTCTTTCTTTCTTTCTTTCTTCCTTTCTTTCTTTCTTTCTTTCTCTTTTTCTTTCTGGTGTAAAGCACTCTCTTTGTAACATCAATAGCATTTAATCTATTATTATAAATTAACCCCACAAATATAAAGCTTTAAAACACAAATAAAATTAAGTCAACAAACATTCATCTGCTGTGCAGTAATCTGTAAATAGTATCTTTAGGAGATCATAACAGAAAAACAGCCTTTCTGGGCAACACCCTTGTATTTTCATGGTGCAAATATTGATAATTTGAAGACTCTCAGTGGAATCCAGATTTAGCTATTGTTTTTATGCTATAACAAAAGTAGCAGCAGGAGGTGAAATCAATGCCCTTGGAGGGTAGGGTCACAAAAAAGGAATTTATTGCCACTTTTTTGTTCTGGAACAGTTTGCAATCATAAATTCTTCATAAACAGAATACTTCAGAGAATGGTCCGTCTTCATAAATATACGACAGAGGACATCAATTTCATTTAATTCACAATTTGTGTCAGCACAGCAGATGCCAATGCCTGCCTTGATAGGGTTGTTTAATATGCAATTGAGACAGAGTAATATGCAGCACAGGGGACAAAATTTCACAGATTAAACTGTACGCACCACTGACATTTCATTCTAATGTATTTCCATTCCACACTGTTCACCTTAGATGAAAGTAATATTAAAAACCATATCCCTCTATTTTACTATTGTTAGAAGTTAAAATCCTTGTCTTTAATTTTTTTATGCCAATTAAAATGTAATCATGCCAATTAAAACAGTACGCCTGGTGATGTTAGCACGTCACAGGTTTTGCTAATATCTTCCCTCTGTCCCATTCTTTCCCCAAATCATCACAAAAATGTGTATTGTACTTGAATAGTATTTTTGTCAAAATGACAACTACTTTTGAGGTAACTGGTTAATAAAGAATTGTTAAATATTGTTTCCTCAGTATAATGTTGATTTAAAATTTTTGTTGCAGCAACATACATAATGTACTTTAAACACTTTTCTAAAAATATTATTTATTAAATTAGCAAAAGATAATTAAAATGCAATATAAACAGACTGTCATTTTATTTATCAAGCACATAGAGTTGCTGTTTTTATTTAATAAATAACCTTTTAAACTGCCACACACCAACCACATTCTCCTGTCTGAGATCAGTAAATTCTGTAGAATTTAGTAAGTTCTGATATAAATCCACATATTATAAAGTGAAATTCACTAATTATTATTAAAAGGCAATGTATTTATAGATTAGAGTAAGACCTTTGAACATTTTTAAGTTACTTTGTAAAACTGCAGAGTGAAAAGAATTCAGATGAGCACCAAGGACTTGAACTTGTATTTCTAATCACCTGGATTAAGCATGGCACAAACTGCAAACTGGCATTTCTCCAAGTCAGCAAGGTACATGGAGATCTTCTAGTTCAAAATATTTCTGGAGTATTATTTCTTTTTAAAAAATTTTTTAAAGAGGCAGAAAATTGGAAAACATGAAAAATTACACTCCATAACTAACACCACCCATACTTAGCTGTTATAATTAGTCATTTAGGTTACTGACAAATTTAGCTTACCCTTGATTTGAAGTGAAGGTAATTTAGGAGAGAAGCTGATGAAAAAATACAGGTTAACTTCTCTCCCTGTGCTGTCTTCCAAAAAACGGACAGTAGTGTCTCCTGCACAGTGCCATCCTGGTCTCTGGGTAGCAGAATCTCTACACTGCTTTTTGCTAGATTCTTACATCTCAGTGTTTGGCTGTGACCCAGCCCATAATTGCGTGAAATGAATTACATGAAACTTTTTTTCTTTTGTTAAAAGTGAATTGGAAATTGAGGCACAAAACAGAAGGTGATTTAATTCTGCAATTTAGGTTTGGGCTAAATTTGCATCTTTGTTTTGGTGGCTTTATTGTGACTTGAAAGCTGTAGTGACAACTCCACTTTTCATCTTAAGGGTACAGTAAATAGTTAAACAGTGGATGTCTCTAACATGTACCTTCAGAATAAATTCTATTAACATTCATTCAAGCATGACAGTCAGTGTATATCAGATATACTGTATTATAGTTGACTTGGTGCATACCATAATACATGGCATATTTTACTTACTTTTTTATGTATTAAAGAACCAAAATTATTAAAAGCTGAGCCGAGACAAGCTCAGAATTAAAAAAAAAAAAACAACAGAAGAGAAAGGCAGTGCTTTCTCCATAATAACATGAATAGCTTGTTTGAAATGTAGGTAGTGAATTGAAAGAGAGAGATATTTGTGCCTCAAATTAGAAATCAGACAGATAGAGTACTTCACTACACAAAAAATGTACACATAACCTATAAACAGTAATAAAAATGCAAATACCCCAAGCAGTTCCCATTTTTCATTAATTGAATCCACTTTTTCAAGGAGATCATTTGGTAGTAAAACGCCACCTTTCTTCAAAGCTTCAACCTTACTAAGCAGCTCTGTCTTTTTCAGGTGCCTGATGGACATTTCCACACTGTATCGCTAAAATGAAAAGAGAAAAAGAGATATCATTAGAAAGAGGTATTCTTAGAATCTTTGAGTTTGTAATGCTTGTTGGTGTAAGTTATTGTTTCCAGTAAAATGTATGGAGAGGCTAACCCTGAGTTCCTGAGTCATTGAGAAATATTGCTGGAAATGATTAAAAATATATATATTATTACTGGGTGTGGTAGCCCATGCCCTTTATCTCAGCTATTAGAGAGACTGAGGCAAGAGGATTGAAAATTCAAGGCTAGAATTTAGCTCAGTGGGGTTGTCGTGTGCCTCACAAGCACAAGGTCCTGAGTTTGATCCCTAGTAAGAAAAAAAAAAAAAAAAAAAAAAAAGGAAAGAAAATCAAGCCTAGCCTTAAAATAATATTTAAAGACAAGGCCTAGGGATATAGATAGCTCAGTGCTTCCAAACCCAGGTACCAGTGGTAAGACATCTATGGGAAAAAATGTGTATTAAACACAAACATCATAAATATTATATTGAATTGACAATGATTTGTATCTTTAAAACTAAAGCTTATATACACTCATTAATCTAAAATATTACAAAGAGAAAAATTCTTGGTATGGAAGGATTTACTATTACAGTTAAATCTGGTTGACATTTGGCTCTGGAGTGCTGCCCACCTCTCCTCTCTGTCCAAAAAGGACTGGGTCTCAGAATGGTTCAAATAAAATTATCCATAAAGATTGTGTTACTTCTTTATTATCTTGTAGATTTTCTGGTTTAGAGAAGATGTACTTATAAAGAGAACTAGTGTTTTGAGAATGGTTACAAACTTACATTTCTTGTTAATTACTGTGAGTTTTCCCAAAATATCATAGTTGATTATAGAAGTTCTATTTAATATGACAGCTACTACAGTGATTCTCTTCAGATAACTTCAGTTACAAAGGCTTAAGAACATATAACTGTGGCCATATTTTAAATGTATATATAAAAATACCTGTGAGGAGAAATATTATATTGTTTAAATTATTAAACAGGTTTTGCATTTTTAGCCCATTTTAAAACTATACTGGCAAATCTGAAATTTCTTTATTTGAAGCACCAAAGATAGGTCACTGCTTTCCATAGTAGCATTGCTCCCTTGACCTAAATGAGCAAGGTTGCCCTAAGGTAAGCACCTTCATCAGTTTTACTAAGAAAAGCTTTTTTATGGGCAAAGAAGTGCTAATCAGCAAATTAAAAATATGCCCAAGCACTTGAGTAATTTTATTCACCTTGAAAACATGATATTGTGTAAAATCCCAAACTGGAACACAATTGGAAGCAGCTTCAAGGAAAAGAAGGTATGAAATCATTATTTCCGTTAATAGATATTCAGTGTTTGTGTGAATATGTTTGCATACTTTTAGTTTCATATTTTAATCTTTCATTTATAATAAACATGCACATCATTTGTATTATGTAAACTTTTCCAAATGTTAGTCATTTGTAGTTCACAGAACAAAATGTTTTAAATGAGGTGATTTAGGCATTTCATATTATTAATGAATGTTGATCAGGGTGTCATAGTATCCAAAATTACATGAATATGCATAGTGAAGAAAATCAAGGGTTGTTTTAGAGTGTTTGCTGAATTTTGCCTGTGATACATGAGAAACTGATTGCATTTTCTAACAGCGGGCAATTACCAAGACCATATTACTCCAACACAGAAAATGCACTGTCCACTTGAGTTTTCTGGATTCGATATTCAACAAGTAGGCTAGAAAACTAGATAATTTTTTATATGCCAGACTGTGACTGCAGGAGAGTTCAAACTTATGTATGCAATCAGATTCCCTGGTAAGATTTACATAATTAATTTATTAAGACTTAGACATAATATTGCGGGAATAGGTATTTCAGGCAGGCAGGAGGCGCCTATTCAAATCTTTTACTTATGTCACATGCCATTAATCTACAGAGGGAATCCACTGGCCATGACACCTGAGTGGCTTCTACCAATATCACTTTTACTTGTACAGGCTTGTCTTCTCTTATACCCCAAGTTTGAACAGCTTCTATACAGCAGATTAGTCAAGAAAAAGAGCAGTTTAGATGTATCCCATAAAAACGGCAGTCTACTAATAACAAAAATATATAAAGCAATTAATTTTAGACATAATATAATTTTCTCTGTGAAATGTCATTACAGCAATATCCATTAAAATGGTCACTACAATTAAAAAAATTGTCTTTATGTATGCTGTCTTTGTCACCACAAAGTCTACTCTATAAACAGCATGATGAAAGATGTGATTGATGGACAATGTTCTTCAACCTATAAGAGCTAAGAGAATCTAGTTAATTGTTAGATGTTTTGGTATGTGAACAAAAGGTACTAGAATATCATGTAATCTGAGGTGAAAGTATTTTAATTTTTCAAGCACTCTGAAGGTTGAATCTGATGATTTAGGCCTCAAGCTGTATGTATAATGCTAGGAAGGTTATATTTTTATTGATGCTAGTATGTTTTTGTTCTTCTCTTACATCTTTTTTGAAGCATTAGATGGGGAGAATCAAATGCCAGCTGTATCCGTTCTCAGTCATCCCATCAAGTAGAGCTACTTTATCCTGTGGTGAGAAGATAATTTAATCTTCACATTCATTCCACCCACAGCAATAAATGAACAGAGGCTACCTCACTGTGTCCTATAGTCTAGGGATGTTATGACATGGACTACTCTTCAGTAGCCAAAAATGAGATTAGCAAAGCTAAAATCAGATGGCTTTTCTTGAGTGCTAAGTTAAATAAGCATCCAGTATTTAATTTCCACACAGCACCTGCTGTGGGCTTCTCTGTCTAGTCAAAAATAAAATATACTCTATTGAAAGGGCATATTTACATTATTAAGTGTATTTGCTTGGCCAATTCAATTTTGACTAATGAACCCTCTTAATAGATTTGTGAATGATCTTTATTAGAGAAGCAGGCTACTGCTATCCTCAGTGGCACTCCCATGTTTCTAACTAAACAAAATTATTTTTAAAAATTAAAAATAACAATAACTGGTAGTTTTTTCTTTCAACTAAGAGCTAAAGAAGTTTTTGAAAAATCTAATAGAGTTTGTTTTTTAAAAACACAAATACTAAAATTGAATTATTAAAGCTAGCAAAAACAGGGATTTCTCAAATTAATATACTTATAAATGCATGCAAACTTGATTGAGATAACTTTTTTGACAGTTATGCTAAAAGTTTTCCCCCACCTAAAACCTTTTTTGTTGTTGTTAAAAATCACACCGAAAATTCTGCCCAAATGGAGACTGGAACAATGCCTTGAAACAGTGTTAATTGTCACCATGGAAACCAGAAGAATAAGCCATTTTGAAACTGGTATAGAAGGCACACATTGAGCAACTCAAGCATTTTTCTGCCTCCCTCAATGTTAAAGAACAAGATGCTTTGTCACTGTGAGGTCAGAGAAAGAAAGCATCATGAAAGCGTTGTAGATGCTCACTGTCTAGTAAATAAAAAAATAAAAAATAAACTACATACAGCTAATGCTATAAGACTCTACCCAGTGAATCTTTTTGAAATAGAAAGATCATCAAAAGATGGCCAGGATTGGGGGATGGCTTCTACCTAAGCAAAACTTCAGGGCTATATTATGTGAACCTTGCCCCCAAAGCTCCCTGGGAATTCTGCTGTTGTAATAAAACTTCAGAAGAGGAAAGAAAAAAGGCAGCATGATGGAATTCAAAATAATGCTCTAAAAGCACACAGAGAGATTAAGACATCCATTGTAAGACTTTTGTATGGTGCTTCTGTTGGTTATGCTGAAAAGAGACCAGACATTGCTGAAGGGAGAGTGAAGCTTTGGCTATAAGAAACACAAGAATTAAGCCAAATAATTTACTCGATAATTAGAATAAGGCTATCAAATACTGTGATACCAGTGTTCGAGTACTTCTCCCATACTTTTAACTAGGATTCACATGATTTTATATTAGGGAAGTTTAAACACAGAGATTATGTACTTATAAGAACGATCAGTTTGACTATCTTCCCCACACAAATTAATATCTCAAATGCTTGTGTATTTGGCATGATTACTTCCCCCATATACACGATAGGCAGATAAGGAAAAAACACTGAAAAATTAAAATATATCTTAGTCTTTCAATAACAAAGCATATAGGACCACATCTAAACACAAAACCACTGGCAAAATTATGTGTGAAAATATGCATTTTGCACAAAAATGCAAGGATGTGTCCATGACTCTCACATTGTGTTCTCTGGCTAGTGTTTGCACTCCTCATTGGAGGCTTCATGGTGGCCCCTCAGCAAGTCCATGCCTAATGCCATTCAGTGATGAACAAAGAGTCTTTTTATATGAGAGTCCAGGATCCACAGCTCAGCTGTACTCTTAGAGGCAGTGTTGCCTTTGCAGGCACTCTTGTCCTACTCACTTTTTCAGAAGACCTGCGTCCAGCATCTCACAAAGCATGTGGTGCTTCACAAGGAGTCAGTATCACCAACACTTGGGGAAGATGTTCAAGACTGAAGAAAAGGGTTCAAGCCCAAGGCAAATAAGTCGTTATTTCTTGCAAACTCCTTGTATTTTACCATTAGAAATTATGGTGAATAATTGCATGGATAAATTATAAAGACTCCTACAATTGTCCTTGTAAATTAATAATAGGCTTTCTTGATTGGGATAAATTTGCTGCTGAGCCTTTGGAAAAATTAAAAAGTGCAATGTCATTTAAAATTGCCAGAACTCGCACAGCAAATTACATCTGAGGTTAAGAATTAAGTTTTCCCCCCTCTTCAAGCTTATTCCATTTGCATGATCTGGAAATCACATTACATTGGCCATGTATTGTTAATTGGACATGGATTGCATTATCTTTAATATAAATCAAACTACAAATATTAAAATGAATTGCAAATTCCCTAATAGAAGATCATAAAACAATCTTTTTAAAAGTATCTCCCATTAATAATTTAATTCCAATTATATCACTCAGGAAACTTAAGCAGAACTAGAAACTTATTTCTCCCATTTCTTTTAAAAAAATATCTAAGTGTTTTATAATAAACATTCCCAGAGCAGAATTTATTATTATAGAATAAAAACAAAACCACCTACAACTGCAAAAGTTTTATTTTCAATTTTATGCAAAATATTGCATGAGAACACCCAGTCATCCTATCACTTCCTTTCCCAAACCCTGTCAAGGGTGATAAAAATGATTCCTATGGGAAAGAGTTGCTAAGTTTAAGAAATATTGGCATTATATCCTATAAAATTATGAAATAGATCATTATTATTCTATTTATTTAAAAAAAAGGTTCTCTAGCCCCTTAGATATTTCTGTAAGTTTGATATTTTTCTGAAGCTTCTGCAAAACCTTTAATGAGTTTATATTAAATATTTAATACTGTTTAGGGCATAACCACTACTACCCAAAACAGTTATATTCCCAGCAGTCCCACTGTTTCAGGCAGAGGACTTGATTGATCCTCCTAGCCTGAATTGAGTAGAATGAAAAGAAGCAGTTGGAAAATAGCTGCAATCATTTAATGCAGATGACCTCTGACAGCCTCGCAGCTCTTCTATCTGAACAGAAATTTGCATGGGGTCTCTGTGCAGAGGAACAATGTAACCTAAATGGTAGACAATCTTTATTCTAATGAAGTGGGTGTCAAGGTCAATGTAAAACTGCAATGATAAATGGTGCACCACTAGGCAAGAGAAGTTGCATAGGCATTGTAGTGCTTTCACATTAATTGAAGACTGAAATGCACTGCGTGAAAAGCACAAGCCTCTCTTTTCACCATAATGTGTTAATGTGCCAGCGCCAAAATGATTTCTTCAAGATGTTTGCCTGTTGACATATATCTTATTACAAAAATAACAGAAATAAGGAATTATGGCCAAAAGTGGACATTTTTGGAACTTAGCATTTTCCTGAAGAATTATAAAAATTAAATTAAATGTCCCCAAACAATGCTCTCACACCTAATGTAATTCCTTTGATCCCTTTTCTTTTCTTTTTCTATTTAGACCTGTCTTTAATTAGTTTCAACCAAGCAACCTTTTATAGAACCTTCACTGGGTACTTTCATGCTGAGCTAACTGTAAACGAGGACTAGAAAAGGAAAATCATTTAAGTATTATTTTTCTCTCTGAAACTGAGTTTTCAGCTTAGTCTGTAGTTAAAATCTTCAGGTGTTGTTTATCCTAACTGAAAAATATAATGAAAAGCCTTTGATTTATGAAAGAAAATAACTATTTTTTACTAGGGGAGCTAGAAAAATCATAATCTGGTTATTTGATATTGCTGAAATGACCATCCAGCAACAATTACACCATTTCTTCAGTTGATCTAGCAATTTGGGAGTAGTCATTATTTTTTTAGACCATAAAAGTAAGGACACTAAACTGCTTTTTAAAATCCTGATCTACTGGTATGTAAAAAAGGACACTATTTGCTAATACACTCACTCATTAGCAACCAAGTACATTAACTTCATCAATTAAACAGGAAATGGAGTTGCACCATTAGTTTCACAATTTGCTAAAACACTGATAAGAGCATATGACCATTTGAGAAACATTTTCAGACTCAAATCATAATAGGTTATAAACTGGATACATTTTCATGGTTGACTTTTTCTCTGATTCTGGTAAACTCTGTCATATTCCACCAATAAGCTTCCTGCCACAAATAGATTTTAATAACGCAATTGCAGTTTTACTAGTCAAGAATGGTCTGTAGGCCCATGGTCTTGGCAAGTATTAGTATTCTTTACTATAATATAAATGATATTGCTAGTTTGGAACTCTAATGTAAAAACAAACTGTCTCAAATAGAAATTAACCATCTCTGAAATGACAATTCAGAGGCAAAAAAAAAAAAAAAAATCTTACCACGAAAGAAGATAGTGAAAAAGAAAAAAAAAGTTACTGATGAAACTGTTTAAAAAACTGTACAGCTTCATCTGTGTGTGATTTGTCAGGTCTGAAGCTTTGACGTGCCCAAGGGGCAGACCCCAGCGGGGAGTAGGCTGCCGAGCTAAATAGCTGTGAAAGAAGTCTTAATGTAGGATGGAATTCAAACTAACCTTGACATGACCTCGGGAAAAATATGCAAAAAGTAAAATGAATGCTCTCTGCAAGATACATCCTAATTTTGTGGTGGAGCTGGTTAGTTTTACAAACATAACTGAGAATTTAAAAGAAAAATAGAACGCCAGTAAAAGGAGAAAACTTTAGAATTCAGGAAAAAAAAAAAAACATAAGCAGGCATGATGTGTTACTGTGAAGGCATGTGAACCATTTGGAAAGAATCCAAATAAAAACCCAACCGAACAATATTGTTGTCAGCCTGTCTATTCAGGAAAATTGTTTTTTTTTTTAAGGTTGAATATAAATGACACAAAGCCAAGATTACATCATTGCATTACAAAGTCTGTTGTGGCTTTTAGCTGAACAAGCCCCATGGATCTATTAGTTTAGGACAGTAATTCACTAAGGTTTTAGTGTGTTATTTTTCCCTCCAGTATCAATAAAAAAATAGTAGAATTTAGAGAAGAAATATACCATGTGCTTTCTCTTCTGTTTTTTGCATTTGATCTGTATTTGATAAGCCAAAGTCATGTTTTAGTTGATACATTTATTCCTGATTTGACAAATTTCGCTTGATTCCTAAACAGTAGGAGGCATTGGGAGGCATTTGCTCTAGTTCCTGGGACAAGAACAAGCTAACTCACTGGATATATGGAAATTTTAATTGAGTGTCAACTTGCGTAGAAATTCAATCCTATTACCTTCTCAATGCAATCTTATAGTGATACCAGTTATTTACCACACAACTAACCGGATTTTAAACATAATGAAATTGCGAGCAACATGTACCCAAAATCTAGTGACTTAAATCCCTACAGAAAGGATATGAATTCATGGGATATACATATCTATCTATCTACCTATCTATCTATCTATCTATATCTCCATTTGATTTTTATAATGAAGTAAACAGATGGATGCAATCTCTAGAAGAATGGAAATAAATACAGGGACTTTTTTTCTAAGAACCTGTGGAATAACTATATATAGACTGCTGTTTAATAGATACACTCTAGATCTCTTCTTTGGTCAAGTTTCATTCAGTATTTTAATGACATATATAAGGAGAACGTGACTATGGCATGTTGATCAGCTTGGCAGATTATACTAATCATACTGATCAATAAAGAATAATTAATGTAGACCAAAGATCATAAACTCAAACACTGACAGGTTTTATACCTTAATAAACTGATTCTCTGGGGGAAAAAAAGGAAAAGACATAGCTCTGATTCATAGTGTTTGTCAGTTTCCCTTGTATAAATACTTTCACTATGAAGATTCTAAGCTATCAGTGGTTGCCACTATTGACAATATCCCTTTACATTTTATAGGCTCTCAAAAGTACCGCCAGGTCCAATACCCTCTTGCGTGGCAGGAAATATAAAGAAGTTGAGTGGAGTAAGACTTAAGTCCTCTCTACTCTTATTCATATTCTAACTATTGCTAGAATCAAGGAAAGAGGATTATTTTCTCTACTAAAATAAAAGTAATGTATAAATGTGATTATTACTGACATCTGATCCCAGTGACACGAGACATGAGGATTTAGTGTGTGATCTTTGGTGGATGGGACAGCATATGGCCCATCTATAAGAAGCAAATGTTATTAAGATATACCATCAAGTCCCATGTGGGAGCATGGCTTCAATATGGCTTCAGTACAGCCAGGTATATTTTTAAAGCAATGCCAGAATTACATATCTTTATGTGATAGCTCATAATTTTATGTGTCACATAAAAACTTTAAAAATTTACACATGTCAAACTCTGTCTTGGACTTGGATCTGAATCCATAGACAACTACTTATTTTGTCCATTTCAGATAATAATATGACTTTAAAGTGAATGAAAGATGTTGGCATAATGAATTAAATCTGAGGAGAAATGACAAATGTCAAGCTTGACAGAGTTAATAATACCTCTACACCCTCATCAAAAACAAAAATATAAAAACTGCATTAAGAATGGTGGCAACCAGGCTTCATCTGCCTTTATATTCAGTTTAAGTTAACAAACAATGAAAGGTAAACGTAGGAGGAAAACTTTGGGGGTCAGGTGAAGACAAACACAATATCAAGGCAATGTATTAAATGTCGAAAGGAGACTATTTGTAGCAGGGAGATTTGACACTTCCCCAAAGGGAAAGCTATTGAAGG
The DNA here is from genome assembly GCF_012274545.1 of Fukomys damarensis. NCBI lineage: Eukaryota > Metazoa > Chordata > Mammalia > Rodentia > Bathyergidae > Fukomys > Fukomys damarensis. The sequence continues at coordinate 55,537,726 of NW_022900929.1, read as the reverse complement.
AGCTAGAGGTTTTGAGTTAAGGGGTAAATGAGTTAAAGGTAAGAAAGGAAGAGAGACATGTTGGCAGGTGGAATATTTAGAGGACTTTAAGAAAGAAAATATTAATTTATTATATCTGACCTGAGAAGTCAGATTGGGTAACAAAGGCTAAAGAACAATAAGAACACAGCAAGGGATACAGTCAGTTCCCTTTCACAGAGGTGTTCAGGCAGAGAGCAGAAGTGTACCTGACTGAGATATGGTATTTTATGGGATAGTGAAGTACTGTATTGATAGAGGATTGGTGTGAAAGATAGTCTAAAGTTCCTGTTTTAGAAAATTGAGAATCTTTGGGCTGACATTCATTCAATCAATAATAAGTCATGTTACTCTATGTAAAAAAAAAAAAATGCCAAGACAAAGAAATACCAAATTAAGAAGGTGTCATTTGTTGAAACCAGATTCTAATGCAGAAAAATCTGGGAGAACAACAATGACAAATACACAACCACATAACATGTATACAAGCTAAGCACAAGGACAGGACATAGAAAACCAAAGGAAAGAGCAAAGTTAAGAGAAAATTCTGAAACTAACTTCAGTCCATCCCACTTTAGAGAAATAGTTCATGAATTTCAGGTATGAGATGAAAACTTTCAATTCCTTGTAGTTGATAAATATAGGAGACTTCAGAATTTAGACAGTTAGGTCCTTATTTCAGCAAGGTCTTTCCTATTTTAAAGACATATATTTCCAGATGTCACTTTGACATTTTTTTCCATCAATATAGAGCTTTATCCAATAGATATCTAATAAGTGTATTAAGTCAGCATGGACATAATGGCAATCTCTTCCATGCTATGAAACTTGGTGATTGTACTATATTATATTCAAAATCTACACATCTCAAAGGGTTTCCTGTGCATTCCAATGCACTTCAGTGATAATGTGGATCATTGCCATAATACATCATGACTGCTCTAATTATGATTTCATTAAAATGCACTATATTGGAGCTCTAGTACTGTCATGTCAGCACATAGTAAAAATAGTTACACAATTATGTCATATCTGTTAGAGTATGCAATTTACAGTAGGAAAAAAAAGACAAGGAACAAAAATTAATTTAATAAAAGTCAGTTTCCTCTTTTCAAAAATTTCTAATTTGTTTCATTTGTTTTCTAACCCCCACCATAAACAAATACCCTTAAAAACATTTATTTTGTTTAGTTGAGCACTATGCGATTTAATGGATTTTCTTAATTCAACCAAAATAAGAATTAAGCAAGGTAAATTCTAGACTCTAGCTGTTCTTCATTTGTAGCAAAAGAACAAATTTACCTAATATATGCTTTAAGAAATAAGAAACTTGACCAGCCATGCCCTATTAAATAAACTATGATAATAACATTAAGGAGTACATCTTTATGTACTCCTGTGAATAAATAAGTAGACCATATATATTCACCTGACTTAAATCTAGCTGCTAAATTTACCCAAATGTCTATAAAAATAGAAATCATGTTATTAATCTTATAAATATGAAAACTAAACTCTCAAAGGATGAGGGCTATGTCTCTCTCCTTCAGATGACCAGGAACTATTTTGAGTATCTGAGACATTCAGAAAACACTAAATCAATGAATGATTTCTCAGACTAAGAAATACGTGAACTGTCATTCGTTGTTTTAACGTTTAATCATAGGAGAATTTCAACATCAATGCTCACTTCATATCTTTATAGCTCAATTATAGGCTTGTTCAATGAAAGTATTTATAATAAAATTGCTGATGGAGCCTAAACTAAGGGCATGTATGGTTGTGCAGCAGCAGCCATTTCAAATATAGATATATTTTTAGCATTAGGAGGCATCAAGTTTGTTTAAATCGGGATTTTTTTTTCTACAATTGCAAGTAATGTTAATAGCACACTAAATGTTAAGGCTAAGTGTGCCATGTCAAAATAGATTGGATCTCTCTGAAAATTGGAAATTCAGGCTTTTCAAACATAATCCAGATGTTTGGCTTTTATTCAGATTTCAAGAAAGAGGGAACTAATATGATACAAAATTCATACATGCATATTTCATTAGAGCCTTTTGTATCGCTGAATTAAACATTCTGAGACATATTTTTCCAAAATCACAGTTTTAAACCAAAGCAGTTGCCAAGATATTGTACACCTCAAAAATAATGCCAAAGGAAAATGCCAAATTAATTTAATAAGGGGAAGACTATATGTTTCTTATACTGAGTTTGTTGATAAGGTTTTCTAAGAGAAAACTTATCTTGCTTTCTCTTTGAGAAAATGGAGAAAAATAAAAACTCTATAGCTATGGTAGTTCTTCAAAAAGGTTTCCACAGACAGAATGTGGTGACTGTCGAAATCTACGAGAAGCAGTGACCTAAATGAGGGTGTAAAGTTCTTATTTTCATCATCAAAAATTATCCTTTCAAGTTTAGCGTGTTTAGGCATTCCCAGAAACCAAGCACACCAATTCCTAAGGGGCCACAGCCAGAAGTGATAGTAAGTGTTAAGACGTTGCTACTTAAAGCTTTTCCAGGTTTTCCTGCTCCCAAAACACAATGAAAATGTCCTCATAAGTTTATGTCAGTTTTTAACGTTTCAAATGGTTTTTTCTGCCTCAAAAGCACAAGGCCCTGAGTTCAATCCCTGGTACCAAAAAATTTTAGGGCCTGGGATTTAGCTGAGTCGTTCCACCACCTGCCTCAAATGGTTTTCACCTCTATGATTTTAATAGATCCATATAGCAGTAAGATTTTTCTTGGTGATTGCTGAACCTCTGTACAGTAAAGTCTTTGAGGCTACTTTTTGACTGTATATGTACTATCTTTACTTCAGATGAGGACAAAGCTGGTGTCAGGTGTATATTATAAATACTCAAAATGGATGGACTCTGTGAGGTCCATGTACAGTTTACCCTCTCTTTCCTATAGCTGTTAGTGTTATGACTTACATGTTGGAAGTAGTTGAAATTATTTATTCATTTGAATTTCTTTCAAAAACAAAGACCAGATGAAATATATATCAGGTATAGTGTTAGTACCCAGAATGAGTAGAATACAGTCACCTTCTTTGTCTTTGAAATTCTCTCTGTATGGAAAAACTTATTTGATAAAACATCTAATACAGAAATATTCTTAATTTTTAGATAGACACCATAAACAAAGTTAATTGTTTCCCACAGACACAATCGTTAACACAAGAAAAGCTTCTATGAAATGTATCTAAAAAGAGGAAGGGAACAGCAGTTCTTTAAATATTTAAGGGCACCTTTTAAGAGCCAGTGTTTTCTCATAGAAAGAACATTTAATCAGGATGTGAGAGACTAGGTCTAATTTCCAGTTCCACCATAACTTTGAAAGTCTTTCAAGCTTTTCTATTCTAGATCCTTCTTTTGTTTCCTTGGGGTGCCTGCTTCAATTTTCCAGAGAGATTTTAAGAAAAAAAAAAACTTTAAAATTTGGGGGATTTCAGGCTTTTAATTTAGATGCTCTAGCTTCAGAAAGCTTGATTGTCATTTCCACGGATTTTTCCTGTCCTTTTTTTTTTCTTCTCCAGAGACAAACCCATGGGAAAAGTTGGTAATATCACTTATGTTTTAAGATTAAAAATTGATACACAGATGCTAAGTGACTTGCCCAAGGTCAGTGAGATAGTTCTTGAACCCAGAAAAAGAATTTCAGCTTAGTTTACTAGGCCACATTGCTCTTGAAAATGTATCTTCAGATCTCAATCCAAAAGTCTGAAGAAATTAGTGGATCATATAAAGTAAATAAGGTTGAGAATGTCATTCAAAGTGACTTTGGAGTGGCCAAAACATGTTTAAGAATCCCACTCTTTTGGACTCCATTGCCAGATTCATTTTGGTGTAGGCTCATCCTCCAAAATATCATGGATATTTAGTAATGTAAGGCTGGGGGTAAAAGGGGAGATGGGAGGGTTCTCACTGATAGTCATGCCTGCCACCCAGAAGAATGATGGCCCACAGTTTAAAGAAGATCTAAGGTATAGGTAGTTTATGGTAAACTAAGAACATGCATAAGAAGTCTTAATTATGATAAAAAGTTTTTTGAGCATATTTTCCACTTATATAAGAAAATTTACTATAAAATTCAAGGAAGTTTATTAGAACAGTTCTAAGAAAAACAAAAATTTTTTTTTTGTGTGTGTGTGTATGTGTGTGTGTGTGTCCAATCACAAGAGACAAGGATGATTAAAAACACGGAGGAGGGAGGTGTGAAGATTTGGAAAGCAAAATGAAGAAAATATGCAGATAGAGAAAATAAAGAATAAGGAAAGTTATAAATGTCACACAGAACTAATTGTCTACAGAAAATATATCATAAAAATTACATAGAAATAAACAGCATTGCAGAAAAGGAAGAAATTATAGCTAGAGAGAATGACAACAGTGAATGACTTCCTTGAGACTATCAGATGAAAGAGCATGATGATGATGATGACTTAAAAAATAAAGGCAAAAAAAAGTTATTTAGGCAATTGGAACTAGAAGGAGAAGAACCTAGACACGACTATTTAAGACAGCAGAGTATGAAATAGGAAGAAAATGGCTAAAGGGGAAGTGGGAAGGGGAGGAGAAAGGAAATAAGGGAAAAGAAAAAATATGAAAAAATGGAAACAAAGTCTTTGTAAATAGGGAAGGGTGAAGGGGGTGAAGGGAGGGCAGGGGTAGAGGAAAAAGCAAGAACCAAGATATATCATGTAAAGGTTCAAGATCCCAGTGATAACTGTAACTGTATTGTTTGCTTTAAATGTACCAATAAACTTAATGGTAATAAAAATCTCTTATAGCCATAAGAACAGGTAACTCTGAAGAAGAAGTAGGTAATGAAAATTGTGATATGGAGGATTTTCCTTAAGTATTATTGAAAGTGAATCCCTCCACTAGGTCCCCTCAGTCCTGTGACTGTTTTTTCTGCCTTTGTTCTGTTGTTGGCTTGCAACAAGGGACATGATTTCATATTTCAATGGTTATCCTGCAAAACAGGGACAAAGGTATATTTGCCACTTATCTATGACAAATATTTTAAGAGGTTAATATATCATGTTTGTAAGAATTTAAGATCTCTATGTTAAATACATCATTAAAAGCCTTTGATTTGGAATGAAATGTTCCGGTTTGTTCCTCAGCTGCAAGTAAAGATGCAAATTTCCCATTAGTTTATATATTTTATCTTAGAAATACTATATTATAATTACTGTCTGGCCATATCAGAGAGTAAAGTATGTCACATCAGACTGGAGTTATTAAAACGGTAAATGTCCTACACATTCAGTTTTCACATTTTAGAAAAGATATCACTGAAGTGGTACTGTTTTTCTCTATATGTACTGAAGGGAAGAAGGAACATGTTGATACTACCCTGTAATAGTACTTTTTAAACAGTTTATTTGAAAAAATTATTTTTTAAGCACAAACATTTAATTACTCACTTTTATAACCGTGATGACAAAAGAGGGCCATGCCAAACATTTAAATTTATAAATCAATAAAAATAACTAAATAAAGTCATAAAGTATATGCTAGACTCACTTATATTTTGCTTGCATTTCTTCCCAGCTATGCATTTTCCTACACTTTAGTTGTTTACCTAGGGATAATACCAAAACTTATTTCATAAGGTTGCCATAGGACTAAGTTAGTATATACAAAGATCTTAGAGAAATGCAGGTTACATGGTAAGAAAATAGGACCTATTATAATAATGCCTCATCTCTTTCATGGTACTACTTTATATATTTGTTCATATAATTTCTCTTCCAAAAAAGGCATTGACTTTTATTAATTTTCACTGAACACATGGGATAGAAGCTACTGTAATTTATCATTGGCTTTCTACTCTTCCTTTGTATGTCTTTCTGGTTTTGACAAACCTATAAGAACATGGCAAGCTAATTTCCAGCTCTAAAGCATTTTTCCATATACTGTATTCGTCTGTGAAGCATCTACTTCCATTCCATTTTTAATCAGTGTGGTCCATTTCAAGTATCATTTTTAACCTGAAATCTCTAAGAAGACCAGCACTCATTTTTTGTACACACCCACACATTTGATATCTTTGCTATTATTTCATGATTCTTGGTTTTGCTTTTTCTAAATGATTATATATTATTTAAAGAATAGTGGCATGCCTCTGAAATCCCAGCACTCTGGGAGGCTGAGGAGAGAACCCCACAAGTTGAAGTATAAGTCTAGACAATTTAGAGATTTAGCAAAATCCTGTAAGGAAATAAAAATTAAAATGGGCAGCTGGATATAGCTCAGTGTGAAGGCCCTGAGTTCAATTCTCATAACAGCAACAAAAAGCATAAAAAGAATGAGAATATTCTTCCAAATATTTAGAACTCCATAGCATACCACAATACCTAACAAATGCTTACTGTCTTGCCTTCATGTATACTAATACGAAAAATAGTCATTCTTTTACAAAGTAAACATGAAAATATTAGACACTGATTAGTAGATGTGAGGACATATGCATTTAAGATAATTTTCAAAGTATATGTAAGAAAAAAAAGAGAATTAAAGTAGGAAATGTCTTTGTGCTTAGGCATACAGAAAGTGATGCAAATTTCATGAAGTACTAGTTGGGGTTGATACTAATTAATGGAATTTGCAAAGAAGAAAATCTTGCAATTAATTTTTTCCTAAGTAAATAAGAATCTACCTTCAGCCACGTAATTCTCCAAAGATATTACCCCAAAAGGAATTTGGGATTAGAGTGACTGCTTGTTACTAGCTCTCCCAGTGTAGACTTTAAATTCAAATGTGAACGTGCTTTTTTTCATTTCACAGCTTTATTGCATTTGCACAGATATGCAATTCCTATATCATACAATATTTTTAGCTCACGAAGTTGTGCAACAATCACCACAATCAATATTTAAACATCGAATCACCCAGAAAAGAAGTCTCATAACCATTAGTAGTCATTTCCAATTCCTTTCTTTTTTCCTTATCCATTCCCCATCTCTACCAGCCACTTACCTAGTTTCTGTTTCTGTATATCATCCCATTCTTGACATTTAAACTATATTCTCGCTGTTTAACTGTAATTATATACCATTTGATCCACACTACCTCATGACTCCCTCTTATCTGCCTAAGCCTCTGATAATAATTATTCTACTCCCTACCTCTATAAGATTTTTTTTCTAGATTCCATTTATGAGAGAGATTGTATGGTATTTATCTGTGCCTGGCTTATTTCACTTATAATGTTCTTCAAGTGTATCCATATCTCCACAAATTACAACAATTATTCTTTTTAATGATTGAATAGTACTCCATTGAAGTGGGATACTACTGTAGACCTTCAAAATATGTAGGTATACCACATTTTAAATCCACTTATCTGTTGAAGGGCACGTAGGTTAATTAGGCAAGAGAAATAAATAAAAGGCATCTAAATTGGAAAGGAAAAAGCTAAGTTATCCCAGATGATGATTTTTTACAGAAAGAACTCCAATCACTATATCAAAATATTGTTAGATCCAATAATGAACTCAGTAAAGTTGCAGGATACAAAATTAATTTGTAAAAATCAGTAGGACTTCTGTACACTAATAGCAAACTACTGAAAAGGAAACCAAGAAAATAATTTCAATTACAATAATAACAAAAATTAAAATAGGAACAATTTTAACCAAGGAGACAAAAAAAAAACCTCTACTCTGAAAACTATAAAATATGGATTAAGGAAATTAAAGAAGTTTCAAAAAATGAAAAGATTACCCCCATATTCATGTATTGGTTGAATAGATAGTATTAAATGTCTATACTACTCAAAGTAACCTACAGATTCAATGTGATTCTTAGCAAAATACCAATGATGTTCTTCACAAAAATAGGAAAAAAAATCTAAACATATGGCCAAAGCCAAAGCGCTTGCTCTTTCTCTCTCTCTCTCTCTCTATCTCTATCTCTCTCTCCATTTTTTTTTTTTTTTTTT
>NW_022900929.1:55413191-55529353 GCF_012274545.1 Fukomys damarensis | reverse complement strand
TTTTTTTTTTTTTTTTTTTTTGGTACCAGGGATCAAACTCAGGAATTTGCTCTTGCAAGACAGGTGGTGGCACCACTGAGCTAAATCCCAGGCCCTAGCCAAAGCTCTCTTGAGCAAAAAGAACAAAGGTAAATGTATCACTTTACCTGGTTTCAAACTATACTACAAAGCTATAGTTACAAAAACAACCTCTCACTGGATAACACAAAAACAGACACAGAGACAGAGGAAGCAGAATAGAGCCCAGAAACAAATCTATGCATTTACAGCTATGTAATTTCTGAGAAAGATGCTAAGAACTCATAGTGTAGAAAGGAAATCTCTTCAATACGTGGTGTTTGGAAAATTGGGTATCCACAAAGTTATAAACTGATGTTTAGAAATATATAAAAATAACTCTAAATGAATTAAGGATTTTAATACAAAATCCAAAGCTGTGTAACTATTACAGAATACAGAAAACAAGCTTAGAGAATGATTTTTGTACATACTGTAAATTCAAAAAACAAAAGCAAAGTCAGACAACTAGTATTACATGAAGCTAAAAAGGCTTCTGCATAGCAAACAAACCAACACAATGAATAAGCAACCTATACAATGGGAAAAAAACATTTGCAAACTGTACTTCTGACAAGTAGTAATATCCAAAACATATAAGATACTCAACTCCACAACAAATATACAAAAGACTGATTAAAAAATGGATAAGAGCTCTCCTTTTTAAAAGAAGACAAACAAGTAGTCAAAATGTATGTGAAAAAAAATGTTCAACATCACTAATCAGGGAAATGCAAATCAAAACCATAATGAAATCATTTCACTCTAGTTGGAATGGTTATTATCAAAGAGACATAATGTAAGTATTGGCAAGACATAAAGAACAGGGAACCTTGCACACTGTTGATGGGGATATAAACAAGTGCATCCATTATGAATTATGTAGGTATCTCAAAAATTAAAATAGAACTGCCATGTTGTCCATCAATCCCACTACTGGGTATATCCAAAGGAAATCAAATCAGCATGTTGAAGAGATATTTGCACTCTCATGTTCATTGCAGCACTATTCACAATGCAAAAAAAAAAAAATTTTTAAGTAAGCCTATTCTTTACTAAAGTGACTTAAGGACCATTCAGGTTCATTCCACACAGATAGCTAAATGCCTTTAACATTATTCGTTATGACACTCATTGTAACAATTCAGATGCAATACAAGCAGAAGGTAAGAATAGGATGATCTGAAATGACTGATTTTCAGTGGACTTGTAAGTGAATATATCCTTGTATTCCAAGAAAAGAATTGAGGAACATTTGGGAAATCTGTCTAAAAGAAAGTGCAGGAAAGTTAATATGTCTGAAAAATAAGACAGCAAACAGAAAGCTGACCTTCCTGATAGACTTAGCAAAATACTGTAGAGAATTCAATTGAATAACTATGTTACAGAATAAAAGTAAAATAGGGTCTAAGAAGTTTCACAAAATATATATTTGTGATACCATCTGAAATGAATAAAAACATTGTAGCATTATGAGTTACATTTTTATTGTAGCTTTAAAAGTATTTTTATTAGCCTTTGAAATTATGTTCTGAAAATTCTGACTTTGTCAGATTGCTTACAGGCAAAGTCAATAACTAAGTGAAGCAATCTCTGATATTTGCCACCAAAGAAAGAATGTTGAAGTTTAAACATTTCTTAGAGCCACTTACTACACCCCCCCAACCTCACAGATGAAGAAAATGAAACCTGAAAAAATGAGAGTCATTGCCCAAGGGGAATCTGGCCTCCTTCTCCAGCACTTTATCACATGGCTTCTCTACATTGGTCTTCAGTGAAGCTGAAAAAGAAGCTCAAAGAAAACTCAAAAATGGATATATAGAATAAAATACAAACTAGGGCACTGAGACAAAGTTCATCAATTCTCTTTAAGAGAGATTAATATATGGAGATCTAAACATCAGTGGCCTTTGTCTTTTCCTGGGGAAGCTTCCAGATCAAATAATCCTGTGTACATAAAAGTGGGATTGAGTCAGGGTCAAAATACTAGAGTGACAACCAAACTTCTCCATTAAAAATCTACTTTGGTGTATATGTGAGTATGCATTTAAATAGTTTTACTTTTATTGTTTTAACTGTTTCTAACTCTGACCTACAATTTATTTTCTAAAAAGGTCAAGAGGGGATTTATGTCTTAGGGGAAAAAATATGAAATGTAGAGTAATTTCAGAGCAGTCAAGCCACCACTAAAGTGCTGTAACAGCATAGTAGCAGCCAAAGTTGAAATAAATGTATTAGAGCCACTTCCTGATTTTCTCGTGTCCCACAAGCTCAGTAGAGTATAGGAGGCCACCTGGTGGTGAAATGAGCCAATTAACCATTTAGTGTTACAGTGAAAAGCAAACAAGGACAGAGTTTGGGTTGCTACAAAAGGAAAATTAGAACCCTGGGCAAAAGAATGATATTCAACAAGTATTATTGTAATATAGTGGACAGAAGATTGAACTAAAAAAAAATCATTCGAATATGAAAAATAATCTGTATTCCTAAAGTGTTGCTATAATAGTCACCATTTATATCAGAGATTAGCAAACTTTTTCTGCACAGTACGAACTAGCAAATGGCTTGGGTATGCTGGCTATATATATATATATATATTTCTCACACTACTCAACCCTGCTATAAAAGCAGCCATAATTACATAAATGAATGTATGGCTATCTTTCAAGAAAACTTTATTTAAAAATTAGGGTGCGAGCTGAATTGTCTGACCTGCAGGCCATCATTTGTCAATTACTGACTGCATATTATGTATTAAGCACATCCTATTTACCAAGCACCAGGTGAATCCCTCACATGTATTACCTCATTAAATTTTAACAACTTTTCATGGTATTTTATCCCTATTTCCTAGGTTTGCAAACTGAAGCTTAAATGTTTAAAAACTTTTGTGAAGAAAGGACCAAGTTCCTTTTGACTTAGAAATGCTTTGTGTAGCTTCATGATAATTTTTTCTCTCTCTGAGACTGAACACATTTGTTCTGACCCTCTTTCTCATTTATCTTACAGAGCCTGTTTTCAGTTTCTCTCAATGGTGACTTTGCTCCTGTTTCACTACCTCATGTACCCTTGGAATGTTTGTGTCTTACCACCTCTTTTTTTAATCACATCTTTTATGTTTAAAAACTTGATGTCATTTTTCATAACAACAGATATAAGAAGGCATGATAAAAAGACAAAAAGCAATATATAGTCATGATCTTCAGCGCAGAGCAACAGAGGAGCACAAGGCCCTCTGGTAGGCCCACCCCTTTGACCCAGCACAGCAGAGGAGCCCAACTGCGCCCTGGCACCAACACAGTGGTGTCTGTGCCCCATCCCACCCTGCAAACAAGAGAAAGAAGGCCTCTCTGAGGCTAATACATGAAAACTGAAGCCCACTGGAAAAGTGAAGAAAACCTGTGATAAAGGCACACCACACCACCATAGCAGGCAAATCAGAGGGACCAGCACCTCACATCAGAACCTGGTCTAACTTCAGGAGAAAAGACAGCTGGAACCTGCAGTAGAACCTTGCAAAGTTCAACCCAGCAGGTGGTCAGAGGTCTCAACTTGGGTCTTGGAGCCAGAAATCAGCCTGAACCTCAAAGCACAGCTGCTGGCTTGCTCAGACTAATTAACTTAGATCGGTATAATCCTGCCCGCAATGTCTATTGTGTCATCAGAGGCATACCCTGAAGGAGGCCCTCTATTTCTATATCTATTTGTATTTTTTATTTTCAAAGTAACATTTTTCTCTTATCTTTAATCATTTTAAAAATTTCTATCCATCTTTTTCTTTTCTCAAAATTTTTTTATCTTCTTTTTCTTATCTTCTATTCTCTCTCACTCTCAATCCCACCTTGATATTCATTTCTCTCCTTTGTTCCTATTCATATCCTAATTTGAATGTATTTTCTTTCTCTTTCTTTTCTTCTCTTTTTCCTTTTCTCAAACATTTTATTTATTTATTTATTCGCCATTAGTTTTATTTATTTATTTATTTATTTGGTACCGAGGATCAAACTTGGGACCTTGTGCTTGCAAGTCAGGTGGTGGAACCACTGAGCTTAATACCCGGCTGCCATAAGTTTTAAAAGAAAGTGATTATAGTCTCTAGCCTCCCTACTGCTGTTAGTTTGTTCTGTTCTTGTGTGTATTTTGTTCTGTCTTCTCCTCTTCTCTTCAACAGCTTCCTAGAGATCACATCTTTTATGTTTAAAAGCTTTATGTCATTTTTCATAACAGATACAAGAAGGCATGATAAAAAGATAAAAGCAATATACTAAAAATAGTCACGCTCTTCAGCACAGAGCAACAGAGGAGCACATAAATAGTGATCTTCCTGTGTCCTCTGACCTCACTTCTAACATTTCCCTATCCTACCTATCTATCCCTTCTTCCCAACTCCTTCTAAGTCCCCATCCTGAAGGGTAAAGTGGCTATAGTGAAGAGTTTATTCACTATAAACATACTTTGGGCTGGTCCTTGATTTTGATTTAATTCACACAGTTAAAGGTGATACATTAATAACTACAACAAATTGTCATTTTCTAAGCTGTGCTTGATGCTATTGTGTTCTGGTTGTATCACTTGGGATAAGTGATTGATCTTATCAGTTGTCCTTCCTGGTATGATGAAAATGAGATTGCCTCAGAGTCATCAGAGACTCAAAGCCTAAAGACCAGCTATAACAGGAAGCTGGAAGTATTAACCCAGGAATTAAACCAAGAACAGTACCAACAACAGAAATAGAAATGAGAAGACATTTAAACAAGGCACAAACACAGACTTCCACCTCACCAAGGTAAACTCTGGGGGAAATGTGGTGAAAAGTCTGACAGTCAACCATCCGGACACCCTGAACTGATAGCAGAGGAAGTAACAAAATAAATAAATGAGGCTCCAGAAAAATTCAAAACAGAAATAATGTCCCAGATAACCACAGAGATGGTGAGAAGAATGAAAGAGATGATTAGAGACTCTAGAACAGAAATAGATCGAAAAAAAAGAGAGAGATGAGCTCAGGGCCATGATGGAAACATAGGAATGCCCAACATAGGAAAGAAAGAGAAACCTTAAATGTCCAACATAGGGAAGAAATGGAATCCATGAAAGAGATTCAAGCAGATGTCCAGAAGATTAAAAAATCTGTAGAAAGCATTAGTAGCAGAATGAATGAATATGAAGCTAGAATTTTGGATATAGAAGATAGGATTGAGGTCAGTGGCCATGAAAAAAGAGATCTCTTAAAAACAGTAAGGCATCATGAGAAATAGATCCAACTACACCTAGATGAAGCAAAAAAGAATACTATAAGATTGATAGGAATCCATGAAGTAGCAGGAGAACGTACAAATGACATTAAAAAAAATTCACAGAATTAATGACAGAAAACATCCCAAACAGGGCAACAGAATTTGACATACAGATAAGTGAGGCACATATGACTCCAAATAGCCATGATCATAGAAAATCTACATATAGACATACAATAAATGGTTTCAACTTGGTTTCACCATGCACTAAGCTAAAATCCAAGTAGATTAAAGATCTAAATATCAAAACAGAAACACTAAACTTATTTGAAAATAAATTAGGTAATACTCTCAAAGACACTGGCACAGAAAAAGACTTTATGAACAAATATTCAGCAGCACAAGAACTTGCACAGAGAATCAACAACCTGGATCTCATTGTATTAAAAAGTTTTGCAGTGCAAGAGAAATCACTAATAGATCTAAGAGACAACCTACAATGTGGGAAAAATTTTTACCAACTACTCCTCAGACAAAGGACTACTATCTAGAATATATAAAGAACTCAAAAAATCAGACCCCCAAACAAAGACCTGATTCAAAAATGGGCATCTGAAATGAACAGACACTTCTCAGACAAAGTAAAAGCAGCAAATAAACATGAAAAACTGTTCAACATCACTGGTCATTCTAGAGATGCATATGAAAATAACACTGAGATTCCACCTCACCCCAAAGAGAATGGCTGCTTTCAAGAAAACAACCAATAACAAATGCTAGTGGAGCTGTGGGGAGAAAGGAGCCCTTCTCCATTGTTGGTGGGAGTGCAGACTGCTAATCAATATGGAGATATCTCAAATAACTTAAGATTAGAGGGCCCATTTGACCCAGCTATCCCTCTGCTGGGTATCTTTCCAAAAGAATCATACCAAAGTGATATATGCACACCTGTGCTTATAGTTTATAGCACAGTTTGTAATAGCTAAAAATTTGAAATAACCCAAATGTCCTGGATAAAGGACTGGATAAAGATGATGTGATTTTTCTATAAATGGAGTACTACTCAGGCATAAAGAATGAGAAACAAGAAACATATATAGCTAAATGGATGCACATTGAGGCTATACTGTTAAGTGAAATAAATAGGACACACAAGTAAATACTGAATAATTTCTCTGGTGTGAAAAACTAAAAGTGTAAATAAGATTCGAATGGTATAACTCATTGTGTGCAAATGGAAGAAAATGGCTAAAAGGGAAATGGGAAGGGGAGGGGAAAGGAAATAAGGGAAAAGAAAAAATGCAAAAAAAAAGAAAAAATGGAAACAAAGTCTTTGTAAATAGGGAATGGATGAGGGGGTGAAGGGAGGGCAGGGATGTGGGGAAAAAAAATAAGAACCAAGACATATCACGTAAAGGTACAAGATCCCAATGATAAATGTAACTGTATTTTTTACTTTAAATGTACCAATAAACTTAAAGGGAAAAAAACAGATAGTCGCATTTACAACAATAAGCCAAGGAAACTGTCATATTGTGCTTGCTCCAAGTAGAAACTGAGCCAAAAACAGGATGCTCACTCTTACATAAATGACGTAATTATACATCCACTGGGAAAAAAAGTGGTTCCTAAGTGGGAAAAAGATTTTGGGGGGATTCATTTTTATGTCATTTTTTTTTTCTTTTTAGACTTTTTAAAGGTGTATACTATAATTCAAACCACTGCAGGCAGGCCACATTCCTCTTCTAAACCATCCATGAACTCCTTTATTAACCACTAATAAGAGAGAGCTGAAAAATCTGGCAGAGAAATCCATGGAGTTATTAATGCTCTTCAAATATAGGTATTTACCAGGAATCTCTCAATGTTAGCATACTTTCTCCTACAAAGAAGATGGAAGAGCTGGGTGGGATAGTGCATGCCTGTAATCCCAGCACTTGGAAGGGAGACTGAGGCAGGAGGCTTGCTGTGATTTCAAAACAAGCCTGGGCTACACAGTAAGTTCCAGGTCAGTCTCAACTACATAGTGAGACCCTGTCTCAACCCCCGCCCAAAAAAAAAAGATGGAAGTAATTTCAGATGGAGTGTAGACAACTCTGAAATGATTTAAATATTTTTTAATTTGAAAAGAAAACTGCAAAAGCTTGAGAAAGTTGGCTACGTAGAAAACAGAGAAGAGGTTTAATTACAGAGCATGGATTCGGGTTGATTCGACAATTAAAGCTAAGAACAGAGGGGATTTACGCTAGATACAAGAAGACTTTCAGTGCAGGGAGAATTGTTAAACATTTTATTGGGAGGTTGTGAAATTCCCTCTGGAGAGGCCTTTAATGGAGGACAATTTTTCGTCTATCTGGAATGGATAAAAAATAATCCTTAAAAGAGGAAATGAAATGAAGGTGTTTTTGAGGTCACCTGAAGTCCTGAAACTCCACTGAAATTCTCAATTTCTGTGGAAATAAATAACTGTACAAAAACTTCTAAGAGATTAATTTTGGAATATTTTGGAGAAAAATAGTCATTAAGCACTCGATTCAATTCAGAAAATATGTATTGAGTGCAAAATATTACCTAACCCTGGGAAACTGTCTGCTCCAGCAGGGCACAGGTCTGAGCAGCAGTGTGTACAGTAGACAGGAAACACACCTACTCATCTCCATTAAAAACAAAACCAAACCAAAATTCCAAGCAAAACAAAACAACTTCGGGTTCCAATCAACTTTCTGGAACTATTTCCTAAACTTAGTGAGCCAAACTCCCACAAGAGTTGGCTGTCACAAGAGACTTCTGGTATTACTCAAGGTATCCCTGAATCTTTCTGTAAACAGAGAAGGCTTCTGACACAGTTTCCATACTTTATTCCTTTTCCTAACCCCAATTTGAGTGGATAGAGCATTGTGAAGCTATGAACAAAACATGGATTATAAAATGCTAGCCAAATTTAAATTCTTTTGCTACATTTCCATATTGTAAAAAAAAAAAAAAGGTTTCAATTAGCTCAACCCTTAGAGATTTATTTATACTTGCTTTAGTGAACATGAAGAGTTTTTGCTCATAGTTTATAAGACAAGCAGTATTTCACAAAATAGGTCTTTAGCACCATCAGGCAGAAGACAGGAAGGGGACAGAAAAATCATACAGACATGAATGTTCTTTAGACATACTTTCAAGTTTCAGTGTGTGCCCACTGGTGAAAATTGAGTAGGAAGGACAAATGTCAATGGGATGACTGTAAACCCAAAAAAGAAGTCAGGTGTACATAAATAAGGCAAAGGAGAAAATCCACTGTAAATCTTTCTCAGGTTCTCTCTCCTTTTATTTATTTATTTTTTTAAGATAGGTGCTCTCTATATAGTTCAGGCTAGCATTAAACTCACTATGTAGCCCTGGATGGCCTCAAACTTGCAGCAATCTTCTGGACCGAGCCTCCTAGTTTTGGAATTATAGGCTCAAATTCTAATTTTAAATGGTAAATTTTAAAAACTTTTCTTAATTGCTCACATAATTAAATTTAATAATTGCTAGGCAAAAAAATATAATAAATGACAGAATAAAATACAAATTAAAATACAATACATAGCACAGTTTTTGAAAAATTATGAATAGTATCAACATTTTTAAGTGAAAAAGTGGTAAAAAATCCTAAAAGCATATCTCACTCCTTTCCTGGCATTATTATATTTGGAAAAATGAGATATTCTTTAGATTCCTCCCTATCCCACACACATTTCAAGATGGACCTGGATTAAAGAGCTAGATCTAGCCCAAATTCCTTATTGTTTTATCACCCACTTTCTCATTACATTTTTAGAAGCTCATATTCACCTAAAATTAAGTCTAATTTTCTGCCATGAATGTGTCAGTAAATTTTCCTGTCAAGTACGACACAAGACCAACTTGTGCTGACACACCTGCCATTTCTAAGGAGTGTTCATGTCCACCTATATCTGTTTGATCTTTAGGTCTCACATTTGTGTGCTAAATATTATTCTCATATATATGTAGTATATATATATACATATATATGTATATATAAATAATCATACTTATATATGTCTAAAATCAAGAACAGAACAGAATGTTACAGTTTTATAGGTTAGAGATTTTCCATAGAATTATGGCAATTAGTTGTATAGCTAAGTCTCAGATGAATGCCTTTGTTCTCACCTTCCTCTTCCCTCTTTCTCTTCCTACCACTCTCTATTTCTCCCCAGTATTGATCTGGCCAAATTTGAGCACTCTGAGTATCACGAATTGCCCTTTTACTGCATTTAGGTTTATCAAAGAGAGAGCTTTGGTTTTATTTCATAAACTTATATACTCAGAATGCTCAGATGTATGAAAATTGGAGTTTTTTGGAAAAGCAATAAAATTGTAACATAGCTCTTATTAAAAGTTTATTAAATAAGCATGACTGGAAATGTGTTTTTTAAAATATACTTGGTTTTCTATTACATTTCAGGCTATCAGCTAGGCACTAAAGATATTATCAATAAACAACACAAACATGAGCCTTACCCTCTTGGAGTGAGGAGTCCAACAGTGTTATCATTTATTCTCCAATATGCCTGCAAAGTCCAAATCTATCATCCTTATTTAAAAATAAGTATTTAATGGGAAAAAATTTTTACCAGCTGTTCCTCAGACAAAGGACTATTATCAAGGATATATAAAGAACTCAAAACAATCAGTCCCCCCAAATATAAAGACCCGATTCAGAAATGGGCATCCGAAATGAACAGACATTTCTCAGACAAAGAAGTAAAAGCAGCAAGAAAATATTTGAAAAAATGTTCCACATCACTGGTCATTCGAGAGATGCAGATGAAAACAACACTGAGATTCCACCTCACCCCACAAAGAATGGCTGCTATCAAGAAATCACACAATAACAAATGTTGGCGGGGTTGTGGGGAGAAAGGAACCCTTCTCCATTGTTGGTGGGAGTGCAGACTAGTGCAACCACTATGGAAATCAATATGGAGATACCTCAAAGAGCTTGGACTGGAGGTTCCATTTGACCCAGCCATCCCTCTGCTGGGTATCTTTCCAAGAGAACTAAAAGAATCATATCACAGAGAAGTATGTGCACCCATGTTTATAGCGGCACAGTTTGTAATAGCTAAATCTTGGAAACAGCCTATTTGCCCATCCGTTGGAAACTGGATAAAGAAGTTGTGGTTTTTCTATAAAATGGAATATTACTCAGCCATAAAGAATGAGAAAATAGATTCATTCATAGGAAAATGGATACATATTGAAGATATACTCCTAAGTGAAATAAATAAGTCACACATGTGTAAATACCGAATAGTGTCCCTGGTGTGAATAATATGCAACAATGCATAAGATTCTAATAAGATTACTGACATTTAGAAATGGGAAGAAAGGAGCTAAAGGTGTAGGGAAGGTGGGATGGGTAGGGGAAGAGTAATAAGGGAAAAGAAAAAAATGTGAGATAATGAAAAGATGAAAATAAAGTGTTTGTAGATGGGGAGGGGAGAAGTGGGTGAAGGGAGGGCAGAGGTAAGGGGAAAAAATGAGAATCAAGACTTGCCATGTAGAGGTACATGATCCCAACAATGAATGTAACTGTACTGTATCCCTAAAATGTACCAATAAACTCAATTAAAGCTGAAAAAAAATATGTATTTAATTAATTGAAAAAGTACTAATAGTTTATCCTCAAAGAGAGATTTCTCAGAAAGGTGGGTGTAAATATTGAAAGAGATAGCACTGTTGTAATGATGGTAGCAAAATCCAATATGCCAACATTTATAACAGAAATGTGGTCCAGACTGAAACTTGGCATATATGAAGGAATTTTTCAGTTATTTATATATGCATGATTTAAATGTCTTGGGACTCCTGCTATATCTGGTCCAAGGAATCTGGCTTCATCCAAATTCAATTCTGATGAAAGATTTTAAAAATTAAACGTTAATATACACATATATGAACACATGTAAATGTGTATACACAAGCACGTATGTACTTCCACAAACTCCTCTGTTTTTAATGGCTAAAATGACAAGGGGGCTATCACAAATAATAAATGTTCTTCATGCAAATGAACATATGGAATAAACTACTTAGGAAAGCATTTGAAATAGTAAGTTCAGATGAGTTTCAGGAATATATACATATCCTTCTGGAGAAAGGCTCCTCTTTACCTAGAGGTAAAAAATGAAACTGACCCAAAAACCATAAAGGTATTAGCCTGGTTGGCTCTTTCCTTACTTCAGAAAAAGAAATCCACCCTTCTCGTGTGTGTGTGTGCATGCGTGCATGTGTGTGTGTGTGTGTGTGTGTGTGTGTGTGTGTGAGCATTTTGTGTCTTATGTGGATGAATTAAGGTTCAGCGGGAACACCACTCCTCCCTCTTAGCTTACCCCAGTGTGCCTCATTAGGGATAGAGTGTCACAGAAATGCCTCATTTAAGAATGTATGAGCTTCACAAACTCCCATATTATTACAAATATGCTCAGGAATGCCCTTGTTTCTGAGAAGTGAAACTGCTTCCTTGTCTGGACTGGCAAATGGTTTTTCTGCAAATGATATTCCTACAGAGTATCTCTCCATGGGGACCCTTCTTCAGCAACTTCTTTTGGCAATAACAGGATTCACGAGATTGAATCTTCCTAGGGCAACCCTTCCTTTAGGGAACCTCCTCAAAAAAGCAAAAGTATTTTCAGCCTTAATGTTCTTGAATCTGAAAGAATACAGGAGGTCGCTGTGAGACCCAATGTGGCAGCAATTCCCCAGGGTGATACAGTGCTTAAGAAAGTGGGAGGGCTTTCATAGGACAGCCTGATAATTTCAAAGAGCCAACCCAAGTTCATCATGTTTTCTTTGTAAATGTATCATATAATACTTAGGATTCTCTATGTTATCATAAAAGCTCATGTAAAAGGCAGAAAAATACTCTTTCATGAATTATACCTGTTGTGGAGAAGAGGATATAGAGTAGCAGTGAGTAGACAAGCAGCCTGCGAAAGAAAGATTATAGGCATTAGACATACCCATTCTGGGTTCAAACCTGGACTTATTTATTTGCAGTAGCTACTGGTGTGGCTCAACAAATATTTCTATCTACTTCTAAAGCACACGGTAGAGCCACATTTCTCCATACTCTTTGAAATTGCTTGGGGCCATGTGATTAGTTCTGGTCAGTGACTTTGAGTAGAAGTGGAATGTATCTCCTCCAGCTGCAAGGTTTAATGACTAGAATAAGATCGTCCAGAGTTTTTTTTACTCTTTGTCTTAGTGAGAAAATATTTAAGAAGGTCGCTACTGTGTAAGTCTGAATTATAGAGGGAAGATAATGCCAAGCAGAGCTATTAGTTGATCTTTGATGGACGCATAGGAGCAAGAGAAATAATTCACTGTAGTTTTTAACACTGAGATTTGGGGGGATTTATTATCTCAGTACCGGTAATGGTGAAACTTTTAGAGCTTTCAATGATAACAAACAGTCCACTGTGGCACATGTGCCTAAGGTTCACCACTACTGCATCATCACCGAGAAACTATTTTTGTCTTTTAGGTGAGCCATTTAACTTCTCTGTGTTTTAAGTTAAGAGTTTATTATCTCATAAATAATCTAGGAAAAATAATCTCGGATCGTTTTGAACATTAAGATAATGTGAGTAAGCACTGGTATAATCAAATAGTAAGATTTGCCCAATGTTAGTTTTCTTTCTCTCTCCATCATACTCTCATCTCTTAGTACACACCCCATATACATGAGCACATCTCCCTTTTCATCAAATGGTTAAGTAGACAACATCTTTTCTTGTTTCTTTTGATGGATTTTTTTTCTTTCAAACTACTTTCCTTTTCCAATATCTATGTATCTAATTTAGATGCTAAGATTGGCATTTAATCCAATATAATTTCCCAACCTCACCCCCTCCCACTGAGTATCAGCATTCAATAGAGTGCATTGTTTTTACACCAAAGAAACGAATCTTAAGGATAAAATTTAAGGAAGCATGGACATTTAATAATGGGAATAGGTGAGATGAGGTATTTCTAATATTCCAAAATTGAAATCCTTTGGATATCACAATCTTCTAATTTACTTCTTTCTACAGTTGAACTAGTTATGAGAAAATGACAAAAAAAAGAAGAAAGTTGATGAATTTATATATGAACTATGGTTAAGCTTATCCTCTCAATGCTTAACATCTATTCTGAAAAGGCACTAGGACTTTTCTGGATGACAGCCCTAGATTACTGCTTTAAAAAACCTGTATGATATTCTAATAAATTATAAAAATTAGAATGAATCATAAATATAAAATATTTGGACTTAAGACCATATATAGTTAATATATTTGCTTATGTTTATAGTTACACTAACCAATGCTTTTGTGATGCAGTTATATGGAAACTCAGGGTAATATTTATCCTTTTTATATCAATAATTGATTTTCAATGAAAATACTTGGTTTTCATCTTTAAACTTTGGTTATGTACTCTCCTTTTTAAACAATGTAAATAACTCCCAATTTATATAAAAATTATAAAGTTTTATCATACATCATATAATTTTTTCTAGCTTCAAACTTTATTAGTCTGAATAGAACTACTAAAACAACTAATTTTAAAACAGATAATGCTAAAAAGTATGTGAGGAACATGTATGTTAAGTTACTGACTTGAACTGCATACATGGTAATGAGTACTTCAAGAGCAAAAGATGACAGTGAAGCAAATGCCCTTTATTCTCAGGAATTTAAGTGTTTCTTTAACTTATTGTATAGAGATCAGATGGAAATATACAAATATCTAGGGTTAAAGCCAAAGCTCTCAAGTTAACATAGGAAGAATCAATGCACATTTCCATTTAATTAAAATTTTTCAAAAAGTTAAAGGTTGAAATTTTTTGCAATTTAATCTAAAATTTTACTAGCAAACTCTAATGATTATCCTGGTTTCAATTAATAAAATCTCCTTAACAGGTCAACTCATTTAAATGCAATTTGTAATCATTTGGATTTTAACATGATGGTTATTACTTATTACCTAGAAACCAAGAAGCACAATGAGATATTGATTACTTTTAACCTTTAGATCTAAGGATTCAAGAAAGGTCAGAGGAGGGGAACACTCTACTTCTCTTGGCTGGCAAATGGATAGCCTTCAGGAGAATTCAAATGATTTCCATTGGCCAAGTATACTCAAGATTAGTTTATTCTCTGGGCTGACAAGAAATGATGCTTTAAAAAATAACACAACACATATTTAGCAAAGTGTTATATTTATGTAATCAATAACCTCAGATGTGCTTCACATCACAGCATGTCTTAGGCTGTTAACCCTCTACCAAGTTTTGTTCTATTAGGCCTCTTTGTTGGGATGAGATATTAAACATAGTGCTTTTTATTGGAATAATCTGATCTCATCAAATGAAGATCTCTTGGTAGGTTGCCAAAGGTTGAATGCAATTATTGGCCACTAGCATTTCTTTTGGTTTCCTTTTTCATGACAGCATCTAAAAATATTTTTTACTCTTTCACTTTTGCACCAGTGAAAAGCAACGAGTTCTAGGCAGGGTCCAGTGGAATTACAGGCAAGAGAAATATAACTGTTATGTGTTAGATTAATTTGCAGAACACTTGGCATTATTATTGCCAAGTCGTCAAATTGTTCCAAGTTGTTCCGGAAGGTTGTTATTAATAGTATGTTTTCTGAGGAAAGTTCTGTCTACTTTTGGAACTGCATTTCTGTTGCCAAGGAAACTCCTTTAAGCACAGTTTTCTAGGAGCACACTGCTGCTTTTGTTTGCCAGTGTCCTATTCATATCATCTAAGTAAGCATTTTACATGCTCCAGCCTTCAGTCCCAAATGTTGAAGTTTAGCCCATTTAAATTGCTTTTTCAAACAAGCTAATGCCTGCTATGATTTCCCTCTCTGCTTTTCTCCTCCCTTTTCCCCTCCCTCCACCCAAACACTCTCTTTCTGCCTTCTTTCCACTCTTTCTCCAACATGCCCGATTCATACTGTTCAAAGTTTATTTTTTAAACAGTTGCCGTAAGGCAGATGATTTTCATAAGTTTTTGATAAATTAACTTTAATTTAAATAATAATTCCACAGGTTGTAGCATTAGTCCTTCAAGTGTTAATTATCTTTTCACTCTAAAATTAATGTAGTCATTTCCTACTGACTCCTCTACCTCATTTATTGAAGTGCTGAGGAAAATATGTCATTGAGTCCTGAGCCAGCGCTGTTGTTGTGATTAAGCGTGGTCACATGGCCCATCTCTGCCAAAAGGAGGGCCCTGAGAAAAGGTGACAAAGACAGTGATTTCCTGTCAGCAAAGAGTACGACAGGGCTGTCTAGAAGTGATGCAAATGAGGGGAACTTTCCCCACGACTTGTTTGATCCACTCTAGGCCAGAGCTGGCCAGGCCAGGGAGAGAGGGAGCAGCACAATGCCACAGAATCCAGCCCAGAGAGCTAACGCACCTTCCGGACAGTTGCTCACTTGCTAGACACAAAAACTGCTGGCAGGATTTGCCTTCCTTGCCCCTCCACAAACATAGCCAACTATTTTTTTGGCATCCTATTCTCTTAACATCTTGCCCTACCCTTTTAAAAAAGTGATTCAAGTGGGAATTATAGGCTCCAGCACAAATAATGTTTCATGTATTGTTTAGAAATGACAATAATCTACTCTTTCTTTTCCTAAACATTTTTAGGATGGGATTTTGCCCTCCATCAAAAGAAAAAAAAACAAAAACAAAAACAAAAATATATTCAAGTACTCATACCAAATAAATATGACAGTTAATCTGAGGACATTTTGAATTTTAACAAAAATGGAACAACAAATTCATTTCTAGACAAGAGTAGAAACAGCCTAGGTTTTTTCACTCTGATCACTTTTAAAACAATTAGATAATGCTATCTGAAATATTATAATGATTTAAGGCATATTCTTATCTTAATGGAGTTTTAATCTAGCATATAATTAGGCTATACAATTAATCTACTGGGAAAGAAGTAAAAAAATATCATTAAGTTCTTGTGCCTAATGTATCTGATACATTTTTATCTTGGCAGCTTCAATAACTAGTAATTTATTTTATTTTCAACTATCAAAGTAGAGGTGTAAAACTTGGTACTAAAATTTCAATATAAGGCCTGCTAAACAGAATCTAACATTTTGATTTATTTCTCTTCTATAGACTAATATACGAAAATCTTTGAATTAATGCATTTTTAAATTTTTAAGCCTAGCTACTGTGACCTGAACTATAAAGCAGACAAATATTACATTTTTAGGAGTTCAGTTTCAGCCATAAGGGTATCTAGCCACATCTGAAATTATTCAGATCAATATAATCCAGAAGAAACTGCAACCTATCTATTCCAGAGGGTTGAAATTTATGAATTTATAAGATATAGGCATAGTATGATCAATCTGTTTTCTATGATGAATTCACAGTTATGACAACATTATTTTGGCACCAATACTTATGAAATAAGTCAACTGTGTCCCACTGATCTCCTTTTATTGTATGTTTCTTATTCCTCAGAATATTTAATCCTATTCCATACATGTTTCTTCTAAAAACCATAATACTTAGGTTTTAACATACACCCAAATTTTCTAAAGTAATATTTTCCCATCCTCCTTTACCCCTTTGAAGTTCCCCCTTTTCTCTGCTAACCATGACTAAGTCACTTTTTCTTTTATTGCTTAGTTTAAAATTTTTATGTTTGGCTTTTTGTCATTTTTTAACCTGTCCATCCATCTACCCATTGTTTTTATTCACTCCTGTGCTTTTTTTGTTTTATTTAACTTTGAATTAACTAATCTCAGCTATTTTCATCTCTTTTGTTTTTTATTAGTAGTATATGTTTGAAATACATGTAGTTTATAGTCATCTTGGGGTGTGGATATATGTACATAATAGAATTTGTTTCCTTTCTTAAACCTCTACTCCCCCTCTTCTTCTAATTCCCCTTTCTTCATTCTTTTATTCCTGGTGATATTATTAATCTTAGCTCATGTTTATGGCATATAATGTTTACATTTATCAGGATTATTGGGTTTCTGCCCATGGTATACCTTTATTCTACTTATTTCCTTTTTCCTTCCACCTCACCCTTTGTCCTTAGTCTCTTGGACCCCTTCCTTCTTGCAAGAGATCCATTCTCTTGTCTCCTATCTATTCTTTATTAATCTCTTTCAACTTTGCCTTATTCCATATTTTCTTCCTTTTCAAAGTTTACATTTCTTTCCTATTTTTCTAACATTCTCTTCTTTTCCAGCATATATTGATATCCTATTTTCCCCATTTGGCAAAATTATCATTGAAAGGCATCACCTTTTGGTGACAGCTGTGCTCAAAATCTCTAAACATTACCTGTCAATAGAGTCAGAGAAAAATAATTAGTTCACTTGCTAGAGGAATTACAGTTACAAATTCACTTATAGGAGATACTGTGGTTAAAATTTGTCACATTATTCTAAGCCTTTAACTATAAAAACAGAAAAAAAGGTTTTCATATCAAAGTATAAATAATTCCTTTAGGGGACTGGGGATTTAGCTCAGTGGTTCGGTGGCCTGCCTTGCAAGCGCAAGGACCGGAGTTCAATCCCCTGTACCAAAAATAAAACAAACAAACAAACAAAAAATTCCTTTAAAGGCAGTATTCTGCTTTTTCTTGTGGAAAATGTAAATTATGCAGCTGAGCACATTTCTTTCTTTGTTTTTACCACCAGGAAACTAAAAAATATTTTTTGAGGTCATTTTTATCAACCATCCTGCATAAGACTTTATTATCTATATGCAGGTATGTAACTCTTCTCAGAGAAGTAGTGTTTAGACTCTGTATACTTTTTGCAGTTGTGATTTTTATTTATATTTAAAAATTTTTGTGAGAGAGGGTCTTGCTATGTTGCTAGCTTCAAACTACTGGGCTCAAGTGATCCTCATGCCTCATCCACCCAAGCAGCTGGGACTACATGAATGAGCCATTGTACCTGGATGTATTTTTAAAATATTTTTATAAATAATCTTATAAACAACCTGAAATTCACAGCATAGTAAAGTGTGATTAACATGTTCAACAACAATTGTGTTATGCAAACAAAAGGTCCTTTTCCTTTTACATACAGGACGTGTTTAAATAATACTTCTATCAATGGAGAAAGATATAGAAAACTTGTATTTTCCCCATAAAATGCAGAAACACATGTGTAACTAAACCTTAAAATAAAATTTACATTTCAGTGTAAATTTCCCGGAAGTATAAATATCATAGTTCAAGTTGGTACTTACTTTATATTATTTTTAAACTGAGAGTTATTTTTTTTTCAGCTTTAATTGAGTTTATTGGTACATTTTAGGGATACAGTACAGTTACATTCATTGTTGGGATCTTGTACCTCTACATGACAAGTCTTGATTCTCATTTTTTCCCCTTACCTCTGCCCTCCCTTCACCCCCTCCTCCCCTCCCCATCTACAAACACTTTATTTTCATCTTTTCATTATCTCACATTTTTTTCTTTTCCCTTATTACTCTTCCCCTACCCATCCCACCTTCCCTACACCTTTAGCTCCTTTCTTCCCATTTCTAAAGGTCAGTAATCTTATTAGGATCTTATGTATGTTACTTTTAATCATTTAGAAATTATGTTATCTAACATTTTATAGATAAGGTGTAGCTAAGGTATTCACTCAAACAAATCTATACATGTGGTGTTTCAGTGAGTTTCACACTATCTGAAAACAATTCATGTTCAATTATGACAATAATTACCAGACAATAATTTCTGAATGGGATCCTTGAATTAATCCTTGGACTCTGGAATCCCACATCAACCCAAGATCACTAGGAATCTTCAATCTGTGCTTTGTGAGTAGCAGAGAACTGCTAGTACTTTGTGTATAGGTAAACAGCCCCTGACAGTGCATGCCCTTAAAGCACTACAAAGTCATATGTGATTGCTGGAAGGGACAGTACAGTAGCAATGACAACATCTTGAGTTGAAATACTTCCAGGTCACTTGGTCTATGAAATTTCTAGTATGGGGGGGGGGCCTGAGCTTCCCTCAGCTCAAGAATAATGCCACCTTTGATCCATAGAAATGGGAAAAAAATGGAGCTTTTCTGTTGCAAGTGGGTTTTAAATTATTTCTGCATTAATAGTTAATGCACATGCAGACCAGCAGAGTGACAGCTCCCTGTGATTATGAATTCTGGCTTGCAACTCTAGTCCAAATAGGAGCTGAACTTTCAAAATCACAGTGGTTACTTTTGACAAATTAAACTGTCCTACTTAGGAAGGTAGAAAGAATGAAGAGAAAGAAAGTAAGAGAGTGGAAGCAAATTCTCCTTGGAGGAAATTCTCAGTTTGACGAAGAAAAAAAGAGAAAGTATGATGTTTGCATTTTTCTAGGCTGATGATCCTGCCAATGCTTATTAGAAAATAGGTAGAGAAGGTTCCTGTTGAGAGGTGGAGCATGGAAGACACTGGAACTATAGCTCACTATCTCAAAGGAAGGCAGAAAACATTTTAAGGGAAGGTTAATTTTTAGTAAGAATTAGTTTTCTCTCAAACCCCTGTAGTTTAAAATTAATTATAAAGAAAACAGCCTTACTTCTCTAACAATCTGAAAATCATAAGAAATAGTTTGAACATAAAATACATTTTACAGCTTACTGAAATTAGGTCAGGTTATATCAATATATTCTTTTCCTATTAAATGCAATTCCTTTCCTTTATATGTTTTATGTGTATTTTGCTGGTTTGGGTATCTGAATACCACAACAGGCAACTCTACTGAGAAGTTCTGCTGAATAGATAGTCTAGTGTAGTTCCATAACCAGGAGGAAATGCTAGGTAATTTTCTAATGGAGACCAGAATATGAGTAGATAGAGTAAGGAAAATAGTGTTTAATATTGAAAATAAAAAATAAGGTTCACACTCTCTGACTACTAGAAAATTTTACTAGATTTTCTCTAATTTGACATATCCAAATGTATACCTTCAGGATCAATTTAGGACTGTATAAATGTGTAAATATTGGGCTAGGCATAATGATCTATGTCAGGAAAGGAGTTGAATTATGAAATACAGAGAACACCCAGACAGTGAACAAA
This sequence comes from Fukomys damarensis, assembly GCF_012274545.1. Taxonomy (NCBI): domain Eukaryota; kingdom Metazoa; phylum Chordata; class Mammalia; order Rodentia; family Bathyergidae; genus Fukomys; species Fukomys damarensis. The sequence goes on along the minus strand of NW_022900929.1, from coordinate 55,508,934 downwards.
GGTTTCAAAGGCTGTGGTAGCAGGAATGATGATTCAGTCCTGGCCTATAGTTTTATGAGATTTTACCATCATTCATCTGAAGATCTTCTGAAAATTTTCATCTTCATCCTTTTCATTTATGCCAGATATCTTGAGCATCATTTCCATCCTTAATTGTCTGTGTGTGTGTGTGTATGCGTGTGTGTGTGTATGCATGTGTGTTAATGTCTGCATGTTGAAGAGGAAGCTCAGGGCCTTCCTTACACTTGCTAGGCAAGTGCTCTACCACTGAGCTACACTTCCTGCTCCTTAATTTTGTAACTCAACAACTATTAGGTCAACTGTGTATAGAGTATAAATGAATAAAATACAAGGGTAAGGGATTTGTCTTATTGTTTTAAGAAATGTAAATAATATAGATAGGTTAAGGTGGACTGGAAATCCTGTGAAATGGGTTGGGGGTCCTGTTGAGTGGTCACAATGACTGGGAAATATAAACAGCAAACATTTCGTAGTACAAGGGATAGTCATGCAAACTAATAAAAAGTTGCTTGTCCCAAATATTAATGGTGCTTTTAATAGTACATGTTATAAGACATTGATATCTTTTGTGGACAACAAATATAATGATAAAGATGATTAAGGTAGTCAGTATCAAATGGTATTTAAAGCCGAGGAAGTCATGTGGACCAACTGAAAGCCTTATTCTTCCAAAGGTCTCTGATCAATAGGCTATAAATCCCCCTGTCCACGTCATCAGTTTAGCAGGTTACAGGAAAAACAGATTAGAATAGAATAATGGGATATTAAAAAGGTTAACCTACCCTGAGAATCCCTGGGGATTCTTGAGGAAGACCTGAAATTAATTCTTCTCATCTGTTTTACTAATTCAGGAGCCACCCTACTTTCTAAACAGCTCCTTAGTATCCTCAGTATTGTTTTGGAGGTTTCCAAACCTCTGGAATAATTTAGGGGTTCACACAGAGAAGGACCTTACAATATGTAGGATTTGCCCTCCGTTTTCAACTCAATCTTTAATTTTGCTTATAAGCTAAATGCAAAGTTAGTGCTAGTCTACATCGAGCACCATAAACCAGAAGCGGGGGCAGGATATGAATCATGATAAAAAGCACAGTATGGAAAATGTTTGGAAAAATACTATAACATAGAAGTACTGAGTGGGTGGCATAATAGCCTTCAATATGCCAAAATGGGAATTCTCAGGCAAAGCACTTACAAGGAAATCACAAGAAAAAGAAGACTGCACTTTTTGTTTAATGATTTCCTATTAATTGTGATGTAAATTATATGGATGTGATTTTGACAAAGAACAGCACTGTTTTAGAAAAAATAGTGGCTTATGTGCAAAGCACAAAATGTATCAAGAAGAAAAGAAGTGTTATTTGGCATCACGAGTATAATAAATTCTGAAATACTGGTTTAAGAAGAAAATATTTTTGTATCTAAACTCATACAGGTTTATAAGAACTTTTCATAAGTGATTCTTGAACTTGACAAGAAATGTGAAATCAGCTATCTTTAGTTAGATTACTTTAAGACCATTACTCTAATAATATTTTTGTTCATGTGGGCAGCTATCTACATAAGAAATAGCTAACAGTCAACAACCTGGATCAATGTGGCCAAAATTCTTTAGAGAGTAAAACGTCCTCATTTGCTGAGCCCCTGGGGAGTTTATAGCTTTTCTTAACTAAAATGATTCCCAAGGGACACTAAGGTCCACTGGACTCATAAACATCTTTCTTTAGGGGAGGCAAAAGTTAAAATAATTTTTAATAAAGGTAATTTAAAATGGTAAAATTGAAAAAGAAAGTCAACTTTTATTTGACCTTGATTGTACTTCTTATTCTATGAGAAATTTTTAAAAGCTAGAGGGTAGTTGTTTCTTGTCATTATACTGTTGCTGATTCTGTGGTTAGTTATTAATTTTATTTTTTATGATTCACAATCTGCTCTTTGAAATATGCCATATGTTCAGAGCAATTCAAGGATGACAACTGTCAGAATTACTCCAATAAAAATTGCCTAAATGAAGAAGATTTACTGCAGCCTGGTATTTCAGTAGAAAGTCCTTCTTCCCTCTCCAACAGCTTTTTGAGACACTGTGAATCTTGCTACCAGTTTTTCAGTCAATGTCACATGGTTTTGTAAGAATTTCTAAGACAAAGTAGAATTGGTAAAACACACTGCGCTAAGGGTGAATTAGCAGACATGGAAAACAATATAGAGAGTTATCAAATGGATTGTCTGCAATCAATATGTTAGCTCCAAGCCAGTTTTCCTAAATTGTATGAAAATGTATTGACTTAATATGACAACGTCTCCTCTCTGTATCACTAATAAATATTAAATTGAACAAGCCCTGTACCCTAGTAGCAAAAAGCCAAACTGAAGGCAAATTTCTTTTTTCTGTGTGAGGATCTGAGGAATGGAGGATTCTACCTGAGGGCTCCAATCAAAACATATTTTGTTAAATGTTACCAGTCCATTTATCCTTCATTTTACTTCAGCCTATTTATTAATACAGTTTCATTTATTGCTATTCATCTTGAAGATAAATCTTTGTCCTTCTATAGAATTACACCAAATAGAATGTGATAAAGGGAATTTTGTTGCAATTATGATGTCGGTGCAGCCTGTCAGCACACAAGGGATGGAAATGAGTTTGGGGACAGGGAAGAGAATTCTAATAGACACCATGATACATACAATGAAAGCAAAGATATCCTCAGAGAGAGCGAGGGAGAGGGAGAGAGGGAGAGAGAGGGAGACTTGTCAGGCTAATCAGATCTTCCACAGTAAAGTAAAGGCAGGAAGGGTAGCTCTAACCTTGTAAAGATGCTGCTGCTGCTCCTCTGACATCATCAGGTCGTGGCTGTCCATCACAAGGGACTCCATGTCAATCAGCCAATCCCAGAGCTCCTGGTATTCTGAATCAAAGTCCAGAAGCCTGAAGATAAGGCACAGAATGTATTATGCATAAATACAGTGTAGTTGTTAAAATCTCATATTAGAATAATATATTCTTGAAAACCCATGATGTTACTAGGCGATACCTGTAAAAAGAGAAAGGAAAAATTTTCTGTGTGTAGTGACACAGTAGGTAAAACAGGAACTCAAGGCTGCATCACACAGCAACCTCCTAGATTTTGAAAATATAACACATAATTCCAGTGCTCACATCTGAGACATGTCTTGGCTATCTCCACTTGCTAATTCTTTCTGAAGATTTGCAGCACTTGAACAAAATGACCACGACTATGTCCTTGGAAAACACTGCCATTTAACACATTGAGAAATGGAGGATCAATGATCTCTTGACAGTTCCATGGTCCAGAATTTTGTAAAAGCAGTACCTTCAAAATTTGAACTGCTTTCTCATCCACAAGATATTGCACAGATACTGTATCTCAACGATTTATATAAAGAATACTAATTTAAATAATTGTATACAATAACAATATCGTATCAGATCCAAAATATTATTTTCACTGGAAAATGACTCAATCATTTATTTGCCCCTCTGCTGTCTATCTGCCTATCTTGAGAACATATATCCTACATTTATTTTTATGGATGAGTAGCCAGCATTTCAGCTTAACACTCAGAGATAGGCTTGAGTGACTCTGGTAAGCCAGTGAGAACCAGTGGCAGATCCAGTATTAGACAGGTGTTCCCCACAGACATGTAGGAAACAAAGGTAAGGACAGGAAGTCAAAACAATGAATCTTTGAATAGCCAGCAATCATTAAAATTCAAAGGAGGATCACTATGGTTTTCAACAAAATAAATCATTAGAATAAGGAGCTTAAAAGGATTAATGTGATTCGCTATTGAAAGCCTGGTGAATAAGTAAAGCCCAGATTCTTCTAAAACACTGTGATCAGAAAATGAAAGAGCAGATGAAAAACTATGACTTTGTACCCCTGAAAGAAATACTACAGTGTTGCCAAACTCTAATTGAGCAAAACCCTATCATTACTAATGAGGCAGGAGCCTTCAGTATGAATCTAGATTTATCATCTGAGTATTTTATAACTATCTTGTTCTTGTCTCTATACACTAGACAGGTTTCCAAAAAATTGAATCTCCAGTTTTAATAACATAATTTAATCTTAATAGATCTGTCAAAAATATTTAGAGTGTGCCTGGTCATAGGGAATCTAGATCTAGAACTATTTTAATTACTTTATCATACTTATAAAGATCCTTGATTAGGAACATAAGCACCTAAGGTCAAGTACCATTATTGGCTAGCATGAAATTGATTAATAACTGTTTACTGAATGCCAGTGATAGGTACATTTGATGTAGTCAAAAAGGCTATGGGTGACATAAAACAGTGTTTTTCAAACTTACATACATGGCATTTTTAATAGAAATGAAGTATGTTTTTGTCAGCTACTCCTCAGAGAGAGGACTAATATGTAGAATATATGAAGAACACAAAATATTACACCTACTGAAAATAAAAGACCCAATCAAGAAATGGTCAACTAAAATGAATAAATACTTCTCTGAAGTACAGATGGCCAATAAATACATGGAAAATGTTCACTATCTGTGGCACTAGAGCAATGTAAATTAAAGCAACGGTGAGATTTCAACTCACTCCAGGAACAACAGCTACCATCAAGAAATCAAATTAATAACAAATGCTGGGGGTGCTGCAGGGAAAAGGAGCCCTTCTACATTTGTTGGTGGGAATATAAACATGTACAATCATTGTGAAAATCAAAGTGATTATTCAAAAAACTAAAACTAGAAATTCCATTTTGCCCAGTTAGGCCCCTTCTAAGTATCCCCCTTCCCCGAGAGTTAGAGACATCATATTACACTGAAACTTTCATAGCCATGTTTATAGCAGCACAACTCATAATAGCTGGAACTTGAAAGTGGTCTATACGTCTGTCAGCAGATGAATGAATAAAGAAAATGCATTTGTACACAATTGAACACTACTTTTCAATAAAGATGGATAATTCTAAGTTATCTGTGGGAAAACTGATGCACCTTGAGACCATGCTAAGTGAAATAAATCAGACACAAAAGCTTAAATATTGCAAGCTTTTTCTTATATGAAAAACACAAAGCATAAATACTTAAAGAGCAAGACGAAAGATATATAGGAAACAGAGAAATCTTTTGCAAATGTGAAGGGGACCAAGAGATAGAGGAAAGAGGAAGGGAGAGGTAGGGAAAGAGAAGTAAAAAGAATTAAGATGTTCAGCTTCTAACTCCAAGTTCTTCTTATTACACATTATGTACATGTACCAATTCCCAATGATGAATATAATCAGTATGTACCGCAGACATGTACGAATAAAAACTAAAATCTGAAAGAAAAAATTTAAAAGAGAAACAACATGAAGGTAGGGAGAAAGGAGGGGCTCAAGGTTGTGCATTTGTAATAAGCGATGGCAATGTTGTTGGTCCACGGACTACACTTTGAGTAACAATAACCTCCAGCCTATATGTGAAATCTGATCTAGTACTCTATTTCAAAATAACTAAGAAACAAACCAAGCATCATAATAGGGGCAAACAAACTATCAGGATTTCTTTATTAACTCTGCAACTAATATAGAGTAACTTGTTTTCATGAAAGGTATAGCTATTTAGGAATTACTAAATTATGGTCACCATTTCTCTTTCTTTGGATCTTCATATATTTATTTTCATTAGTATTTGTTGGAGATAAATAAATACATTCATTGTGGAGAACTGCTGCATATACATATTGTACCTTGATTCTTTATACTTCAACTTCCTGTCCCCTTCTTCCGGTCTCCACCCATACATTATCCCCTTCACATTTTCACAAAGTCTATCTCCCTGCTTCCTATCATCTATCTTTTCTTTTTCTCTTGAAATTATTTATTTTGATTTTTCATATAAGAGAAACCATAGGAGTTGACTAGCAAGCACAAGGTCCTGAGTTTGACCCCCAGTACCGAGAGAGAGAGAGAAAGAGAGAGAGAGAGAGAGAGAGAGAGAGAGAGAGAGGGAGAGAGAGAGAAACCACATAATATTTAACCTTCTGTGTCTCATTTATTTCATTTAACATCATTATAGTCTCAAGGTGAATCTGTTTTCTACCTTCATATATTTTAATCATAAAGACAAGTGAAATGCTACCCACAAAATTAGGAGACTATGATCCAGGGGGATTACTAAAAGCAAAGCAAGGAAAAAACTCAACCCTTCCATTTAAATTGCTTTGGAGATTAAGAAGGAATAAGGGTAGGAGGAGCAAGCACTCCCAGATATGTTCTCTCTGCTCTTGATCTGTACTTACAGGTGAGGTACATGGGAAAGGTTAAGAGGAAAGCCAAAAGCACAAGAATGTCAGCTCCATTTCCTGCAAGACATTCTTAGGGAGATTACCTTACATAGTGTTCCCACAATAGATGAAGTGGGTATGTTGGGCGGGCAGGACAGAGAACAAGCTTTGGTTAGTACACCTTTCTTTCCCTGTTTTCTAATTTCTCTAAGACAAAACTCCAAGATTGCCTGAAAATTCAGCTGGTAAACTGGCAACAAGGGAATAATGAACCCAAGGACAGCTAGACAGGCCTCCAAAGCGACACCTCAGAGAGTTGATAGGGCCAGCGAAAGCTGAGAATAGGCTTAGGAAGAAATTTCACTGGGGTCTGCCAAGCCAAGAGATAATAAAAGCTAGACTAGCCACAATTCTCCACTAGGGTCAAGACTTAAATGATGAACCCAGCCAGCCTGTACCCAAGCACTATGTTAAACCAGGAGACCCCACTGTATCCCAGAATCAGAAAGTCCCTGTAAACTCCTATTTACTCAGATGTCACCTTGGCGATAAGAATGAAGAGGTTCAAGAAGTCTGAAAATGGAGCAATAATCCCAAAAAGTTATTCACTAAAGCGATTATTCCCTGAGAATGTTAATTAATTAATTAGGGAGCCTATAATGAGTTTAATAGCCTGAACTCCCATTTTAAGCAAGTCTTTCACTTGCTTTCCCAAAAAGTATGAGGACAGATGTGTCATAAAAACTACCAATCAGCAGGGGAAAATAAAAGTTGTTTTCTTTTTGTACACATTTACAATAGAAAAAAAAAACTTTGATTATGACTAAGCAATTCAAAGGCCAGAGATGAATTTATTATCTTTGTATCCCCAGTTTTGAGGATTGCACCTGGCAAATTACAAGGAATTAACAAAAATAATGAATCTAAAAACTTTCAGTATGGTAAGGATGACTTCCAAAGAGTAGCTAGTGATAGAGATGTCCCAAAAGCCAAAACCAAAGCAACCAAAGATAGCCTTTTCATTTCTCCAGAAGAGTCTGTTTTCATCGTAGCTAAGATTATTCAGGTTTGATATTTGGTTTGTTAGACACAGTCAATGCTTTGGTGCCGTATTTTGACTCATCAATGTAGAATCAGCACCAGTGTTCCAAACACATAATTCTTACAATGCTCCAATGACAAAAACTTTTAAAACTCAGAACACAAAAGCTTTTTTAAAAGAATCTGTGCCCGATAATTGTGGTCATGTGTAATTCACAAGTTTGGAAAAAGCCTGAGATTTTTCCAAATTTAATGAAATTAAATATATAATGCATTGTAGCAAATGAGAAATGAATTACTGGATTTCTGTGATCGTTCTTGTGGAAGTTTCTGAAAATGACAACTATTTTAGGTGCATGTTATATCAGAAAAATTCTTAGGTAAGGAAACAGTTAAGTTTCTTGTTTTTGTTATTTGCAAAGTATGTATTTTTCATGTCCTCTAGGAAAAGTGTCAGCTACTGTATAGGTAAACAGAAAAGATCACAGATGAGTACATTTATCCACAATGTCATAGAACTAGTTAGCAGCTTTAAATCTCCTTGAATTATGTGCCAATTCTGTTAGCTGAACTCAGAAGCATATTCTTGAATTTCTGGTGACAAATGCTCTAGTCTCTCATTTTGAAATGGACAGAGGCTCCTGAACTTGTGGTAAATAGCTGGGAATCTTAGAAACATAATGAAGATAAGAACTACTCATTTGGAAGGACATTCCTCACAAAATTTTCTTGTATTTGTGCTTAGGTTTATTATGTCAACTCATTCACTCACATATGTTATTTCCTAATGATGTTAAAAGATCTGAAAGCATACCTTTTTGGTACTCTATGAATATGTTATACTATCTATAAATATATAGCAAATTCAAATATACCCTATAAAAGTGTTACAAATCAAACACATCAACAAACGGGGTGTTATTTTTGATACTTGTCCTTAAATTGTCATATACCTAATCAAGTAAAGTCTCCATTAAAAAGTTTTACTCTGTGTGTGTACCTGTGTGTGTGTTGCTTGAGATCAAACACCTCATGCATACTAGGCAAGTTCTCTACCACTGAGCTACAGTCCCAGTCCCAAGAGTAGGACATTCTGTTGTAGACATAATACTCCCATTTTAGAAAGTTTAAAGTCATAGGGACAACAAATTCCCTAACTCAAGTTAGTTTTTGTTAGACAAATACATAATTATGAATGTGTTTATTTTATAGTCTGAGAACCCAGTATCAACAGAGATAAGAGACAAGGCTAGAAAAATAGATATGTAATTTTTTCTTTAGTGCTTAAGTTCAGTTTTAAATACTATGGATGATTACCAAAAATATTTACTAGCATACTACCCACCATTATATTCTACCATTTTAAGAGTTAAAAAGATTCCAAGCTTTTCATCAAAGAAAATACTAAAAAGCTTATTTAGTATCAGTTTTCTGCAGATGGTATATATAGCAATATATTACTTGTGAAGCTAGTACAGTTTAAGAAATAACTCTTTTCACTAACCCTGATGGGAGTTATGTTTGACTAAGCTAAGTGTTTGAATACATAAATGCATTCAGCCTTTGGTATTTAAAGTGAGCATCATTAACTCAACATTTCAACTTAAACTTTGCTTAAACGATAAAGTTTCACCCAAGTGAAATCAATAGGAGATGTGTGTGAATATATGAGGTTTCAGCTTGGCCCACTAAGGAATTTTGATTAAAACAGCCTACCAAATTAAGAAATCATCAAAGCGGATCAATATTGGTTGAAGAAAATAATACTGAAAATAATAATAATACTAAAAACTCCTCACAGTTTTTTTTTAACCTCAGGCTGAGAAATAGATAATAGATAGATATAGAGATATACAAAATATTTGTTAATATATATTAAATATATACACAAGTCTATACATATATGTATTTCAGAATTCATTTCTTTTCTGCTTAAGGGTTCATTTCATACCATCACATTTAAAAACATTAGATTGCTTCCTGAAATACCACCTTGTCTATACTGGGAGTTCTATTAAATGATCCAATTTTCCCAGCTTCTTTAGCATATTGATTCTTTCCCCAAATATTCACTAAGTATTCACTGTTCACATTATTTGAACAGGGAAGTTTGCCTCTGGTTTTCAAAAAGACTAAAGGGATTGGTAACAAGATCTTGCAAAAATATATAGTCAAAGTGTTTTACTGAAGTAAAATACTAATAGATCAGAATTTCCCATCATCCTCTACTCCACATAGCATGTAAGTACAGAAAGGAGATACAACAGTGGCACCTAGCCCAATCACAATATCATTAAAGAATAAAATTTAGCTTTCCAGACATGGAACCCAATATGCACAGTTGCATGTAGAATCCCTTTCCACTCTAAACATATTAAAGTGTGGACACTAATTTACTATTTGAATGAAAATTCATGAGCAACTTCCTCATGAGAAAAGTAGCCTGCCTTTGACATTAATAAATAAAAAGGAATATAGAGTGCTTTCCAGCAGTAATTTTTTTAAATTATTACATATACCTATGTACATGTGAAATGTCTTAGAAAAATAAAATCAAGCCTACAAACTTGTTAATAACTACCCTCACTTTCTCATGGACTATCGGTCCACACTGAAATAAAAAATACAAAGTGCCAAGATAATCCTTAAAATTCTAATCCATAAAAATAAAAAATATCCATGTAGATTTCTGGGTACATTTAAGGGATTCTGTTAGGCTGTCAAGAAGTAAAACCCCTGTCCAAATTTTTAGAAAATATACTGGGTTAAATTCTAATCAAAGGAACTAGAAAGGTCAAGGACTTAGCTCAGTGTTTCCGCCACCTGTCTTGCAAGCACAAAGTCCTGAGTTCAATCCTTGGCACCAGAAAAAAAAAAAAAAAAAAAAAGGAACTAGAACACATTCTGAAGAATATTAGGATCTGTAGTTGTAGTTGGAAAAGATAAAGCAAGATGATACTATGCATTTTTGTTTTTGTTTGCTTATTTTTAAAAGAGAGAAACAGTCTTATGTTAAGTGGGGTCAATATCCAGAACTGCTAGGCAATTCCTTTTGTAAAAGAACCACTCTGTTGTAGGCCTCACTACTTAATAGGCAACAAGGAATATTAACCCTTTGAGGAGATACGGCAGGAGGAAAGCAATCTGAAAATATATGTCAAACAAAAGAATGGTAGCAGAAGTGATATGGAGAGTTTTTTCAACTGGACATTACCTCCTCCATTGAAAGTGACCTTGCTCAGAAAGCACTATGCTCAGACCAGAAGGGGTTTTTGTTTGTTGTTCTTTGGTGCTGGGGATCAAACTAAGGTCCTTGCAAGGCAGGCGGCCGCACCACTGAACTAAATTCCTGGCCAAAGACTAGAAGGTCTTATTCAGTTACTTATAGAAGTGCTCCTACTGAGTTATGCTTAAATATTGCTTCTGCATCCCTACATCAAAAACTTCCTTGGGAATTTGGTTTCTCCTATAGAGATGTAATATCACAGACACCGTCTTCGTAAAGAACTACAGGAGAAATTCTTCTCAGACCTCAGTGGCATAAGAATTTGTGCTGCAATGCATATATATAGTTATTTAATTTCAATTTTGTATGAGTCTGATGATGATTGAGATTTTGCTTTCTTTTTTTTTTAGGTGTGGAAAGCTTAGTGCCAAATCACAGCTCTTGGGGACATGTACAGGCAATGCATGTCAAAAATTTTTAAATATTTTACTTTTGCCTAAATTACTTGAGCCAAATATTTATTTTGTTTTCTGTAACTTGACTCAAATCCTTTGTGGAAGGAGATGGGAAAATGAATAGGGGACTAAAAGTTTAAAAAACCAGTGAAGCGCTGCACTCCAAAATGAATGTGCAGAAATTATGTGCCTTGTTATTCAACAGAAAAACCAGAAAGATTACCTGCAGCAGTAAAATTCAGGGTGATTACGTCCCTTCTCAAGTGGTTAAAGTCATTCAGTTTATCTTATTCCTTAATTAATGTAGAGAAACAAAGACAGTCTTAACCAAAAAATATTTTAAATAGTGGTTTATTTATTTTCATTTGTCAATATTATTTCTCTGGGGGGATGCTTTATATACATTTGTGTATGTAGTTTTTCATACCAGTCCAGAGGCATTTCTTTTCCCACAGAAGAAAATGGACTCATCTTTCATGGCAAACTTCAGCTTTTTGTCTATTTTGTTCATTTTGTTCTGCTTGGTAATAACCTATATATGCTTTTTCGATGTAGGGAAAAAAATGCTATAAACTTCTACAACAAAGGTTGAATTGTTTCCATATTCCTATATGCAAGGTGCAAACCCAACTACAACTCCACAGCTCCCTACAGACACTCCCCAGTTTCCTCTATAGCCAGATAAAGCCTAGTATATGGCTAGAAAGCCTGAGGTATCTTCTAGAACTTTACCTCACCCAACAACTCCCTTGGGAATCCCTCCTGTCCTGGGAAGCAGAGTCAGGAATCATCTCCATGTCCTCTTACTTCAGCATCCTCCAGTTATTTATACCAATCCTGAACACCCACCCTCAACACAGTCACTGCCTTGTAACTGAAATCTTCCTCCCTCTACTCAGACCTCTCCTGAGGGCTAAAAATCTATGCATCTTTTAAGACAGCTTGGATGTTGCTTCTTCTTCTAACTTCCTCGCATTCCTTTTGGTTCTCTGGATTATATAGCACTCCTCAGTCCTCCCACTGTGCATCTTAAAATTTGCTCGTTGTTTTATGAGACTGTATCTAAGTTTCTCCCTCTCCTTCTCCCCCTCTTTTCCTTCTTCCCTCCACACTGAGGACTGTAGAGTCTTATGCATCTTCTTCATCCCTTGCACCTCTATCACTCTAAGGTATAGTAGTTGCACAATAAATATTTCATTCCCTGATTTTTCACATACCTATTATACCACAGGTATTTTGGATATTTCCTTACAAATTATTGTATCTCTTTGATTCAAAACAGTGTGTGACGTCAGCTGGGGTTAACTAAACCCATTTTATAGACTGAGATACTGAATCTTGGAGAGATCAAATGTTCCAATCAAGGTTGCACAGACAAAATGTAGTAGAGAGCCACTTGAATTCTAGTGTTATTTATTCTAGTATGCTTTCTGCTCATTTAAGAAATTAGACTGCATGATGACTATCCCTAAATATTATTCGTGTAGTAATTTTTATTTGGAAGCAATTCAAGCACCACTACATTGTAGTCTAGGATCAAGAGCTTTCACCTGTAGTTTTAAGATAAAAAATAACAGTTAGCTGTAATCCTCAATTTTTATCAATCAAGGTACTCCCTGGAATTCTCAATGATAGTCTTTATTCTGGAAGTCTTATATTGTAGAACAATAAAGATTCTAACTGAAAAAAATATGTCTCATTATACATAGTGTTTAAAACAATCCTTCCTTAAAGACAATGTTATGTCTTTCTAGGGAGTATGGGAAAAGGAAAAGATAGTTTACTACAAGATAAGCTTCTAGCTCTCTCAGCCTCTGCCAATCTATAATCATTATACAGTTGCTCTTGATGATTGAGGGACTCAAACATTTCTGAGCTTCCCATTTCCTGGGCATTTCTACTTGGATGTTCGACAGACCATTGAAAGAACTGTGTCTGAAATCTTCAGCTCCTTAACTTCTTTCAACTCCTGTGGGGCATCCACCATGTCATTAAATGACACATTCATCTGCCAGAATTTACAAGTTTGAAATATGGAAGTCCATTCTTCAATCTCACTTCCATCTATGACCCGCCTCCACTTGGTGACCAATGCTTGTCAATCTAACTTTCTCCTTTCAGTTTCCATTGCTGGCGTCCTAGCTCAGGCTCCATTTCTCATTTGCATGACTGGAATAGCCTCTTAACTTAGCACTGTCTAGTAGCCCATATATTCTGCCAAAATATTGTTCTAAACTGCCAATCTAGTCCTGCAGGACATCCGTTAGTTGTTCCAGCTCTTTCCACATGCTCTCTCCTCTGCTGAAATATACTTGGACCATCCTCCACGACACTTTTCCTGGAAGGCCTTCCTGATTTACATATATATATATATATATATATATCATTTCTTGGGTACCAGTGACTCCATATTCCCAGCACCTAACAAACCTGCACTTAGTAAATGTTCAATGAATATTAAATGTTGAATGATACCAAAGTAATCTGAATCCAAATACTCCTGTTTTCTTTTTCTTCCTTGAGACAATAATTGGGGCAAAAGAATGGCTCCCTCTCGTTTTCTTCATCTGATGGAGCACTGAGATTTGTCTATCCTTTCTGACTTTACTCTCAGATATACACTTTACATTCTCCACTAATTCCCAACCTAAAAACTTAAAATATCCAAAGGAATGTTTCTTCAGCTGTAGCATCAGAATCACTCAAAAGACTTGTTAAGCAAAAACTGCTGATCCCAACTCCCAGATTTTGCAAGTCAGTAGGTCTTGAGTGGGAACAAAAATAGCATTTTTAACAAATTCCTAGGAAACACTGATGTTTCTAGACAAGAGATCACACTTTGAAAACCCTTGCAGCAGTTTCTCAGCTGGGGATTAGCATCAAGACATAATCATTATCACCCACTCCTAACTGAATAAGAATTTTCAGGAGAATGAGACAGGCTTAGGAGTGAACAGGTAACATTAGCTAAGAAACATAACCAAAATGATTTACTTCAAGATTTAGACTATCTTTTCCCCAAGCCTTATAGTCCCACATCCTGCAAGTTTCTACCCTGCTCCCAAGACCTATGAAACAGCAAGCAGCCTGATGACTCCAGATCTTTGCTCCCTCACTCTCAGCCCCACACAGTTTTAGCTATTCATTTATACAGGCAACCATTTTATTAAGCACCTAGCATATGCCAGGCATAGGGGAGAGTACAGTGAACACAATGGGTGCAGCTCTGCCTCATAGAACCCCTCTCATTTGTTTTAAGCTCTCCTGGCATTCTGCTTCCCTGTCTCACTGACTGTACAAAAATACTGATTTGATGCTTTACTCTCTTGTACACTGTAATTCCATGAAGGTAGGAACCAAGGTGTGTCTTTTATAGATGCTCAATAAACATTTTTCAATTAAATTTAAAAGCTTCTATTGACCTAATCCTTTTTCAAAACTCACCTGTAAAACTCTCTCTACCTTCTATATTTCCTGACCTGTTCCAGTTCCCCTGGACACAGAACTGAGTTCTGACTTCCACAAACTGGTCCTCTAAAGCATACAGATTTTTAACTCAATACTTAAATTCCTTTATTCCATTTTATTTATAGATCTTTGTAATCCTACAAAACTGTGACCTTTTCAGTGGTAGGGATAGTTTCATTGTTGCTTTATTAATATCTATAGTTCATACATAGCCTGACATGCAGAAGGAACTTTAAAATATTGTCAAATTAATGAATGAACTAATTTTGTTTTTCTGAGGTTTTGTTACCATTCTTGTTTGTTTCTTACAACAAATACGTATATATTACCCAGGTGGCCTTATATTCCTGGGCTCAGGTGACTCTCATGACTCAGCCTTCTAAGTAGCTGGGACTATAGATGCATGCCACCACACTTGGCTCAATTTTGATTTAAATCTGCTATGCAGTGTTTCCCCAAAATCCTTGGGTTTTAGTGAAATCTCCTTAAGATCATTTCACTTCTTTATAATAGGGAGATACCATAATTCAAATCTCATACAGTGTGGATTATCCACAATATAGTATTCAGGGTACAGCTGAAGTCCTTAAAGAAAAGGCAACGCATGACTTGGATTACCTACTACATTCTTGATGCAAAGTGCTGAGTTGAGGTCTTAGTTTCATTTTAAACTTCTGTCCCAGTCATGTAAGTTATCTGCCCTTTCTGCCCCTCTAGCCTCTCACATACTAAACAAAATACAGCGTTTTTATTCTATCCTAAATTTTAACGGCAATAAACAGGATGCTACTAATGAATTAAATATGTCTGAAATTCTTTAAAAATAAAATCAGACAATGTCTTGACAGGGAGAGGCAACTGAAAAAGAGATAGACGGTTACACTTTATAAAATATACAGAATGTAAATCTTCACAAACTATGCTCAGTGAATCATGCCACGCACACAGTAGGTCCTCAATGAGTATTTACTGGACAAAAGAAATAGTACATTGCACAACCCGATGCTGAACCTCAAACTTCTAGAAAAAGAAGAGGTGGACAAATTCAAAGCTCATATAAGGGAGGAAATTATAATGATCAGGGCAGAAATCAGTGCAATGGAGAATAAGAGAATGATACAAAAAAAATCAATGAAGCTAAGAGTTGGTTCTTGAAAGAATAAACAAAATTGCCAAATCTTTAGCCAACCTTATCCAAACAAAAAGAAAGAAAAGCCCCAAATCCATGCACTTAGGAATTAAAAGGGTGAAATTACAATGGATGCAGCAGAAATCCAGAGGATCATAAATAACTACTTGCAGAAGCTATACACCAATAAGATGGAAAATACAGAAGAAATGGACAGATTCCTAGATATGTATGAATTACCAATGTTGAACGAACAAAGATGACCTAAAAATTTTAAACAACTCAATATCAATCAATGAAATTGAAAACATAATTTAAAACTTATGAACTAAGAAAAGCCCAGGTCCTAATGACTTCACAGCTGAATTCTACAAAACATTTAGAGAGGAAGTACTGCCACTACTGTTTAAATTCTTCAATGAAATTGAAAGGGAATCAACACTCCCAAATTCATTCCTGGAAGCATCACCTTGATCCCCAAAGCAGAGAAAGACCTGACTGAAAAAGAGAACTATAGGCAAATCTCACTAATGAACATAAATGCAAAAATCCTTAATAAAATACTGGCAAATAGAATTCAGATCATCAAGAAGATCATATACCCTGGCCAAGTGGGATTCATCCCAGGGATGCAGGAATGATTCAACATATGCAAAACAACATATATACTATATTAATAGAGCCAAGGACCAAAGCCATATGTTCATCACAATAGATGGAGAGGAAGCATTTGACAAAATCCAACATGCATTTATGATAAAAACCCTACAGAAAATTGGAACAGAGAATCTCTACCTCAATCTGATAAAAGCTATCTATGAAAAACCAACAACCAGTATTATAGTAAATGGTCAAAAACTGAAATCTTTTACACTAAAATCAGAAAGAAGACAAGGATATCTACTCTTACCACTCCTGTTCAATACAGTTTTGGAAATATTAGCCACAGCAATTAGACAAAAGAAAGAAATAAAAGGAATAAAGATAAGAAATGAAGAAGTCAAATTGTCATTATTTGCAGATGACATGATACTCTATACAGAAGACCCCAAGAACTCCATCAAAAGTCTTAGACTTTTAATCTAAATTCAGTAAAGTAGCTGGATACAAGGTCAACACACAAAAATCAATAGCTTTCCTGTACATGAAAAACAGACTCACTGAGAGACAAATGGGATAAACAATTCCTTTCACAATAGCATCCAAAAAATTGAAATACATAAGAATCAACCTAACAAAAGAAATCAAAGACCTCTACTCTGAAAATGACAGCACTCTGAAAAAAGAGATTGAAGAGATCAGTTAGTACTCTTGAAGACATTGGTGTAGAAAAAGATTTTATGAACAATACCTCAGTTGTCCATGAATTAGCACAAAGTATGAACAAGTGGGATATCCTCTTACTAAAACGCTTCTGCACTGCAAGAGAAACCGCCAACAGTGTGAAGAGACAATCCAAAATGTGAGAAAAAATTTTCACCAATTCTTCCTCAGATAATTGTCAACTATCTAGGATATATAAAGAACTTAAAAAAAATCAGACCTACCAAATGTAAAGACCCAATCCAAAAATGGGCATCTGAAATGAACAGACATTTCTCACACAAAGAAGTAAAGATAGCAAATAAACATATGAAAAAGTGTTCAACATCACTTGTCATTTGAGAGATGCAAATGAAAACAACACTGAGATTCCACCTCACCCCAGCAAGAATAGCTACTGTCATGAAATCAACCAATAACAAACACTGGTGAGGCTGTGGGGAAAGAGGAACCTGCTCCACTGCTGGAGGGAGTGTAGACTGGTAAACTACTATGGAAATCAGTATGGAGATGCCGCAAAGGATTGGAGGTCCCATTTGACACAGCTATTCCCCTGCTGGGTATCTTCCCCAAAGAATTAAAAGAATCATATCACAGTGATATTTGTACACCCATGATCATAGCAGCACAATTCGTGATAGCTAAAACTTGGAAGCAGCCCAACTGCCCATCAAAGGGAGACTGGATAAAGAAAATTTGTTTTGTTTTGTTTTTTATAAAATGGAGTACTACTCAGCCTTAAAGAATGATAAATTAGAGACATAGCTAAATGGATGCACACTCAAAAATAAATTGGACACACATGTGTAAATATTGAATAGTTTCTCTGGTGTGAAAAACTGAAAGTGCAAATAAGGTTCAAATAGTATAATTGGTAGTGTGAAATAGGCAGAAAATGTCTAAAGGTGAAGGGAAAGTGGGAAGGGCAGGGGAAAGAATACAAGGGAGAAGAAAAAATATGAAAAAAGAAAAAAATAGAAAAAAGTTTCTGACTGGATAAAGAAGTTGTGGTTTTTCTATAAAATGGAATATTACTCAGCCATAAAGAGCGAGAGAATAGATTCATTCATAGGAAAATGGATACATATTGAAGATATACTCCTAAGTGAAATAAATAAGTCCCACATGTGTAAATACCGAATAGTTTCCCTGGTGTGAATATTCTGCAACAATGCATAAGATTCTAATAAGATTACTGACATTTAGAAATGGGAGGAAAGGAGCTAAAGGTGTAGGGAAGGTGTGATACGTAGGGGAAGAACAAAAAGGGAAAAGAAAAAAATGTGAGAGAATGAAAAGATGAAAATAAAGTGTTTGTAGATGGGGAGGGGAGGAGGGGGTGAAGGGAGGGCAGAGGTAAGGGGAAAAAAATGAGAATCAAGACTTGCCATGTAAAGGTACATGATCCCAACAATGAATGTAACTGTACTGTATCCCTAAATGTACCAATAAACTCAATTAAAAAAAAAAAAAAAGAAAAAAGAAAAAAGTTTCTGTAAATAGGGAAAGATGAAGGAGGTATGGGCAGGGATATGGGGAAAAAAATAAGAACCAAGATACATCACGTAAAGGTACAAGATACCAATGATGAATGTAATTATATTGTTTACCTTAAATGTAATAATAAACTTAATGGAAAAAAAGGAACGAGAAATTAGAGACATTTATAGCTAAATGGATGCGCATTGAGGTGATATGCTTAAGTAAAATAAATAGGACACACATGTGTAAATACCAAATAGTTTCTCTAGTGTGAGTAATTGAAAGTGTAAATAAGGACTAGAAGGTATAATAGACAATGTGAACTAGGAAAAGAATGTGAAAAGAGGAAGGGGACATGGAAGGGGTAGAGGAAAAGAAAGAAGGGAATGGAATAAATATGAGAAAAATAAAAAATGGAAACAAAGTCTTTGTAGATAGGGAAGGGTAGAGGAGTCGAAGGGAAGGAAGGGGAATAGGGAAAAAATAAGAACCAAGATGGATCGTGTAAAGGTGCAAATTTCCAATGATGATGGTCATAATATTGCATACCTTAAATGTATCAATAAAACTAATTTTTAAAAAAGAAAGAAACAATACAGTTGATAAGTGCTTCTCCTTAAATCTGAACTTACTGACTTCTGTTATGATTGAGAATCCCCAGAGACTCACATCGCAGGCCCCTCCAGGAGCCATGACTCCATTCTGTGATGCTGGAGCCAGGGCCAAGTAACTGCTAAGGTGAACACAGTCTAATACTAGAGGTCATACAGCATCACATGCGTTCAGAGAAATCCTGCCACCACACACAAGCACGACTGCTAGCCATACAATTCGTAGCTGAACATAAGCTGTGATATATCACCTAATACACTTCTCCCCATCAAACCAAAGAAGTTTTAAGTTCATTTCTTGGAACAGCTGAGTCTTCCTTAAAGTATTCTTATATCTTTTTCTACTGTGCTAGTATGTATATTCTTCTTAGCATGCATGTAGGCACTGGGAAGAAATAAAAATATAAGAATTGTATTACTAATTTAATTTTCTGCTTGGTGTACTGGATATCTGCATATGAAATGGAGACCTTGGAAAGCCCACACTATTCCCACAATTACTTATTAGAAACAATGTTCATTTTATGTAACAAAAAGAACAGTTAATGAAGTTTAGGTATCTTTGGGGCAGATAATTTTTCAAGGCTATGTTCTTAAGGCTTCAAGATTAAGGACTTGACTGTGGGAGCTGAGTTTTAGGGGCAGGACACCCCAGATAACCTCACCCACATGCATTTCTCAAACAATGCTTTCCTGTATGTAAACAGAAAATAGAAAGGAGTATATAGTTTTTGTTCTTAGTATTAAATAGCTGGCTTTTCTTCAGTGCACGCTGAAATTTCTGCACAATACACAGCCTTCAGCACCCCAAGGAGCATAAACAAAGGATATCAGGCAAGTTCACCTACTCCCACTTCACAGAACAATGCTTGTTGTTAACTAAGCAATTCCCAGAGCAGATTTATGATTCGTTGAGCCCAGAGTAAGTACTCAGGTTGGGTCTTTGGAATCTGGGGTTAGAAGCACATGATGCTGCTCAATCCCCAGGGCTTTTATAAAACACAAAAATGTGACCTAAAGTTTGTGCCTTGTGTGTACAGCAGAGACTATTTAGGCATTTGCAAAAATTAAAGCACATTAAGACCTCAAAACAGTTTACTGTTTGTGCTATAAGATTAACCTTTTTTTTTCTTTCTGTGGTTACAATTTTTCTCTGATGAGTAAATGTCTAGTGAATCAAATAAAATGATTCAACTACATATATAACATGTCTTATGTATAAAAAACTGACAAGGTAACATTTAGAAAAATTTGAAAAATCCATTCTCATTTCCTACCAAAAAAAAATCATTCTCATTTCCTAAAAAATTAAGACTGCGATCATTTTCCTGTAATCTTAGATATTACATTTTTATAATAAGACAAAATTTGCAATATATGTATTTAATTTAACAGAAAACTTTGAAGGTCCAATTAGAACTATTACTACTTTAAAATTAAAATACACAAAACTGTGTGCAAAGGTTTCTTTCCTCTTGCCTTATCAGGGAATATCCTGGCTAGAGTTACACTCCATGGGTTTACATCATGCTATAAACATGAAATGTAATTTTGGAGAATAGTTCCTTCCCCTTGTTATCTGGCTCTTTATGAAAGTGAAGTAAGTTACCGTTTCCATTTTTATGAATATTATTATTATCAAGTTACTAAAACTATGAAATAATTGACTTTCATCATTACTCTTTTATTGTTTTGTAAGCACCTATTAAATATTAGAACAGAGCCAGAAAAGAGAAAACATAGATGATATATATTATAATTACATTTTATATATGATTACATAACTTTGAAGAAATTTGGAAACATCTCAATCCATGAGTTAACTACTGAATAATATACGTAGTTAGCACTTTATAAATACAGCTATATCTCAGGCAGAATGAAATTGTTGATAAGTCACTGAAGGTACTGAGTCCCTTCACATGCCATAGACAATCCAAGTGCTTGTCTGTAATTTCAATTGACTTTATGTAAAGATAAGTGGCTAGCCTATGGTCTCCAAACAATTATTTAAATTTAACTTTAATAATTTAAATTATTTAATTTTCTATGTTACTGAGGAAAGTTATGGCTTACCAAATTTCCAAAGAAGTTCTGGTGCTTAAAGGTTACCTAAATAGTTTTTAACATCAACCATGCAGTTTAAAGGTGAAAATACAATTAAAAAACCAATTATTAAAGAAGACCTATTAGTCTCAAAAACAGTCACAAAATCACAAGGCTTTTGTTGTTGTGGCTGTTGTTTTGTTTTGTTTTTATAAAGTAATAGTAATATTTAGGAAGTTCTGGGTCAGAAGACAGAAGCTGATAAAAATTCAGAGTCTTCAATTCTGGCATAAATGGAAAACAACATAAATGCCTGGTCTACTGAGCTTCTCCTTGTCTGTTAGCTAGAGAAGAAATGCTTGTCTAACACCTACCAGTGGAAATTCATTGAAAAAAATAGATTAGTGAGAATAAAACAACAAAAAGAATAGTTCCTTACCCATTGCTTCCTACTGAATGAACTTTTGACATATCAGCAAATTCTTCTTTCCTCTTGCTGCTGCTGGTGTACTGCTCACTGTACAGCTTGAGGGACATCTGCTCAACAGCATCTCTTTGTGCTTCCAGGTAGCATAGCTGAACCTCAGCCTGGAGAGAGACAAAAAGGAACTGCTGCTTTAATCCAGAAGGAATGCATCTCAAATGAGGTGTAACAACTCAAAAAATGAGAACTGTTCACATTGCTATACTGCTCTTTTTAGGTTGGATTTAATGGGATCAACTGGGCATATGACAGAATTATATTTCATATTTGAATCTTGTAAGTTCTTCCTTAAAATATGACCTGAATAAATGAACTCCCAGAAGGTTCAGTAAATATCACAAATATCCCTGAGATCACAATACTGTGTAAGACTTCACGTATAAATTGTGTGAAATTCTTTAAAAGGTTCATCCTCACATTGTCAAATATGCAGCACTTACTTTTAAAGATCCACATCAACCCATACATTACTACTGTATATAAATATTATATATTTATAATATACATATATACTGAATGCATCTTTGTTTTCTTTCCTGGAGAGAATAAACAAGCTTAATATTAATTCTAATACCTCTTAAATAGCAGAATAGAATTCCTTTCTTACCCTTTTTGTGTTCTTTGCATTTTTGCCTTCATAATTTTAAGTCAAAGAAATAGTGATTTTTTGCTTATATACAGGTCTGAATTGTTAAATCTTTCATAGTTATTTGGCACTCACTGTAAAGGAGAGGTAATAAGTTCACCATGATGTTTTCTATCAAACTAAGTCCAAAGGAAAGATAAAAATGAAACAAAGCTTTTGTAAATATGAAAGGGAAGAAGGGTTGAAGGAAGGGGTGAGGAATGGGAAAAAATAAGAATCAAGACATGTCATGTACAGGTACAAATTCCACATGATGAATGTGATCACTGTGTATATCTAAATTCTACCAATAAAGTTTATTAATTTAAAAAATAATGCTGAATAATATTTGGCCTGGAAATGTAATGAATAGGTACTTTATTTATCACAGCTGTTATAATCCCTGTGCCTTTAGGATTTCCTAGAACACCAGATGAATGAAGTCTCCTCAGGGGTTTTCATATCCATGGTAAAAAAAGGGACCGGAGCAATACTGAGTTCACATATTTTGTGAATCTAAAGACTATTCTTTCAGTGTGCTTCCTGAAATCCAAGTATATTCTTTAACATTTATGATGAACCTTAAAACTGCTATTTTGTAATTTTATCACACAATCTCTTAAGAAAAACAGTTGGGGTCAGCAGTTGAGTAGTCTCTAGAAGTCTAGAACATGTAAGAAAAATTATGTCAGATATGATCTGTTCTCCCTAGGATCTAAAGTCAACTCAGGCCCTTTGCCTGATCTCATTTTACAGACCTGACTATGGATAAAAAGAGAGTATTATAAAGTGGCACTTGCTAGAAAAGCCAAATTAGGACTATGTAAAGAAAACAGTTTATGAGAAATAAGGTCTGAAACTATTCTAGACTTCCCACGGTGCTGATTTCCACAAGTTATGAATGTGCTAGACTGGCAAGTAAGAACTTAAAGAAATAATGCTAATATTATATAACTGAAGATTCAGAAAGTAGTTCAAAACTGTAATTGGCCTATTAATTTAAGTAAATCATTATTTCTCATACCCACTGGCTTGGATAAGAAGAGACTCATTTGGATTAAGAATTATGACAGGGCTGGACATGGTGCCATACACCTGTAATCTCAGCAGTCTTACAGGATGAGGCAGGATAGCTGTGAGTTCAGTCCCAGCCTGGGCAACTTAGTGAGTTAGGGAGACTTTGTCTCAAAATAAAAAATAAAAAGGGCTGGGGAAGTAGTTCAGTGCAGAGACCATTAGTTCAATATCCAGTATCAAAAAAGAATTGCATTAAATACTATATAAAGAAAAGGTAATATTACATAGAGTAGGAGGTGTGGCTGGTGGAAAGGCACAAAGAAAACGCAAACTCTATTGCTAAACTGCATCTTTATAGAATGATATAGAAGAGGGGTATGCAGAACATGGAAGGCGCGTATAGAAAGTGCCAAGTAAGAGTTTTGTAAATACCATAAGATCAGGAGGAATAATACTGATCTCAGAATATATATTTAAAATGTTAAAACTGACTATAGAGAACTGATTAGAAAAACAAGAGAACACAGCCTTGAAAGGAGCACACAAATTCACATGCAATAAATGATATACCAGATATCGAGCAAAGAGCTTAAAAACAACAGTCTCAAATACCACCTCCTTCCTTCCACTGAAAAGCTACAAAATTTGGATTACTTTAGGACTTACTAAATAAAACAGAACTCTTTATCCTCATTTTCACCACCTGCCCCAAATCTCTCCATACTTAAGACCTTATAGATGTCACCATCTATTTATTGCTCAGTTCAGAAACCTAACAATCTCTTTTGGCTCCCCTTCATTTCCCACAGCAAGTCACTCTTTAAGTTGATTCATTTTCCAAAATGTCTCCTCAATCTGCATTGCTTCCACCTTAGTCCAAGCTTTTACCTTTCACCTGCTATCCAACAGTTATCTTCTAACGTGTGCTATTTCTTCTTGCTCACTCCTATGCCTTCTACCTCTTCCCTTACTTTGGCCAGAGGGGTCTTTATAAAACACAAGCTGATTTAGTACTATATTTGAAATAAACACTTTTTCCCCATTGTCTAGGAGATCTATTTATTTCCTACTTCAGACCTCACTTCTTGCCTTAGACTTAGTCTCCTTCTGGATCACCATACCCGTGTAATCCCTGCCTTCTTTCAATTCTTTAAACATTTTGGTTTTTTTAAACAATTCTTTCCTGCCTCAGTATCTTTTGCATACACAGTGTTGTCCTCTTTTTCTTAAACATTCTTTTGACAATGTGTTCTCATTCTTCAGCTCTTATCTGACACAATACTTCTCAAAGAGGCCTTCTTCGATGACCCTATGAAGATAGAGCTTCTTCATTTTATTTCAGAATCACTTTACTTTCCTCCATAGTATGTTTTAATTTAAAACTCTTGCATATGGTGGTTTAAATTTATTTTTGTCTCTATCTCAAGAATCCAAGCAATATAAGGGACATCTTTCTTTGGCCATTTTGCAATCCAAGCACTTTAGGAGTATCTAGAACATGAAAGGTTCAATAAATAATTGTTGGATAAATAAATTGTACATTCATTCATTCATTCATTTATTAGCCCTATGTTCACTGAGACTCTATCAAACCTCAGGAACTATACCAAGTATTCTGGGTACAAAGGAGACTACAAAGTGGCCACTTCTGAAAAGAGCATTGTGGTGGAGGACGAAGCCACACTAATACATAACTACAAGACTGCCAAGTGAAATGGATTGTGGGGAAATATGGGAAATAAAACAGTTTACTCTTGAAGATGGGAATGAGCAGTAAAGGCTTGATAGAAGTGGCATTTGAGCCAGAACTGAGATAATGAACATGATTTTATCAGGTGAGGGAGCAGATGAATATATCATAGGCAGAGTAACTCATTTGTTTAAGGTTGTGAAGTCATTAAAAGTATGGAGCATGTTCAAAGAATGGCAGATAGAGGCAGTTAAATGAAGAGGCTAAAGTCAAAGGATAGACTACAAAATATGAAGTTAGAGAATTCAGACACTATCCTGGACACAGTGTGGCAAAAAAGTTGTCATTCTTTCTGTAATGGCCTTAGTCTTCCACCTTCTGCCTTCTGTCATAAGATAGCCATCTAAATAGGCTTGTGAATCTCTTGCAATTGGCATACTGTGAAAATACCATGGTGAGAAGGGAATCAGCAGTTACTACAAGGCTGGGAGCCCAGCATCACAAAGTGGGAATGTCAAAGAGATTTTATTAACTAGTATCTCAAGTAAATAAGTAACTTAATATTATAGACTAAATTGTGTCCCCTTATTCCCAAATTCATACACAATGTGACTAAATTTGGATATAGGGCCTTAATGAGATATTAAAGTTAAATTAGGACACTTGTGGAGGGTCTTACAAGAAGAGAAGACACATCAAAAGTGTATACACCTTGAGGAAAGGCCACAAAAGAATACAGTGAGAAGACACCCCTTTACAACCCAAGGACGGAGGCCTTGCCAGAAACCACACTTATGAACACTTTGATCGTGGACTTCCAGCCTCCAGAACTGAGAAATAAATTTAACCACTCTGTGGTATTTTGTTATGGCATCCTAATAAAGTTTGAAATGCTACATTTCACCTGAGATTTAATAAAATTGCTTTGCAACTTATCATTACTAGCATGTTTCCCCCATTTATTTTATATTCACCTAGTGCCTAGATCACTAGAGATATACCTCTTCAAATTTATACTATCTGAAATGAACAGACTTTTCTCAGACAAAGAAATAAAAGCAGCAAGTAAAATATATGAAAAAATGCTCCACATTACTGGTCATTCAAGAGACGCAGATGAAAACAACACTGAGATTCCACCTCATCCCACAAAGAATGACTGCTACCAAGAAATCACACAATAACAAATGTTGGCGGGGTTGTGGGGAGAAAGGAACCCTTCTCCATTGTTGGTGGGAGTGCAGACTGGTGCAATCACTATGGAAGTCAATATGGAGATACCTCAAAGAACTAGGATTAGAGGTTCCATTTGACCCAGCCATCCCTCTGTTGGGTATCTTTCCAAAAGAAGTGAAAGAATCATACCACAGTGATATATGTGCACCCATGTTTATAGCAGCACAGTTTGTAATAGCTAAAACTTGGAAACAGCCCATCTGTCCAACAATTGGAAACTGGATAAAGAAGATGTGGTTTTTTTTTATAAAATGGAATACTACTCAGCCATAAAGAATGAGAAAGTAGATTCATTCATAGTTAAATGGGTACATTTTGAGGATACACTTCTAAGTGAAATAAATAAGGCACGCATATGCAAATACTGAATAGTATCTCTGGTGTGAAAAACTAAAATAGTACTCAAGATCCTAATGGGACAATTAGCAAATAGGAAGAAAAGGACCAAAGGTGCAGGGACAGTGAGAAGGATAGGGAAGGGGGAATAAGGGAAAAGGGAAAAAATATGAGAAAATGTAAAAATGGAATTAAAATGTTTGAAGTGGGGGAGGGGAGGGGAGGGTGAAGGAAGGATGGGGACAAGGGGAAAAAATGAGAACCAAGACCTGGCATGTAAAAGTACAAGATCGCAGTAATGAATGTAGCTGTACTGTCTACCTAGAATGTACCAATAAATTAAATTTTTAAAAATTAAAAATAAAAAATTTATACTATAAATTATAATTTAATCAGAACACAAGACATGGTGTTCTAAAATATTTTATTTAAATATACAGTGATCTAAATTCAATAATTTTCTTTGGAGCCTGTATTATAACTCAACCATATACTTCTAACTCATCTTGTATATCTAACAACAAAACAGCTGTGATACATTATTTTGTTAGATTTAGGAAAGTTAACAATCTTGAAGGACGATATGTATACTCACTTTTATAATCACATACAGATATATGATTCATATTTGTCCTAAGAAGTACTAATTTAGTTCAGAAATATTAACAATTCCCTTTATCTCCACATATCACAAAAACCTTTGTTGGGTTAAATATCTTGGTAATATTAAAGTTTATGCTACGTTTTCTTAACTCATATCACTGTAGACCTCCCTAATCATTCATAATAGACCTCATAGGTTCCCACCAATGCCTACCTGCATGTAGGTCTTCTGTATCTGTGAAAGAGTTCAATATTTCTATGTAAAGCCAATCCTTCCATTTGTGCACCAGATACCCTCTGATGTACTCAAAGACAATTGATAATGGACTTTCTTTTTACATCAAATTTTTCTATTCCACTATATTATTTACAATAGGCCATTAGCTCCCACTCCTGCAAAATCTATCTTCTACATATAGCCCCAATTCTTTGTTCTCTATTATGGCAAAACCACTTCCTCTTGTTTTATCTACATTGTTGTTTCTAATTTATCTTTTTTTTTCTCTTGACAATCTACCTTTTTTCTCTCTAGGATGGCCTTTGTCCACATTCTCCTTGGTCTTTCGTCCACATTCTCAGTGGTCTTTCCTCAGTCCTTAATATATTCCCACCTGCTCCAGCAGGGTTAGCGGATGTGCTCTGAAGGCATTTGCTCTTGTTTGCCTGACAGCTCAGTCATTCATCTCCTCAGGTTTTTGCTGAAATGTCATCCTATCATCTAGGCCTTCCCTGACCTGTAATTTAAACTGAAGCTTATTCTCATCCTTAACATCTCCTGTTCTTTCTACAACTGCAAAATATGTAGCCCAGATATGCTATTTATGTTTTTAATCTTTCCTCAGTAGATTGGAAACCCCATAAGGGCAAAAACATTTGTCCATGTGTTTGTTGCTGTAGTCTTAACATTCCACATAGCCCATGTAAGTAACAAGCATTCTATATACATTGTCTGAATACATTTTGCTGAGTTTGAACATTCAAAATGATTTAATATGAACAAAGAAATAAAATGCTTTGAAGTCTGTAACTTCAGCTTGATTTTTTAAAATTGTTGGCTTCGTTCTCTCTTAGGAGATGTTTTTCTTTGCCAGAGAAGAAAATTATTAAAATATATATCTTGCTTACTATTCTCTAGGAAAAAAGAAAAGTTTATTTAATTCAAGTTATTTGGGCTTTTGAAGGAGACTTTGATAACATCACAATTTGTATTTGGAAGACTCCATACTAGCTTAGGAAAATCATGAGGATTCTTCAATATAATGAAGGTAAACTCTACTTTTTCCAGTCACAATTTTGTTATTGGGATATTTTCCTACATTTACTACACAGCTTTTCTTTAAACTCTCAGTACAGTATATCTAAGAATACACCTTTTCCTTTACTTCATTAAGCAAATATTTACTATGCCTTCCCTCTTTCCTCCCAGTAGTATCCCTCTTAAGTAACTAGCTCAGATTGCTTCCTGTTTCTGGAAACACATTCAGGTCTCAAGACCCCCATAGATTCTGCCAAGAACTTCCAGGGTTGATTAGAATCTGGGCTTGGAAATCTTCACTCTTTTCTTTGGCAGAGTTCCCCATACTCATTCCAGGATTTAGAGTTCTCACATTTACGGTGTTTTTTCCCTAAGACCTATTTTTTTTGTTTTGTTTTTTGCCTTTTGCCTTTTCTTATCATTATTGGCAGTTCATAATTTCTTAAAATACACACCTTTGGGATTGAATTCATAGTAAATTTCCCTGGTCCATAAATGAACTCTCTGTGGACACTAATTCACATATCCATGATTACCTACATTCTGGCTAAATCCAAATAACATTTGGTGCTACAGAGAATGAGAATCTTGTTTTCTGCAGCTTTGAATGTACAATGGAGTGGCATACACAATTTCCTCCAACAAAGTCAGAAGTAGGAATCATAGGATTAAAGGAGTGATATATTTCTTTGGAGTCTTCATTTAATCATTGAACAAATATATCCTGAGTGTCTTATACATGTTAGCAATTATAAGATACAAACCTAAGTCAGACAAGGTGTCCAACTCTCAGAGAACATATAATCTACAGAGATTAAACAGAAAAATTATTGTATGTTAAGTGGAACTCACATAGTCATGCAAAGATAAGACTAATATTACTCTTCAAAAATGCTGTCAATGGAACAATTAGTAAATTCACACACACATATATTGGTACTGGGGACTGAACTCAGGTCCTTGTGCTTACAAGGCAGGCAGCAGAACCACTGAGCTAAATCCTTGGCCCTATATATCAAAATTTTAAAGACTCACAAAGCTATTTCATTATTATTATTATTCAGTAACATTATTGTATGTACTAATAACATTTTAGTTTACTGTAATATATTTGTACAAAAAACACACATATATTGGTACTGGGGACTGAACTCAGGTCCTTGTGCTTACAAGGCAGGCAGCAGAACCACTGAGCTAAATCCTTGGCCCTATATATCAAAATTTTAAAGACTCACAAAGCTATTTCATTATTATTATTATTCAGTAACATTATTGTATGTACTAATAACATTTTAGTTTACTGTAATATATTTGTACAAAAATTTGACAATATTGACAGTTCCAGAAAACCTAGTCTGAGGTTATCAAGGTTTATTTATACTTCTCATGTCTGTATGCAAAAGATAACTGACTTTAGTTAAAAATACTACATTTATATCTTTAAAAGTTTATTTTATCAACTTATTGCTTATAAAAATTTAAAACATTGTAATATTTAAGAAATTCAATTTAAAAGCTACATTCTTAATACAGTGGACCCTGAAGTTATGATTGGCCTCACATATGAACAACTTGGGTTACCACCAGAATTTTAGTTTTAACTTACAATTAAATTCTGGAGTTACAACCCTAATGCCAATCTTTCCTGTGTGGGTTAATTGAGAAATCTTAGGCCAATGTCTCTCCAAGGACACCAACATCTGCCTAAAAGAAAATGTGGCCTGAAATTGTCCAGGGGAGAGACCGAAGGCTGTGTAGAGAAGCTCGAGCCTTCAACTGACCCTGTGACTGATGACACTGTCACGATAGCAGGGTCCACAGGCTTGCAGCGGTGATATGAGGAAATGGTGGAGGAGCGCTCAGAGGAATTGTCTACAGAGGAACTTTGGAAACTTCTGGCTGAGCAACAGAGAAGGGCATATGGGGAGCTTTCCGAAGAGGAGGGGAGCATCAACAATAAGTACAGCATAGTCCTTCTTCTGAAATAAAGGAGATCATGAAAAATGGACAGAGCTACAAACATTTGGAGAGAAAATCCACCCGGACAGAGAAAAAGCCAATCACTGCATTTACTTGCTTGATGACAGTCATATCATACTATAGAACAGTGTTAAAGAAAACACAGAAACATAACCTTAGACCAGTTTTTAGTTTTGAAAAGTTTGAGACTTTAGTGAGCCAGAAGCAGGTGCTAGTGGATGACAGACTCTCCTAAGGAGAGAAAAGACACCACAGAGCCAGATTCCTGATGTCTTTATGGAAGGGGACTCTCCTTCCAAACAATACCACCTTCCATTTCATCCTCCCTTCCTGCAAGCCAAAGATGTCCACTTGAATGGTGAGTAGAGTATGAAATTGTTGTTTCTGGTAAACTAGTACATTTTATAACTTTTTGGTGAATACTCTAGGAAAATTATTGGTGTTTCTGGTAAATTACACACATTATACAACCCTTTTTTATTGAAAAGGTTAGTTAAGGGGTGCTTTGAGAGGTTTAGATTGCAACATGATTATTTCTATTATTTCTTTAGGAAAAATATTCTTGACTTACAACCAACTTGAGTTACAACGAGGCCTTAAGAGAACTGAGTTTGTAAATCAAGAGTCTACAATATTTATTAAATTGTGGGCTTTTAGACAAAATGGAATAATTAACATTAACGCTACTTTCATTAGCATATACACTTGTGTATAAAGAAAAATGTCTGCTATTTTAATGACAGATATTTATTTAAAACAACAAGAAAACACACACATTTCACAATGATATGTGTGAATTGTGACGAGTTTAATCCACAATTTCCTTTCTCCTTTTTTGTAATGCAAGTACCTAAACTCATTAAAAATTCAGCATTTTATGGAGTGAATGAGGATGGGGAGGAAATGTAATTACACTGAATGAAATGGAGAGAATGATGAGACTTTTTGGCATCTCTCTGTTACTGTTTCCTTAGTAAATATCTGAACAATGACAACGGCATCAAGTCTATGTTCATATTTTACAGCACTTTCCTTATTCTCATCTTCTAAACTGCACTACAGAAAATCCTTACTTGCTTTACGGAAAAAAAATTAAAAATGTATATTGTGATGGTACAAAAGATACAATCATAGTTTCTCTTGCCCTGCATGACTGGCTGTTCCTTGCCAAATGACACTATTAACTCTGTGACTATAAGTAACGCACTCTAGTTTCTTTGAAATTCTATAAAATATTTGTCCTTAGATGGTGATGGAAAAAAGGATGAAAACAGGAACAACAAGAATTACTTTACATACTAGTAATAACAATTTAGTTATCAAAACAGAACTGAACAAGTGTGTCTTTATGCTGTTCTTTTAAAATTTAGCCACCTACAGCTCTAATAATCAGGGCCTATGGTTCAGGAATGCATGGTAGCTCTCAGCTCAGTGCCTACGTCCTCATTTCAAAGAGAATCATTCAAACCGACATCTGCCCTGTCAAGGATCTCAACTTTGAGCTGCTAATGTAGAATACAAATCAATATAAATTTTGATCATTTGATGAATATTTACTTCTTTCTTTACTGTTTGGGGATTTCAAATTGAAAAATGCTGAATCAAGTCATTTCTGTGTGTGTGTTTGTGCCAACACCAATTTACGAGCCTCCAGAAAGTTCCTGAACAAGATGTCTCAGGTGGCACACATGTTGGTTTTCCTGTCAATCATAACAGCACGTCACTAGGGAACCATAATCATTTCCCTTTCATTTTCTTAGTATTCTGAAAAGGAATATTTTGATACCTTTCCCTAGAAAAGGTAAACTTTCTCATTTAGATACAGTATTGTAAGCCTCAGTGTCTGCTGTTTTTGGCATTCAGTTGAGTCTAAGTTGATATGATCTATTAAAAGTTAAACACTTCATTTTAGCATCCAAGGGTCATGCACAATAAATAGAATTTATAAATGAGTTGCTTTATAAGAAAAACTCAGTATCATCCTCAAGACAAAGAGCTTTTGTAGAAGTCGCCATTTTTATTCATTTTCTAAAAGAGTAACAAAATACCAACTGACTGCTCTAATCAGCATGAAGACTTCACAATAAAAGATTTACATTTTAATTATAACTAAAGAGAAAATGCACTACAGACAAATGACGTTAAAAAACTTAGCAATCAAACTGAGACTAGTTGAATGCCACCATATATGCATGTGTATATATATAAGTTATATATATATTACTTCACATAATTGCATCTGAGATATATATATATATATATATATATGTACTTTAAAGCTTACTAGTCTTACAAAATATTTCCATAGTAATTTTTAAAGTGATTGTCTTTCCCAGTTTGAAAAAGACTAAATTGTAAGGATCAAAAAGGTAAACTATTCTCATTTTTAAAAATTTTCATATATGATATAGTGGAAGAAGATTCAATATTAAGAAGGCATTTTTGTTGGTTCCCTACAAATTAAATAAAAATGGCAGCAGCTGCCTTTCCCAAGGATGATATAGTCCTGGACAATCACTAGATGTTATGTAGACAGATGTTTTAAATAAAATAAAGTATTTAGATTGCTAGATACCTTGCTAGATATGAAGGCAATTATAGGATGTCTTTGTTAAATTACATTTTTCATTTTTGTGAGGAGAAAAGGAATTGTCCTGGAAACAGTACCAACAGGAAATGATCCTATATCTAAAACAGCTGGAGACTGTAACTAATATAAATTTACTTGAAAATAAAAATGCTGTGTGCCTCTGGAGACATGCAGTAACATGCCATAAAAACAGATGAGAATATAAAAGTATTTAAAAGGGAGAAAATACACTTTATGTAGATATACTGAGATGTGATTCATTGACAAATGAGAGATATTTGAAGATGAAGAAAAGAAAAAATCTGAAGATTTTATAATAGATATTTAAATTAAATCTACATTTATAGGAAATACAAGAACATTTTCCTAGGGAAAAATATTTGTTTTTTTTCCTATACTAGTTATTAATACATTTACTGAAATCATAATAATAAGGTAAAGGTAAATACTTGTGTTTCATTGGGAAGTTCTAATGAAAGTGGGAGGTGCTTACTATGTATAAATTGAGTGCTAAATATTGTATAAAAATAGTTCAGTAATTCTCAAAGCCATGTGTAATAACCTTCTCATAAAAATTCCCTACTACCTTGTCAATTCCCCTATCGTGACTCTTATTAACTGTTTAATTAGAAAGACATCTGATAGCGGCTGGGGATTTAGTTCAGCGGTTCAGTGTCCTGCCTTGCAAGCGCAAGGACCCGATTTCAATCCCCAGTACCCCCCAAAAAAAAGAAAAGAAAGAAAGACATCTGATATACTAATTCATACTAAATAGTCACAGGCACTAACTTCTTGACATCCAACTCTCCAATTTTACAAATTTCAATATTCTTCACTTAAACACTGAAATTTATTAGCCCCCCACACACACATTTTAAGAAAATCTGTGAGTGAAAATCTATTTGCACAGAAGGAATGGGGAGTGTCTGGAAAAGTATCCCCAAGTCTTGCGTGTTCACTTCCTTTTACTATGTCTTAGACTCATCTTGGCCCAGCTCTTCTGGGGCTATGTCTGAGACAAGAGTCAATACAAAGGTGGAATTGCCCCTAGGATCTCAGTTTCCGCAGTCCGGGAAGAAAACAGAGCCTCAGAAACTGGTTTAGGTATGTGAACTGGAGAGAACCAAATTGGAAAAGGGGGTGGGGCAGGATAAGGAGCATAAAGAAAGAGTACAAGACAAAGGAAAGAGAAAGCAAGTATATTGACTATATATTTCCCACATTGTAATGTTCTTAAAATCTTTACTTAAAAATGGAATTAAAGTGTTTGAAGGGGGGAGGGGAGGGGAGGGTGAAGGGAGGGTGGGGACAAGAGGAAAAAATGAGAACCAAGACCTGGCATGTAAAGGTACAAGATCCCAGTAATGAATGTAACTGTACTGTCTACCTAGAATGCACCAATAAATTAAATTTTTAAAAAATATATTTACTTTAAAAAGTTGATGTTGCAAAAATATTATAAAAACAAAGTTCTATGACTTAAACTAATAATCAAAAACATATGTAATAATTCCATCCTTCTCTATATAAGTTCCAAAAAATATTAAAGGGCTATTTTCTAGTAGATCTGGGACACTCTCCTACCCCACAAACGTTATTCCCATGTATTTGTATCATCTTTATGGCTATACAGACTGATCATCATTGCTGTTTAGAGCTTGTAAAGCTTAACATATTGCTTAGTTTTTCCTAAAAATTCTCATTCTCTCTGTGCTATCATGTCTGAAAGCGACTGAAAAAATACAAATACACATATTTTCCCTCTTTTTAGCTTGATTCTTTTCCATCAGGTACCTGATGTTCTAAGTAGAGAACAAATTAAGCAAAACTGTATTCTTCATTTTTTACTCTTTATTTTAGGGTCAGAGTGAAATGATGAGCTATTGTTAGTTATATCCAATGACTAGCAGTGAAAGGGTTCTTAAATATTGCTCTATCCAAAGACATATTTTAACAAAAATTGCCCATTATTATTATAGTTTTTCCCTTATGTAGTAAGATAATAATACATATTAGATGCTTTGATCAAAATCTATTTAAATAAATGATCTGACATTCTTAACTAGTAAGTATGTTATCGTTACATCTCTCCCTGGATACTGGTATCTTCAGAGGCCTACTTTGTTGGGCCTATGAAGTTGGGCACCCCTCTCTTGAACTGCTTTTTTCTTTATCCACATAGTCTGGCTATACTCAACTTCTTTCCATTTCAATTCTTCAAATGAACCTAATTTCTTCCCAACTTGGAATACTGTTCACTTTGCTTAGAATTTTCCTCCTTTCTTTTTCACTTTTCTAGCACTTTCATATTTTTAAATTTTTGGTTTAAACACTATTCCTTCCTGGTAATCATCTAAGGTAGATTTGTTGCATTATTTTCTCTCTCAGACCTCATTTCTTCCTAATATTTACTACAATTTATAATTATATTTATTTAACTGGTTATTTTATTTATTTGCATATTTGCTTGTTTTTAATCTATATCCCACTGCAATTCCCGAAGGGCAGGACCACAGCTTTTTTTGCTCATAATTGTACATCCAATGCTCAGAAAATTGTGTGTTGGATGAATTAATGAGTTGTTAGTGAAATTTCATGTACTAACTTAGTAGCTTTCAGTCTAGAAGAATGTCCTTTATAAAAAGCAGAGATCCTTAGCCAGTACTGATAAACACCTCAGGTTGCCAATGTGAAAGGCAAGATGTGAATGGTCACATTCAAAAGAAGATTTTTTTCACAAAATCTCCCAATATTCCTTTGGTTTAAGAAATACATTTAGATTATCTAAAATTTGCAAACAGGAAAATCTCTGGAGGCTATAAGTCCTCTGTTTCACATTTTAACTTAAAAGTGATAATTCCTAATTTTAACAGGACTCTATAAAACTTTAACCCTGGAGATAACATATCCAGTTGAGCTAAGATATAGAGAAAATATATCACATTCTGAACCATACTGGGAAACCAAATTTTCAAAGTCATAGTAGGGAATACCAGTTGAATAGCACAAAAAAAAGGACAGGAATGTTCAAATCACAAGGGAAACAAGGGAAACAGAAAATGCTATGCTGATCTTTCAGAGATTCTGAAACCTAATTCAGCCATCAGTTATCAAAAGGGAGAAGAAAAGAGCAATCTACTTCTTGAACTGATACAATTCTTCAAATGTTATTTCTTTCATTTGGAATAGAAGTCTGAGATATTTCATATTTCCATACTCTATTCTTTGCATGTCTTTAAAATATAAACAGCAATTATAAAATACTTATATTTGCAAGTATAAACAGCAATTATAAAACAGTTATATTTTCAAGTATTATTAAAGATGCTTTTCTTCACATAGAATATCTTTAAACCCAATGACTCTGGAGTTCTTTCTGATTTAATAGTTTATACTCTTTACTACATCAAATACAGAAGTTATTCTCTGCAATTTGTTTTTCTTTTTTCTTTTTTTGTGGTAGTATTACTGCCAATTGAACACAGGGCCTTTACACTGAAGTACATCCCCAGCCTTATTTATTTATTTATTCATTCATTCATTCATTCATTCATTTATTTTGAGACATCATCTTGCTAAGTCACAAAATTGCTGAGGCTCGGCTCAAATTTTCAATCCTTCAGCATCCCACAGCACTGGGATTACAGGAATGTGCCACTGTGCCCAGCTCCTTACAATTCTATTTTTTTTAATTGAGTTTATTGGTACAATCTAGGAATACAGTACAATTTCATTCATCATTGGGATTCTGTACCTTTACATAATAGGTCTTGATTCTCATTTTTTCCCCTTGTCCCTGCCCTCCCTTCACCCCCTCTTTCCCTCCCCATTTACAAACACTTTATTTCCATTTTTCAGTTTCTCATATTTTTTCCTCTCCCTTATTACCTTTCCCCCACCCTTCCCACTTTCCCTACACCTTTAGCCCTTTACTTCCTATTTCACATTATTAATTATCTCATTAGGATCCTGTGTACTATTATAGTTTTTCACACCAAAGAAACTATTCAGTATTTCAGTTAAAGAAATCTCTGTATGAACATTAAAAATAGGGAATCCTAAAATAAAACTAAAAAGGAAAGTAAAAGAGAAAAGGCAATGATGTAACATTAAAATAATCCTTAATTCTGGAGATGAAAATGGTCCCTGAACATATTTAAATTGCTTCTTGCTCTATAGTCTTATCTTATTCTTTTTTTCATTATTTAGAGAATACTTTATTAGTTTCTGTAATCAATCCCACGTAGATAAGGCCTTACATATTTAGTACATTCAGCCATAAGAATGAGAAATTAGACCAATTTCTAATTTCTGTCCATTTCTGTACAATGCCAACTCAACACAGTAAATTGGGATGACTTTTTCCAAAGTTGGCAGCACCATTAAAGTTTCCCAAAATTCAATTTATATGTTGGCAGCACCATTAAAGTTTCCCAAAATTCAATGTGTATATATAATTTATATAAAAAGATTAATAATAGTATGTTATGCATCGATAGCAGCAACAGCTTTTCCAGGTTCTGCATCCTTGCAGCCCAAGGTCAGTCAGTGTCATGGGGTTCAGCCATCAGCTAACTGAGATCAGGGGTCTTGCGTCCTCGCTCTGTCTGAGCCATTAAATGGTAAATACACTATATTGAAATTATGTTCACTGCAGACATGTTCTGGACTCCTTCTTGATTTCAATTTAATTCAAATGATTTAAGGGTGATAGACTAGTGACTACTACAGGTGGTCAGTGTCCAAGTTGTGATTAATCTTAATGTGTTGCTGATTGTATCAGTTGGGGTAAAGCATTACCGTTGATTTGATGAGCTGTTTTCTCTGATGTTATGAAGATGAGAATGTCTGTGGGTCATTAGAGACACAAGCTAGGGTGCAACTATATCAGGAAGATTTGGGTGATAATCCAGAGATTAAACCAAGGACAGTCTGACAACAAAAATTAAAATGAGAAAACACTTAAGCAAGACACGAGGACAGACTTCCAGTTTACCAATGGCAAACAGTAGGGAAAATGAGGATGAAAAGGCCGATAGTGAACCACCAGGACACCCTGAACTCAAAGCACAGGAAGTAACAAAACAGATTAATCAGGCTCTAGAAAAATTCAAAACAGAAATAATTTCCCAGGTAACTATAGAGATAGTGAACAAAATGGAAGTCGTGATTCGAGACTCTAGAGCAGAAATTGACAAAAAAACAGATGAGCTCAGGACCATGATAGAAGCCATGAAGGCCCAGCATAAGAAAGAAATGGAAAAGATAAACGCCCAATATAGGAAAGAAATGGAATCCATAAAACAGATTCAAACAGATATCCAGGAGATTAAACACTCTTACAATTCTTAATGTAACAGATTTTAGTAGCTTGTCCCATTTTACATATATGATATATTAGATTAAGTTGAGAAACGAGAGATATGCAATTTTAATAAGGCATCAAAATAAAACGAGCATCAGAACCAGAGCACAATCTCATTTTAGTATACTTTTTTCTATACTTTGGATTTTAAGCAGCAAATTTGTGGTTGAGATAATTCTGTTTTCCTGTTGGATCTTGTGTCATTGAAATAGACTTGGAGAAATAATTCTACCAAGATTTGAAGAAAAATACACGAAGATACTTTTATGTTTGATATATTGATTATGCAGGATATATGAAATTTCCTATGGTTATAGGGAGTTGAGCCAATTCTTATATGGAGTGACATTAAAACCCTTTTGCGTTGTTTTCATTTGCATCTCTCAAATGACAAGTGATGTTGAACATTTTATCGTATGTTTATTTGCTATCTCTACTTCTTTGTGTGAGAAATGTCTGTTCATTTCAGATGCCCATTTTTGGATTGGGTCTTTAAATTTGGTAGGTCTGATTTTTTTTTTTAAGTTCTTTATACATTCTAGATAGTAGACAATTATCTGAAGAAGAACTGGTAAAAATTTTTTCTCACATTTTGGGTTGTCTCTTCACACTGTTGGTGGTTTCTCTTGCAGTGCAGAAGCTTTTTAGTAAGAGGATATCCCACTTGTTCATACTTTATGCTAATTCACGGACAACTGAGGTATTGTTCATAAAATCTTTTTCTACACCAATGTCTTCAAGAGTTCTACCCAACCTCTCTTCCAGCCAGTTTAGTGTTTCTGTTTTAATATTTAGATCTTTAATCCATTTTGATTTTAGTTTAGTGCATGGTGAGAGATATAGATTTAGTTTTAATCTTTAGCAAGTTGAAACCCAATTTTTCCAGCACCATTTATTAAAGAGGCTATCTTGCCTCTAGTGAGGGTATTTGTCTCCTTTGTCGAAGATGAGGTGGCTGAGTGTGTTTGAAGCTGTTTCTGTATCTTTTAATCTGTTCCACTGGTCCTCAGGTCTGTTTATGTGCCAGAGCCATGCTGTGTTTATCACAGTAGCTTTGTAGTATAGTTTCAAGTTAGGGATTGTCTTTATTGCCTACTATTGCTTTTGGTAGTCTAGGTCCCTTCTTGTTCCAAATGAATTTTTGGGTTGTTTTCTCAAGGTCTGTGAAGTATGCTGCTAGGATATCAATTGGGCTTTCATTGAATCAACATAGCAGTTTTAGAAGTATGGCCATTTTCACTATGTTAATTAGCAAGGTATGTCTTTCCATTTTCTGATCTCCTCTTCAATCTCTTTTTTCAGAGTGCTGTCGTTTTCAGAGTAGAGGTCTTTGATTTCTTTTGTTAGGTTGATTCTTATGTATTTCAATTTTTTGGATGCTGTTGTGAAAGGAATTGTTTGCCCCATTTCTCTCTCAGTGAGTCTGTTTTTCATGTACAGGAAAGCTATTGATTTTTGTGTGTTGACCTTGTATCCAGCTACTTTACTGAATTTAGTTCTTAAGTCTAGAAGACTTTTGGTGGAGTTCTTGGGGTCTTCTATATAGAGTATCATGTCATCTGCAAATAATGACAATTTGACTTCTTCATTCCCTAACTTTATTCCTTTTATTTACATTTTTTATTAAAATTTTTTTTTGGTACTAAGGATCAAACGCAGGTCCTGGCGCTTGTGAGGCAGGCAGCAGAACCACTATTCCTTTTCCTTTTATATGCAAGTAAAAACAACAATGAGATTCTAACTCACCCCAGAAAGAATGGCTACTATCATGAAATCAACCAATAACAAGTGCTGGTGGGGCTGTGGGGAAAAAGGAACCCTGCTCCACTGCTGGTATGAGTATAGACCAATGCAACCACAGTGGAAATCAACATGGAGATACCTCAAAGAACTAGGATTGGTAGTCCCATTTGAGCCAGCTATTCCCCTGCTGGGTATCTTCCTCAAAGAATTAAAAGAATCATACCACAGTGATATATGTGAACCCATGTTCACAGCAGCACAATTTGTTATAGCTAAATCTTGAAAGCAACCCAACTGCCCATCAATGGGAGTCTAAATAAAGAAAATGTGTTTTTTATAAAATAGAGTACTACGCAGCCATAAATAATGATTAAATAATAACATTTATAGCTAAATAGATGCACATTGAGGCAATACTCTTAAGTGAAATAAATAGAACACATGTGTAAATACCAAATAGTTTATCTAATATGAGAAACTGAAAGTGTATATAAGGACTAAAAGGTATAATAAATGATGTGAAATGGAAGAAAAGGTGCAAACAGGAAGGGGAATTGGAAGGGGGAGGGGAAAAGGAAGAAGGGAATGGAATTAATATGAAAAAATGTAAATAAAGTCTTTGTAGATAGCCATGGAGGAGTTGAAGGGAGGGCAGGGGAATAGGAAAAAAATAAGAACCAAGATGGATTATGTAAAGGTGCAAATTTCCAATAATGAATGTCATTATATCATATGCCTTAAATGTACCAATAAGATTGATTTAAAAAAACTCTTTTGGCAGTGTGCTATTGCATACAAGAAATACATTATAGCAATAGCTAGCCCTTGTACTTGAGTCATTATACTTACTACTGCTCAGCTTACTTAGCATCCAACCCGCCACCTAAATGATTTTCCCATTATGATGATCCACATAAACAAAGGAATGTAAAGTTCCCCATAGCACATTCCGTTTATCACTGTTCTGACCTGAAAATAAAATACTGGCAACAAAGGACAAAAACCTTTTAGTGGCTGCCATTTTTGTCTTAACACTTTAATTAAAGACTTCTTGCGATTGGTACCTTCTCACGTACCCTCAATGACTTCCTTTTCTGACAAATAGCAAAATCTACCTACACATCAGACTAAACTGTGTCTTCCCATATACACAGCTTTTCTGTTTGCTCTTTAGGCTTTCCTCCTTTTCTGTAACCACATTCCACATATTCCTGTAGGCTTAAGAATATCCTCCTTCACCTGAATTTCTTGGACAAATAGTCTGTTCCTGTAGTATAAATATATCCCTTTTCACTTTACAGGTATTCACACATCTCTATAATATTAGATTTAAAACTTCCCCAAGACTAGGATATAAGCCAGGTTTATTTTGATACCACTCACAGTTTTCTGATACATAACAGATCCTCTGTAAGTACAGTTTAAAAGAATGATTGATGCAAAGACAGAGGCTGTTACGGCTTATTTCTAACTAAGAAGAATTGATGCTATCATTTAATAATCCATTTTTAAAACTCAGGGCAAGAAAAGTATAAAATGAGTCTGAAAAATCACCTCATACTAGACGGGCAAGGAATAGTCACTGAATAACAGGTATCTATCAAAAGGATACAGGTGTTATATGAAGAAACTCTCTTGTTAGAAAAAATGGAAATACATACATCATAAGGGCTTATTGTAAGTGACTGTTACATACTGAATAAATAAAAATAATCA
The DNA here is from genome assembly GCF_012274545.1 of Fukomys damarensis. Lineage (NCBI taxonomy): Eukaryota > Metazoa > Chordata > Mammalia > Rodentia > Bathyergidae > Fukomys > Fukomys damarensis. Next base: position 55,467,230 of record NW_022900929.1, on the reverse strand, counting down.
TCCTATAATTATAGTCATAAGAGAAGGGGAAAAGTATCACTGTTGAAAGTTACTACACTAATTCCTTGTCTCAAAAATTAGTAAGTAACAGATAAGCATTGAACTTGCTTTTGGAAAAGTAATGGTAGCTCCTCAAAATTGATGAGAAAGATTTACAGATAAAAAAATAAATGCCAGCCAAAAATGTGCAAAAAAGTTTATTGCAACAAGGAAATCATCATTTTGCAACTCCCCAATTTATTCTATCAAGAATCATCAATAGATTCTAAAAACCTAAGCAAATTTTTAACAGTGAACTAAGTAATCATTTTATGCACAGCACTGTACCCTGCTATTTGGTAAGTCTCATCTATATAAAGAAAGTATCTGTCTGTTACCACTTTAACATCACAAATAGTGGAAAGTCTGACAGAAGAGAATGCCACTGAAAAATGTAGGTCAGGGCCAAGGATTTGGCTCAGTGGTCTGCCTCACAAGTGCAAGGACCTGAGTTCAATCCCTGGTACAAAAAAATGTGTGTGTGTGTGTGTGTGTGTGTGTGTGTGTGTGTGTGGTGGTGAACCTATGGCATATGTGCTGCAGGCAGCTATTTATCATTGAAAGCTCTAAAAAAGTTAGCCATCACTGACATAGGCCAAGACAATGTTTATCCTGAATCCCAGAAGGTCAAATTTCTCTGGACCAAATTTCTCATTTATAGGAGATGGAGAACAAAGGCAAAAGTTAAGAGATGCCAGAAGGAAAAAGGCAAATCTAGAACATGAAACAGTCCACACAATGATTCTCCTAGCTTTTCCATGTTATTATTAAAGACTGCTGGGACCTCAGTTTAAGCGGCATTATGAGATAGAAAAAAAAGGGAGTCAGAATAACAGACAGCAATGGGAAGAAGTTCTTTTGTATTGATATTAAGTGCACCACTGTCTTTTTTTTTCACTGTCTTTAATCTATGACTTTGCAGCTTTAGAACCAGCCCTATGAAGAAATACAGTCTCAAAACAATGATAAACATCTTACTATTAGCCATAATTCCACACTCAAAAGGAACCTCCCTGCCATTTCACAGATATTTAAAAAGAACTATAAACTTTTATATTTTATATAATTAATGTCTACACTTCACAGTTATATCAGAATAATCTATTACTCAATGAAACAAATATTGATTTTTGTCCAGTTATTTGAAATAGTATGCAAATTAACAGGTTAGTTGAATGTGATATTCCCAAATTCCTATATAAACTATCCTCTATACCAGCTCCTTATATTCACTGGTTATCTGAATAAATGCATAAGTCATGACAGTAATGTTTTGCTTGATCAAGAATCACTTGCTAATAGGGTACTGATACTCAAAAATAAATTTCACTTACATCTTTATGGATTACAATTTCATGTGTAATATTTGATAATCATAACAACCTTGTACTGTGCATCAGCAGATCCTGTGTCATTATCCTCACTGAAAAGAGGCAGAAGCCAGAGGCTAGTCTGTTTAAAGTCATGGCTAATGAGAAGAGCCAGGAATTTCTAGCTCCAAGTACAGTGATTCTACTTATCATTCCAGGTATCCTTTCTAGCCAGTATTCCTGAAACCCTGATTACTAATTCCCAGCCAATTTCCTATGAGGCTGCCAGTACAAAAACAATTAAAACAGCTGACAGCTGGGATATGACATAAAGGTTACTATATAAGGTACACACTTCAGTCACTTTCTGAAGGCTCAGTGTACTGTATACTGTGGGTATTGGACTCATTTAAAGCTCTTTACTCTCTCTGCCTTCAGAAATGAGACTGATTCTCCACACTGGATGGTACCACCACTGTTTGCTCCTAGTTTACATATTATTGTCATCTTGCCCTATTACAGCTCACAATTCAGCTACCTAGTAACTCTTTCTCTTCATATATCCAGAGTGTGGAAAGCAATGGAACCTCACTGTGAGGACTTCTTTCTTGTCAATTCTGATTGCTGGCTCCCAGTCATTAGCATGATTTATTATCAATGTCATGATTTATTGATATGTAAGATCCATAAGTGGATTTCTGTGTTAACTAAGAAATTTTAGAACTGGGGTTGTATATATATATAAGATAAGCCCTTGACTTATCTTGTTTTACCTTTGTGCTATTTCTTCTAGAGACACTATCCCTTTTCTCTTTTATCCCTCTGACTTCCATTCTATTTCTCTGAATTGCCTCTCCAAAGCTTCATGCATACCTCAGCCTGAATGAACAGTATTTACTCACCCCTCCCCCTTCCAATCTGAGCTCCTCCCCAGTTGGATTCCACTTGGTTCTCTGCTCAAATTAATCTCTCTTTTTTAGAGAACATTTGGACATTTGGAGATTTGGACCCTAGAAGTTTAGAAACTAAGAATTTCAGACCTTGCTTACAGTAAACAAAAATCTCTTTTGTTTTCATTTTATTTGTTTGCTGGACCCTAGAGCCCAAAGACAGAACGAATTCTATGCTAAGCAAAAATAAATAAATAAATAAAAATAAAAGTAATGTTTAAAAAGCTACATTTGGAGGACAGTGACAAGGGGAAAAAATGAGAACCAAGACCTGTCATGCAAAGGTGCAAAATCCCAATGATGACTGTACTGTATACCTAAAATGTACCAATAAACTCAATGAGAGAGGAAAATAAAGCTACATTTGGTCCAATGGTTAAGAGGGTATTGATGAAGGAAATATGGCCTAATATTTTACTGAAAGGCTATTTTTTTGAACAGTCTCATCTAATCCCATCAATGTCAAGTAGATCAGGACAGCAACTGAGAAATTCATGAATCCCTACTACTTATTTAGATTTCCCTTTTTTTCATGACATGTCTAGGCTTGCACATTCCAACACAGGCTGCATAGAGAAAAGATTTGTCTAGTAATCTCTGAGGTAATCTGCCTTAATCATGTAATAGGCATCAGTATATTTTATCTCCCCAACTTCTCCTGATCAGTCTGTCCCTTTGCTCTGTAGAGAATTATAAATCCCCCAAATGAAATTTTGCACTCTCTGTAGCAAGCCTTAAAAGATAGAGGTTATTAAAAGTTAGGTGATCCTTGTGACCAAGGAAGCTCATGAACAATGATTCAGATACTCAAGGACAAATGGTTGTAGTGAGGAAAAAGAGAAAAAAAGATGAAATACAGAGGTCCAAAGAACCTAAAAGCCTTTTTAAATTTCATCTAGATCTACAAAAATCATAGATTAAGGAAGAGGAAATGTGAATTCAGTTGTTAAATAATCTACTTCTGTTTCCCCAAATTTAGTGTTTCTATATTTATCCAACCTTTCGATATACTCTCAAAATCCACGTTTTCAATATCATTCATAATTTAATGATGAGTTCAATGTTTTTCTAAAGTATATTCCAGGTACATATAGGACTCATGGACTTGTTTTAAAAGTTTGCTCTTATTTAGAATTTGGGGAAAAAACAAATTAATATTCTTTAATATACTCAACATGCATTGAAGTCACATCTTTTCAGATTTCTCTCAAATCTCCAAAGTAGAATTTATTGCTCTAGCTAATTCCTTCCTCCTATCTACCAAAACACTGAAGTTTCTTTCCAGGATTTCCAGTAATTGTCTCACAATTAGGCATAGCCCAGCATACCCATTAGGTTGTCACTTCCTACCAGATGTTTTCCAGCTGTTCACAATATCTTTCTCCTAATGCTCTACCATCTGCCACCTTAATGGTGGCACAATGGGGAATGGATGTTTTGGTGACGTTGCTCTCCAAGTTTTAAAGACCTGGCCCATTGCCTCACCCTAGGATTGTCAGACATGTACATTTGTTATTGCATTTATTCTACCTTCTAATTAATCAAGATGATGCCAACTGCAACCCAAGATAGGTGAGCTCTCACATCTAAATCTGCATGGCTCTTCATTAATGAACACATTCTTATCTCATTTCTGGCTATGACATGTCCTGCCACTGAGATGACAGCGAACATCATTTTGCCAAATACATCAGGACAGTAAGCAGATACAAGCCTTTTGTGTCACTTTGCCAGTTTCACCTTACATATAGAGATCTTATGCTTGTTTGATATTCTTTACAGCTGAACGGAGATAAATCTTGGCCCTATGAGATCAATAGTTATCAGAGTCAAAGTCCACAAAGGCACAACGGTTACCATACTAATTTCTAGGGAATATAGATCAGTTTATAATCTATTTGTATATACTTATTGAGAAGATTATTGCTCCCTTCAATTATTTACAATAACAGAAATTATTTTTCTGAAACCATGATTATACTAGATATCAAATAGGTTAGCTCATAATCCCCTCCAAAGACCCAATGGGAATGATTGTTACTGGGACTTCAATAAATACAATAGTAAGTTGAAGAGAACTGATATGCATATTAATGGCAACTTACCCATCTTCAGGCATCCAGTCAGTCTCTCTATCTCTCTCATATTATATATGTGTGTGTGTGTATAAAAATTTTTTGGTGGTGCTAAGGATTGAATGATGCTAGGCAAGTGTTCTACCACTGAGCTACCTCCCCAGTACCTCTGTTTAAAATTGTAATTTATTAAGATTTGGATGTTCATTACATCAATATTCTTATGTATTACTTTTCAAAACAACACAGGCCTAAGGATAACTTATTTAAAGTATTTGTGCTTATAGCTACAAGCCAAGCTACAAGATTTACTTATAGTATGATCGGATTATAAATATGGGACTAAAAGAGAAACATCATTCCTACTGATTAAACACATGTTCTCTGGTCGCATAAATAAAAATCAGAATCATTTGTACTAATATAAACACTTGTTCTCTGGTCTCACAATATTGACTTACCCTGAATAAATACCCCTTCTCCAATCTAGGTCACATATAACTGGAATTAATAAAAGTATCAACAGTTGTTTGACAATGCAATAAGATCTCAAACAGCAACTCCATGGTTTATTTAAAGTAGCTATATATGTATCAATAATTGAATAGTCATGTGATAAAAGTTCACTCTTTTCTACTTTGGTCAATAAATGTAGTTGGTTAATAAATACTTAATGTTTGCAACTTATAAAATTTGCTAGTATCTTTCCAAATATGCTATAAAAAATGAAGAGAGGGATCTTTTAGTTAACAAAAGATATAACCTATCAACTAACTATACTACAAGGCAGAATAATGTAAAGGAAGTAAGAGTGACATAGGGAGGTACTAACAGTTGATGAAAATTTGGAAAATACTTCAGGGAAGAGGTGATGTTTTCCCTGGGTTTTAAAAGATTAACAGAATTTTGACCAGTAGAGAAGAGAAATATAGTTAAGCTAATGAAAAGAATTCTTTATAAATGAACCTACCAAATGCTACTGTATTTCATATAATCATTGCTATTTTGCACACCTAAGAGTGTTAAGTTTTCAGTGCAGTTAATTGAAACCCTACTAGAAGCAAATCAAAAGTTTCAGCCTTAATTGAGATATTTTGAAAATTGAACCCATTGCTTCAGGCAGGTGCTACATGAGATTCCATTAATATAGGTAATTAACATTAGCCTCTGCTTTAATTAACATGCACACTTTAATTAGCAAAGCATTAACCAACATTAAAAAATCTGATCTTCATGCATCACAAAAAACTGCAAAGTTATGACTACTATGTTATTTTTCTCCCAGGATGTAAATCACAAAACAGCAATCACTTTTGAAGTATACACCAAATTTAAAATATTAAACAGGGAGATATATACAATATAAATGAAAACTCCATAAACATGAAAAAGAATGCTCTGTACAAAATATAGAGATGTGACTTTCATATTTTAAACATGAATTACATTATAATCTTTCAGTGATCATTTAGGAAACAAAAGATTTTTTGACTTGAAATACCCCCATAGACTGTCACCTTTCTTACACATAATAAACAAATGATTGTACCAAGCTACTAAGTGACCATCTACTAGCCTCTTCATGTCCATCCCAGGGAACATACAAAGCACAAGTTGTGAATGATATTTAACATTAGACAAATGCAACTGAGATCTCAAACTAGCAAAACCCTCACTTTTAAACAAATCTATATTGTCTGTTTTATCTTTAAGATCCAAATGTGTTAAAATGATTCTTTACTGTCAAACCACAATGTGTGCTGGGACTACAAACAATTAATTATTAACTATGCATTTTTGTCAAATCTGAAACTGACTTTCAAGCTCTTTCTTCACTATGATCAATTGGAAGCACCAATTTTTAAGCCCTGATCATATATGATGTACATTATATATTTGTATTACATTATGAAAATAGCTTCATTATATAGAAATATTAAAAAACGACACCCATATAGCACATTGTTGTATTCTTTTGTCCCTAGATATGCTAAAGTTATTGCAAAAGCTATAACAAGACTTTCAGAACAGATACTTACAGAAATACTGATTATATCCAGCCCAAGCATTAAGAATAACATTCAGAGCTGGGCAAAGTAAAGCATACCCATAGTCCATAGAGGCTGAGATGGAAGAATCCATTAAGCCTAGGAATTGAAAGACCAGCCAGGGCAATACACTAAGATCATGGCTCAAACAAGCAAGCATCAACTAAGAACATTCAAGGAGTTAGTGGCAAAGATAAGTGGTAGAGCTCTTGCTTATTGTGTGGGAGACTTTGGTTTGATCCCTTGCCTGTACCTCAGGGGGGAGATTTTAAAACACTTCACAATATTAAAAAAAAACTGTCTCCACTAAATCCTTATTGCAGTGTCAGGCAGTATTTTAGACATAGCAAAATCTCAAGTCACCACAACAAAAGGTATCTCAAATTTCTTAAGTGGACATTCAAATCCAAACTGAAAATACTATCAATCAAACCATTATACTAAATGTTAGTGCAATGAGAATAAAAAAGCTAGAAGCAGCACTTACGGATTTTTAGGATGATCTGTTGTTTTAAGCTATTACTAACATTGGAACTGCTTTGTTTCCATTAACTTCATAGAGTTGGGCTTTTCTCCTTCCTACTTCTGGCCATCTCACCCACGACAACCACCAGGCTCTATATTCTCTGCACTCCTTTCAGCTCACAAATTGGGGAATGAACGTTTCTTGGATTTGCAACTTCATCTTCCAGGATGTTACAGTGAATTTCTTGGCCCTTTTCCCTATGGCAAATCAGAGCCTGAGCTCCCAGGAGATCATGCAAGAGCTGGGTGTTCTTCCTGAATCAGTGCTGAGGGCAGTCCTCTGGGAACAGGTAAATGGGCACCTCTCTGATTAAATTAATTCAAGGAGGCTTTATCAAATTCTTCTATTCTGTAGACTACATTATGACAAAATTCCTTATATTTTATTATCATGGATCCGTATTACCTATGCTCTGCTCATTAAATTCACTTTCAGGAAACATCCAAGCAGGATAGACAGAATAAAGCACATTTAGAGCCAGAGCTTTAAGAAATATAGGACTTATGCATCAAACCCTCACAAACACTGTCTCAGCTTAAAAATTCCTAGGACTTTTCTTAGTGAAGTCCTTTAGAAATTTAAGAGTGGACCCATAGCGTCAAGGACTGAACCATCTGGATTAACTGCTTATAAACATTTAAGACAATTAATTGTTAAGGAATGAGTTTATTTTCCACAACATTCATGCATTCCCCTTAATTCTAGAGTAATGTTTCTCAGAACACAGTCTCAGATCATGATCTTCACAGTTGACTGGAGGACTGGTTAAGTCCTCCAGACTGGTTAAGATTGACTGGTTAAGATTGAATGAATCATAGTTTCTGTGCTTGGGTCTGTTTTTATCAGGACTTAAATATCTACACTGAGTAAATTGAGAGAACCGCTAACAGAATGAAACCACAATTTCCTATCTATCAAGCCACAGGAAATGCTCTTAAAATATTCTGTACCTTTTCTTATAACTTCCTTATGGATTAATGTGGGAGAAGAAAATAGGTTTTGTTGGGAAGCAGCTTTTATTAACTAGAGTCATTTTTGGTAATTAATAAAGTTTAATGGACAGATAATAAATTATATGAAATAGAATTGTTTATATTTAGTATACTGTTACACTCATTCTTATTATAAATATTGTTTCATAAAAATATTTTATTAGGCATGGTTTCAAATACATTTCACTTAAAAAAGTTATTTCTTCTGGTAGAGTACTCTGCTTCTAATACTCCTATTTCACCAATAGATGAATAGATGGCTGGATCTTTATCATGTTTCATGTCAACCAACTCTTTATGATTTGCAATGTGATATCTAAAAGAGAGATGTTTATCTCAAGAGGAAACAGATTTATCTTGAGACAAACTTAACATATATTGATGTTCTTTAGATTTCTGATTATATTTCACATGACATAATCACCATAAATCTGGCACAATATAGTCAAATTCATCTACCTGGACAACAGATTGGTAAAAAAGACTTCCTCAGTCTGACTCCAATCTCCTTTCCTAAGTCTTACCCTTCATTATTTTCACACTGTCTCCTTAGCCAAGTAATTTGTCTACTCACAACTGGCTCTTAAAAACAGAATATTCTACTCTTAAATCTTTGCAAGTACATCTCTCCTGTTCTCTTTGATGAAACCAAAAAGTCTTCTAAAGACCAACACAAACACCTCTTTCATCACCCAATTACAATTCATGCTTCTAATTTTGTTATGTATCATAGACCACTTTGCAGATGTGTGAGTCCTAGTTTCCTAAATAAACCTTGAGCTTCTTAAAGTCAAGCTATCTCCAAAAGCATTTAGGACTCTGCCTCATACTTTAGGGTTACTTGAAAACTTGATGTCATCATTTAAAAACATTTACATTGACATTTAAAATACCTAATAATAATAAAGTGTTCAAATATACTAGATGGTTGAATTTTTAGTATAGGTTACATCCTTTACCTACAGTCTAGTAGAGAAACTAGATATAATTTCATGTAATTCGCAGGAGTTACCAAAGTAGAAAGGGAATAATAGAACACTAATGATTACATGTATAAAGCTTTTATATTTTGACTCAAATAAAACTTGTTTTGTGGTGATACAGTCATCTCTGCTACAGTCAACACTTTCTTTAATCTACTGCATTTTCAATCTTTCTCTGATACACTATATTTCTAATTCAACAATTTTACTCATTGGTGCTTTATTCCCACTTAATTGATTTTTCTAAATTTAATGCCTCAGTTTAGATTTCCTCATCAAAATATTTCACAATATGTTAAACAAGATTGAAGTTAAAATCCTACATAAATTATTTTGTGAACATATACAGATCCTTAGAACATTCTTTTGTATATTTTATATATTGTAAAAAAGTAGCTGCTTCATAATATTCTCATTGTGTATAAGATATCTTTATAAAAGACTAGAAAGGTAGTATGTCTTGCTTTAATCAATCATTGAACTGCACATTTTGTTTTGATTTCATTGGTTTCTTGCAGTTTTGGCTTAGTTCTTCTCAATCTACTTTCTCACAAACAAGAAATTTCTTATTTTAGTCAGAGCCACTTCATTCCATGAAAGAACATACCCTAGGGGAGGCCTTAGGGTATGAGAAATACTTTGTGGGACTGTGTCAGAAAAACATACCTAGAATGTCAGTGGTATAGCCTTCAGAGGCCAAATTTTGTGAAACTGGAGTTTGTAATGCTCTCACAAAACTCCCTAGCCATTTAACAAATGACATACCGATATTAAATTGAGGATGACATTTTTTTGAAAAAGGAAATTATAGAACAGATATATAGCTGCTAAAAATTATGGGCATTTTATAGGGCAAAGTTTCATTTTTTAATAAAGATCTGAAATAATGACTTTGAGTTTGAGCAATTAGTAAGAGTTTAAGGTACAATGGTTTCAAATTAGACTTGTACACATGGCAGAAGAACCCAAATGGCCCAACACATGAGTGTTCTCATTTGCAATTCTGAGTCTGCACAGGTTTTAACAAGCAGAAACCTGGAAATTTCCACTCATTCAAATTACACAAACATGAAATGATGGAATTCAATTAGCCTGTTTTTCTACTGAACATATCAATTCATGACCATAAATAAAAATGAAGCAGTGTTTTGTCTGCTTTAGTTTTTCTAACACAGGGTCAGAGAAAGCAAATGAACAAACACAAACTTGTTACTTAATAGCTACTAATTTCATTATGCTCTTCAAGATAAAAAAATTATTCCCATTTTATAGGTAAGGAAGCTGATATGCAACCCTTATTTATTGATTAATAAAAGGAAAAGAAAAATGCCCAAACATCATCACTAAATTTTCAACAGTAGAATATCTAAAGTGAGGCTTAATATGTACTAATTAATACAGCAATTCTCCCATGCTTTAAATGTTACAGAATACAAAGTTGCATGGAGTAAACTGACATTGGATTTAAAATTTTTAAAGGAGTGCATTTGGAAAGAGGAATAGGAAGAAAATAGCAAGGGAAGAGAAATGTAAAAAAGCTCAGGGTATAGTAGTAGAGTTGTAGCATGAATAGAGAGTCTTCTTGATTGGAAATAAAAATTAATTTGGTGTGATAACTAGAAGTATCTTTAGAGAAAAGGCAAAATATCTTTGATTTAATCCAACAGGTAATGATCATAATGCACAAAATTTATTTTAAGAATTTTTTGTGCTTTTATGAAGACCATAAAGTAAAAGAATGCTTTAAAATAATTCAGTTCCCTGACATTCTGGATTTCCAAGACAGAAAGGAAATTGAGGTCAGAGGCAGTGGACTAAACTAGACATGAAATGTAAAGGCCTAGGCTCCTATGACATCTAAGGAAACAGAAAGACACAATTCCAAGATTTTTTCAAATATGAATTTTATTGATATTACTTTAATATTTCAGAGCAATTTTTCACTTTGGTTTTTTAACTGCTTGAGTTTATTAGTACATTATTAAGATGTTTCTTTAAGGAAGGAAGACATAGCAGGATTTGGTGGCTGGTGAGAAAACAGTGAAAATTACCTTCAGCCTCTACTGTTGAGGAGCCTGAAAAATGTTGCCAGTATAATGACAGGAAAAGTGGAAAAGGAAGAGATAAATAGTTGTTATAGGAAGTCTTAAGTATCACGAGAGGTCAGCTGGCAATCTTGCCCAGCATGGTGGTGCATACTTGTAATTCCATCTACTTTGGAGGCTGAGGTAGGAAGATCATAAGCTCCAGGGCAGGCTGGGCAGTTCAGTGAGACAGTGTCTCAAAATAAAACATAAAAAGGGGTGAAAGTATAGCTCAGTAGCAAAGCACTTGCCTAGCATATATGAGGCCCTGCTGCCAACCCCCAGTTACCTAGTACCAAAACACAGACATGCATGCGCACACACACACACACACACACACACACACACACACACACACAGAGCTATGGCCATCTTCTACAGGCAACTGAAGATAGATCTATAGTATTCAAACTGGACAGAGACTGAACTAACTATCTGGGTATCCTTACTGATGGTGGTGATTAAAATCATCCCAAGTGATAAAATTCCTAAGGGAATCTAGAGAGAGAACAGATGATCTAGAATCCATTATCAAAGGGTGACAGAAAAAGATTACTCATTAAAAATAAATTTAAAATGTGAGGGGATTACCGAGGGTGGTGGTACATGCCTGTAATCCCAGCACTCAGGAGTCTAAGGCAGGAGGATTGCTGCAAATTCCAGGTCAGCCTCAGCTACATAGTTCAAGGTCAGCCTGAACTGAGACCTGGTCTCAAAAAACAAAACAAAAAAATGTGAGGGGACAAAAACTTCACAGAGACTTGTTAATAATCTCTGTAAGACATGGATATTCTACAATACTCAGAGATACAACTAATTCCTACTATGGTTTGAATGAGGTGTTTTGTCCAAAATTCATGTTGAAATTTAACAAAGCAATAATATCAAAAGGTATGTCCTTTGGGAAGTTTTTAATCATGAGGGCTTAGCACCCTTCTAAAAAAGGTTAAGGTTGAAGAGAGTGCACTCTAGCTCTTCAGTTCCTTCCGCCATGTGAGGACAGACGTTTTCTTCCAGAGAATGCAGTATCAATCACCCTTGCAAGTGGAGACTGAGCCCTCACCAGACCCCAAACCTGCTAATGTCCTGATCTTAGACTTCTAACTTCCACAACTGTGAGAAATTACCAAATCTCAGGTACTTTGTTGTGGCAGTACAAATGGACTAAGACAATCTCATAGAGTATAGAGAAGACTGTCTATCATGATGACAAAGAATTCAGAGGAGTGCATAAACCACTAAACCCACGATCCTTGGCTGCTGTGACATATACAATAAGCATGGACACCTTGCTTAAAGATTAAAAAGTAGGGCTGGGGATTTAGCTCAGTGGTTCTGCTACCTGCTTCACAAGTGCAAGGCCCTAAGTTCAATTCTCAGTACCAGGGGGGAAAAAAAAAAAATTAAAAATAGCTGGAAATGTGAAGCAGTGGCAAGGCAGATGCTACATAGTTTAAAATGTGAGCCCCTGGATTGACCCAGAAAGGAGACATTAAAACATATGTTAAAAGGCAAAGAGGGACTATTGAAAAAATTCCCATGACCATTCAGTATGAAGAGCACCAAACGCATATCAAGGCCCTCTGTACCCTTGCGGGGCCACCTCTAGTTGTTTACCGATTCCAATCAAAGGTGGAATAATTAGTGGTCATGAGTTTTTAAAAATTTTGTCTCACCTTATGACTTAGAATAAGTAAATTTTATAATCCTCTTTGGTGAGTTACAGGATTACATTAAAAATATAAAATAGAGGAAAATGAGTTCTTGGAACTATCTCACCTAAATCAACCTTTTTAATAAGTTATTTTCTCAAAGTTTTAGAAATTTATGCAGTCTAGGTGAATGTAATAATGCTTATTTTACTTTTATTTCACTTTCATTGGCAAACCCAGGTCCAACTAAAAAACATTGTAGTTTGTAATTAATTTGCTTTCTTTGACAGAAACATGAATTTTTGTGAATTAGTTTTATTTAGCATTCAAAATTTAGAATGAGTCACACTGGAATGTCTTTAAAAACAACTATAAGCTATGTTGGGTTTCTCACACAATATAGAGCTAAGGTAACTTAGTAAAAAGTACCACAAAGTAAATGGATTTATTCATTTCAATTACATACCTCTTTAACATATAAGGAGCTTCATTTAGGAAGGAAGGACAAGACCCCAAATCAGTTCTCTTTTCTAGATCTGAAATTTATAGCCATGAGACAAATGTAAACCTACAAAATAGAATATACAATTCTAATCCTTAGATTATTAATTCAACATCTATGTAAGGGAAATGAAGAATAGCCTGCTTCGTGCTATGTTTTTAAAACCTATCTTTGTAAAATATGAGCAGAATGTGCTGCTTAGAGAAACCCAGTGTTACTATCAAAGGCAGTGAACTTTAAACCTGCTCTTTGTATCTCTTCTTGTTAAATTGACTTAAAACCACTTACCAAACAAATTTACAATGATCAGCCAGATCTTACTTTTTAAAATGATTCTAATAAAACAGAGGTTACTTATTTACTTCAAAAAAAGGCTACATTTAAAGCTAACTTCAAAATTATTTAAAGTGATTTGCCTACAATTGCATATTTGATCCATGTAACCTAAAACTTATGCTTTATTGACTCATATTTATAAAAAATAAATAACTCATAAGATTTGTAGTGATGGAAAATCCAAATGCCTCTTTAAATTTATAAGTGATAAGTAATAAAAATAAAATTACTTTGAAATCTTTTGTAGTCTTTTAGCTCATACCTTCAAAATATAAAGAAATTTCTAGAAATTTAATGAAAACTTTGTAGCACAATTAAATGTAACATAAGTTTTAACATGCACTTCTTCTGCCAATTGGCATACATAATAGAGAAATGGTAGAGAATAGGTTAAACAGCCTAAAAGGATTTTAACCTTAAATTTGACAGAAGTTAAATGGCTGTGACATTGGGTTCTTCTGCTTTATTCCAGCTAGTAATCCACCCTCAAAGTTCCTGTCAGGTAAATGACCTTGTATTTCATTAACTGATAATTAAATGGATTTATTCCACTAACGGTTTTAATTAAAATGCTAGAAATATTGATTACCCCTCTCATCCTTATTCCCCCAGATGAAAAAAAGGTTTTAGGAATGTTTATTTAGAGAAGACAGAGAATTAAATTAGATTGAATCTCTATGAGACCCGAAGACTGGTTCTTTCATTTCTGCTGCTCAAGCAGAAAAAGGTTTCAATTTTTTGATGTTTGATTAATTATTTTGAAATCCATTTATGCTTACCTTGGTGTTTAATTAAAAATGTCATTTTTAGCATAATTAAATTGGCTATCTGTGGAAGACTAACTTCAAACTTATATTTTAAAAATTCGATGCATTTTTTTGGTAAGAGAAACTTTTGAGTTATTTGCTTTTTCAGTAGCAGTGCTGCCTCCTGAATGAAAAACTAAGGCAAGCTAGAGCTTAATTGGATTTCCTGCATTTGAATATTAGGCCACATCTGCTTATGACTAGTCTAAGTTTACTTGGCTGTATTCTTTAATCCATTAGTTATTCATTCATTCTATCAAACACAGAATATGCTCTTCCAAATGTGTTGGATTTCATACTGTTTACATTGACAAAGTGTACCTCATAAAAAAATGTCTTCACCATGCCTGAATACTTTTCTACAGCACTGATTCAACTAAGTTAAGATACAGTTTCTACTGTCAGTTCTGTCAAAGCACATCCAGGCAATTGGAAACCATTTTCACCAAACATTAGAACTGATAATGATAGAGTAGGAAGTGCAATAAACTGAAAAAGAAGACCCAATTCTTACCACTTAAAGGTTCTCCATCAAAAGGAACACTCTCTTAAGTGCTCACCAAAAAGGCAGTTTTGGAAACGATCGCATTATTATTTACAAAATAGTGCTTCGATGCTAATTTCCAAAAAGGCAGATAGGGATTCATAAGAAAGCCATAGCCTGAGAGGTAACTAATGGAAATCAACTCTCACATAAGTATGATAAATTTTGTTAAAGTTTTTAAACCAACAGCTCAAATCAACATATTTTTCTAAAATGTATTTTAATATACTTAGCTCAGTTTTCATTTAGCTACGTCTGTGACTTAAGGCATAGTTCTGGCTTGCTGAAGTCACAAAAATGAGAACATGCAATTCTCATGTTTTATGACTACTAAAACCTCACGAAAAAACAGTGTCCATTTTTTAAAAGGAAAAATACTAATCTAAAGATTATAGGTAAATTCCTATTTTCATGCAATTCCATATTACAGTTTGTCCTTTTACTGTAGATAGATAAGTTAATTAGATATCTTGTAGGCGGAGCCAGCGTGGAGAACAATTGAGGCACATTCTCAGGTTAGCATTATAAAAAGAAAAGAGGTACTACTTCTCCTAGAGTTGAATAGCAGTGATTGATATTCTAAATGGGGAAATTTCTTGTACTTGTTTTACCATTTGATCCCCATTTAATCAACATTACCTGGGTGACTCTACTTGTAATCCTACTGTTTGGTCTGGTTTTGCTCTATCTCATTCCCACCTTATAATTTTCCATTGGGTCTTAACAGTTTTGTTCCACTTTATACCCACCTCACCTCATGGCTTTGCCCTATAAAACACCTTTGAAAAGCAGGGTGGGTGGGTAAACCCTTTTCCAGTCCCTCTTCTGTCTCTCTTAGACAGAAGCTATCTTTTTCTCAATAAATTTTTCCTACTTTTAATTTCTGTTGTCCGAGAATTCATTCTTCGACTTTAGAGAACACAGACTCCCATTCTGGATATCTAGCAGGTTTGGGAGTTGCATCTATTACTCCTTTATGACTTTTATAGCTTAAGAGAATACATTTTTAGGGCACACTTACGTACTTTCTCCTGTGACCAAGAAAGGCAAAATATGCTCATAACATAATATGAATTCTTCAATTAATTTCAGAAAAGGCTCTGAATGTGTTTGTGCTCTGATTAACAAGGCATATTTCACAGAGCCGGGCAGAACAAGATCATGGTGGACCACTGTACCATAAATATGAAGTTCTTAGCTTCAAGAATCCAATATATACATATCACTAATATCTACTGGCTAGATTTTAGAAGTCTAATTTCAATATTGTGGATTTTTCAAAGACTGTTATAAGCTATTGGTGCAAGTTCATCCTATGCTATTATCACAAGAATTTCTTAACCAAAGCTTTTGCCAGACAGCTGCATTCAGAAACCGAGAATGTCACTTAAGATCTGCTCAATCTTCCTATGGAAAACTAAGGAAAAAGAGTCGAATATTTTCATTTAAAAAAAAAAGAGCACGATTCTAAAGTTTTATTTTTCTACCAATAAGAGGAAACAAATACAGTAAAATACCTCAGTGTTCTTGTCTACCCAATGGGAATAATGACTAAGGAGAAGGGTAATTCTGTTCTGAAAGCATTGGCATCTGCAGATATGGAAACCAATGAATATCATTTGAAAGATGATAATTATATCAGAGGTTCTGATTTGCATAAAAGAACAAAGACTCAGAGATAAGGCATGTTGGCCTGAATTATTATAGTTGAAAAATGTCACATTTATAATAATAAAGTGGGGTTTAGCACAATGCCTACCATTTCTTGTATTTAAACAACAACTTGTCAAGATTACTGATAGTTTTATCACATACATTTACTTTCTTGACTACTATTTTTTGAGAAATTGACATGGTATGCCCCTAGATATATATGAAAATATTTTTAAGACACAAGTATGGTTTTAATGTCTTTCCTATGAACTTTAAAGAACTAGCCAAGATGAATAACTTCATTTTTAACACTGACATATGACATATTTTAACCTGTCTACATACAAAAGTAGTGCTGTTAACAATAGCAACTTTCTTCAAGTATGTTATGAATTGCTGTATTCCTTTTCCCTTTTTTCATGCACCATTGCCACTATCTTACCTTCAGCAGTTTTGCTAGATTTCAATGAAGATGGAACTAGAGGGCACACATTAGAATTTTATATCAGTTCAAGAAGGAGAGAAAAGAAAGACATATGAAGCCAGAATGACATTCATTGAAGGTTCCCTAGGGAAGATAACACATGTTTTTGTCTCTCACCTGCTAGGCATGCTAAATCAGCGCGATGATAAGCTAATTTATGAAATATATTTCATTGAAACCAGGACATCTTTACTGTTGCTAGTTTAGCCATCAGAATTTCAGAAATAATAGCAGCTTCATTTTTAAAATGTAGAAGACTTGAATTTTCTAATATAATGTTTGTGGTAGATGTTGCATGCAGTTTTAGATTTCTAACTAAATTATATCCATGCAGTTGCTTAGCCTACACTCAGAATCTATCTATGTATCTCTAAGACTTAGCATACCATATTGAACACCACTATTTTTTATTCCACTGTCAAATCCTTTTGAGAAATCCAAATACACATAAATATATCTATTATATATTATTATAAGTTCTTATATGTACAACTGCCATTTTGTTCTTTAAATGATTCTTTACAGTGCTTTATAATTTAAATATCCAAATTTGGCATTGTAATCTACTTTTTCATACCCTGGCCTTTACTCATTTTTCTTTAGAACTATAACTTTAGCAAGGCTACTAGACAATCGTAACCAGAAGAGTGGGCCTAGAGATGACAGAAGAGCCTCCAGAGATACATGCTTCAAGTTTCTGGGTGGTCACTATAAAAATACAATGCCATCATGGTAGCTTCTTAAACAAGTCTTGTTTCATTACCAACAGAGCAGTTACGTTTTCGTACAATTTATGCCTTTTCCAAAAAGTAGCAAATTAAATGTGGATCAAATTAAAAGCATCTAAGCATAAAAACAGTGTGAAAAATACGAATTTTCCATTAAAAAGTGCTAGTCAGGCTGTCAGATATTTTCAAAAGTTCCTCTTTGTCATCCTCTGATCTTTCACAACATTCCCCCAAATTATATATAAACAATGTCTAATTCTCTTATCAGCTACTTGCTCCTCTTACTGGATTTAGCTGAATTCAACACAGTTCTGTTCAAAGCATAAGAACTCATTGACACAGAAGTTTCCCCATCACCAATATGAGACATTGTCATCAAGAAACATACAAGGTAGGAGGAGGCCAGTTGTAAAAGAGAGAGACTGTCTGTTTACCCACAGATATACTGGCAATCAGCAATGATGCGAAAGGAAATTCAGCATAAATTACTGATAGCTTAATGGCATTTAAATAAAATATTCAAGGTAGCAAGTTCCTCAGTGCTACCCTGATCTTTCAAGTGTGTTTCTTTTAGAATAAAACAATTCTCTCTACTCCTACAAATAAAAATAATTTGTATAAATGGGTTATTTATTTAATAACATAATTTTTCTGTGCAAGAGTTGAAATTTAAGTGAAGTCTAACTTTTTGAGGTTAGGTCACTATCAAAAATAAATGTTTTTATTTACCTGAATAAAAATTAAGCTATGTGCATATGCATATTTCACAACCAAGATGATAAAAGATTTAGGCTATAGAAATAAATCCATAACTGAGTACTTACGGTTTTGTAACTTTTGCGTTTGAATAAACTACTAATTAAATATTCCTGCTAGTCTGTCCAAGACTGGAACCATATTGATAGTTTTGTTTGTTTTTTTTTTTTAAAGAGGAGGCCTTTCTTGACAAAAATAGAAGGGAATTTTATTAAGTAATCATATCTCCATTAATATTGAACTTTTGCGTTAAGGAATCAGGGGCAGAGAGAATACTAAAAATAAATTATATATGCAGGGTAACACCAATGTTTAAGTATGTAAGTGTTGGTAAGGAGAAAGAATAGAGGAAAAAAGAGGCAGACAAAAACAGAAGTCAACAGATTTTTTTTTTAAATCTTGGTTCTCAAAATATAATAGAAAACTAAAGTTATTCAAAGCCTTGTTATATAGACTTTGTGCCATTTTATAGAAAAGTAGGAAAAAAAAAAAAACATTTCCAGTATTTAAAACCTGTTTACTTCCTTGGTTAGTAGAACTCTGAGGAACATCCTAGAAACAAACCCCCCTGGGCAGTACTTACAGAGAGATCAAATGGATGTCTGGAGGAAGCAGCTTTATGTTAGTTTCTTTGCTCCAAGGTCACCAGAGATAACCTAGCCAGGTTAGAAACTACTGACAGCATTTTTTTTCTGATGCTGACCTGGAAATACTTTATAGAAATATAGAAATGACCTTCTCAAGGAGAGTATTTGACAACAGTTGAAATAGTAACTGATCATTTCTAATACCTCTTCAAATTCTAGAAGAGCAATCCCTACCCCACCTGGGCTTAGATCTGTGTGGACCCTGGAGTTAACAATTCCTGTGTATCTCTCTATGGCAACTAAAAGATCACCAAACCAAACCAGACCATTTAACATCAAATGATCTGTTGGAAGTGGTCTAATCTAGTAAACATTTCATACCCAAGGATATGCAACTTGAAAGGGGGTTCGCGTGCCCCTTCGGGTGCCTCTTCCCAATTAGGCCACACACACCGAGAGGTCCGGCAGGAGATCTTTCTTGTAGGGAGGTGAGCAGGAGGCAGGAAGGCAGAGAGAGAGAGAGAGAGAGGAGGAAGAAGAAGCAGAAGGAGAGAGAGAACAAAGAAAGGAAGGTCCTTTCATCAGTTTTGGGGTGGGCTATTGCTTATTTATGAGGAGTGAGCTACTTTTAACCTATCACAGGCCAGATTGCTTTTATGCGCCCAGTCCTGCAGACACAGGTTTTAACTTTCCTGGACCACTGTGGCCTTGCGGGGGAGGGAAAGCAGAGATAAGGGCATGAGGTCATTTTAGGAGCCAAGATGTACCAGGAGAATGCAGCCTGTGAGGCGGTATCGCAGCATACTTTAACATGATCATTTCCCTAACACAACTGAGTAGCTATTGTAAATGAAAAGTGTGTGCTCTGTGGATATGTGTACACATATAAGCATCACAGGATTCATTAATATTTTGGTGTGTCAGGTGAATATATCTATGAAGAAAGGGAGAAGAGGCAAATTACAGTCAGTATCAAAGCATATTTAAGCCTATGAATTAAATTTTTAACCGAAGATGAAGTATATATTTTAAATTCCTATCTCAATGGACTTTGCTCTGAGTAGAGGATCAAGACTAAAACCCAAGTTTATCATGGTTCAAATATCCATTTACATAAAGGGCATGTATTTTATCTTTGTTTCTCCATGATGACAAAGAGTATAGGGAAAACACATATCTCTGTACCTCAAAAGTCTTTAAGAAAAAGGAAACACTCATAAATCAGGAGGAGAAAAAGGAGGCAGAAAGGAGAACAGCAGGAGGCAAAAAAAAAATACAGGAATAAAACAAAGGAAAGCAAAAATGAAGGAAGCAGACAACATAATATCCACTCTGGTAAATGGGCTTTACCATCCACTCCTACTTTCTACTTTCAGGTCTAGATTTCAAATATATACTAGTACAATGCCATGACAAGAGTCCCTATTAAGAGGCTCAAAGTATTAAGCCTTGTTATTGTATTTGTTTCCTAAGAGTTATATGGAAGTGTACAGATTTATTATAGTTGTTCTACTAAGTCTCCGTTTATCCTCTTTCTACTGTCATGAAACTTTTCTTCCTAATGAAAAATTTACAATATATGAAATTTTAGTTGTATTGCCAATACCATATTGCCATATGGTATCCCCATGAGATAGTATTAACATTGATATACTGTAACTATGCTTCACATATAAATTTATACACTCAGAGGCATATGCATTTTTAATGGGATTTACCTGCATAATGCTAATGGGGACCCATACATGTAAATTCTTATGCATCAAAATGAAAATACATCTCTATATACTTTCAAATCAGGTTTCTTGGGAGTTCATTTAATGTTTATAGGAATTCATTTATACTGGCAGGCAATTCTAATTGTCTGAAGGTCACAGCATGTGGAGTATTTTTAAATACTTCCTCTGTAGTAAATGAATGGAATAACTATGTTCAAATTTGTTACTCTCCTCATAGCCCATTTAAAATTGAGACGCCTAATTTTAAGGGTATTTCCCTCTATTAAAAAAAAAATCAAGTTTGAGAAAGATAAAAAACACATACAGCTGCCAAGTATATATAAGTTCAAAAGTTTTTCTATTACCTGAAATAGAGATGTGAGAAATTATATTAAAGTTTTAAACAGAAACAGAAATTTTTAGCCAATGTAGATCCAAATCTATTAGAGATAAAGTTGTTTTGACAAAAACTGTGTAAATACAATGCCACTGGCTGCAAGCCTATTATTGAATGCAAGTGAAAAATAAGACTAGCTCTCCTGAAGGGGCATTGCTAAAGTGACACAAAATAAACACAACCATTTCAGTATAATTTTTCACATTAATTATGTTCTCTTATCGTAGATGTATAACTAGCCAAGTATAACAATAATAGCAAGATAGCGCTGAAGTTATTTTGCAAACAGGAAAGAGCAAATAAAATAATACTGATATGCTAGTTATTAGATTACTTGGCTTTTATTTTGTGAAATAGCTTCCCTGAACAAAAAGACTATAATAATCATTTCTGTTCCCCCAAGTAAATGATATTGCAATTCTGAAAATATGTTAACAGGCTTTTCCCTTAAAGATACCTTCATTTATTTGCTGATTTGTCATCTCTAAATCTCTAGCTACTGAGAACATTTTCAAAGACAATACTTCTAGCTTAAGAATACTGTCCCTCCATTCAAATAAAATCTCCCAAAAGCATATTCCTTATTTTCCTTAAATACTTATACTCTATAATGCATAATTTTATCAAGAAATTACTCATACATTCCACCATTATGAGTGTTCTCCAATAAATTGTTCTTTCCTTGAGTTCCAATTATGCTCCCCGTTAATTCTCATTGAGTGGGATACAGTGACCACAGTGAACTCAACCAACCTCCACTGATAGTCTTTAATATTTGTCCATTATTCCAAACAAGACCAAACTTTGTAAACATAAGTCTTTCAATTTTTACTTATAAGACAGCAAGATATTCTCTTTGTTTGCCCAGATCTTAGCTTTCTGATTTTCTTATGTTGTACACATTGTACATTCTATTTTTCTAATTTACATATGTTTTTCTTTTCTTGCATTCAGATTTACCTTTCTGTACACTAAGTATGTCAGATTTAATTAAATGCACACCTGATTACTTATTACCATAAAAGATAGGGCATAAGCATATTTTTCTTTATGTGAAAACATAATTTTCAGTAAAAAATAAAACAACATAATTTTCAGTGAACAAAATCACAAAAACTTTCCAGAGAGAAAAGAGCATTGCAAACCTGTTTATACATTTCTGTTTGTAAGTTTTGCTTACATACTATGGTAGTACACTTTTTGTTTGTATACTTCTGTAAAACAGAGTCCCATGTCACTACTACAGAGATCCTTAGAAGTAGTATTTCTGGATCATGTGTGAGTCATATCCTTTGCAGCTTAACATTTGCAATGTTTAGAAACTTGATCTCTGTGGGGGATAGTAGGATATTAGAATATACTACTAAACTTAAGACTATTAATCAACTGAGGGGCATCTGTAAGGGCTAACATAAACAAAGGTAACGGCAAGATGATCTCTATTCACAATGTGAGGCATATGGAATAACTGGTTTATTTTAATAGTTGATCAGGACAAATATTTATGTTTTCACTTTATTTATGTAGACATTTATAAACTATTATAAAGGAAATTTTTCTTTTCATTTTCCTTAGATTAGCTATGAAGAGAATAAAGAAGACATGTTGAGAAAATTAGAAGGTCATGGATCTCAAAAAAAAAAATAAGAAAACTCCATTCTCTGTTAGGCCTAAATCAAAGCTCTGGAGAGATTTTAAAATGTTTTTAAATGTTTTTTAAAAATGATTTAATATAGTGAGTTGAGATACATTACATTAGATATAATTAGACCTAGACAGGAAAGGTGGTTCTGAGAAGCTAATGAAATATCATTAAGGTTGAATATAAGATTGTTGATTAGGATAAAGCTAATCCTGATTAGGATAAACAAGATAGGAGCTAGAGATCTTATTTTTCCTCTTATTTATTTTATGAGTGAAGAAGAGGCATGCTATCTTGCCTGGAGTAAAAAGAAAAAATAAAGAATATTATCACTCAACATTTTGTTACTCTATCACCATAATGTTCTTCCCATTTTATTTTTGCAAAGGCATTTGCCTTGAGATACATCTCTGTTAAGGTAAAAGATATGAATAAAAATTGAATTTACTTGCTGTAAATGTTTATTTTTTCTTCACTGCAAAGCCCGGAGCAGTCTGGCTGCTCCTACCTCCCTGACCTCACCGAACCTTTCCGTCCTTGCACTTGCTGCAGCAGCACTGCTCTTCCTCCAGACACCATCACCAAGACTGCCTCAACCCTTGAAAATTTTTCAGTCCTGTCCTCCAAAGGCCCCACTTTACCTATTTGAAGCCTAGTCATTGTTTAGATTTCCATTCTATTCTGCTTCTTTGGTGAACTCTTGTCAGCTATAAGAAGATCAAACCAACTACAACTTTTAACATCCCAAACATATCCCATGTGGTATTTTTCAAAGATGTATTTTTGTGTGAAAATATTTGATTATGCTATATCTTCCTCAAGCCTCCTGTGGGAACAAATACTGTCTGGTTTTGCTCACTACTGCTTCCTCAAAAACATGGTGTGGTTTCCAAGAAAACTGAATGAATAAATGGACAAAAAAAGAATGATTTTCATTTTTTATTGGAATTGTTACTGCTTTATAGACACAATAATTAGTTTTAATCTTGGGATAGACAAAGAAGGCTGCAGCATCCTCTTTATAAGGATTTAATATATACTGAAAATTTCTCCAAAAGCAAATGTTTCCGTTCTTTAGGCACATGAATCAATGATTAACCACAAACTGGAAGTTTATATATACTCATTAAAAACAACTTAGAAACTTCTGGATCACTTAGAGTTCTTTTGATCACCTTCAGGGCTTATTTCTGAGGCAAGAGATCATAACATTTTATGTTAACCTCGAATAGCAATAGTATTTAAATATTGTATTAATATGTCAGTTATCTATATTGATAGAAAAGAACCCAAGTAAATTCTTCATGTATGAAGTCACCTATGTTTTGAAATTTAGGGAGCTTTATTATAACAGGATCAGAATTCCCTCTAAGACACATAAATTCACCAAGCAATTCACATCAATTATTTTCTATTTATTTCATAATTCCATAAGAGACCATTTATTCTCTGATTTTGGTTCATGTTTTTCACTGGCATTATAGTTATAATTAAGTATAATGGCAAATCTATCTCTTAATCTATAACAACCTTAAGAATCAAATTCTGTTTACTTTATAGTACCTCCAACCCCACCAATGACCAAGTATAGTGCTTTGATAGTTAAACTCAAAATATAGATCTGATATGGAAGGGAGGAAAAAAATAATGTAGAAAAGGCAGTAGAATGGTAAAAAGGAAATAGATACAAAGAGTGGCCTTCCCATTCCAGACATTAATTCACTTATAATAGAACATTATATAATACTAACTTTTTGCAGCACTTATAAACAAAAAATCCCACAATATAAAAAAATTATCACACTATGAAATCACCTACTGATTACTTTTTCATTCCATCTCGCTATCTCTCTTCCTCAATTACCTGGTAAAAATGCTAATATTGCACAGTGAAATTGACAAAATGCTGGATGCTGATGAGAAAAAGAAACAAAACAGAATTGAATATACTGTTCATTACGCCACAGACTGTTGACAATTTCCAGGGCCGCTGTCTATGCCAGATTAGAAGTTTGAGATAAGTTAATTTCAACATGTCCCTTATCCTGGGCACTCTTTACCATGATTCAAAAGGGAGATCCCTTTTTTCTCTCTTTTCACTTATTCTTACTCCAATCCTATTCCCATTATATGTTCTCTTTGATGTGCCCACTAACCCTTTTCTGAGAAGAGGCTGCTCACCATAATTATAGAGGAGAATCCATATTTACCTACCTACAGTCTTTTTAACAACTGCTCCTCCACCCTAATTTAAAAATATGTCCTTGAGACTTACCCTGAATCTCTCTGTGTGGCTCATGACTTCTGGATTGTTTCCCCCACTCGCCGGTTAAGGATTATGGCAGCTGGGTCAGAATCTTTGCCTTTCCCTCTCCTCACCATCTCTCCTATTCTGCTTTGGACAGTTCAAAGGTACACCACTTGGCTCTTCTCACATTCCATTCACTTGACTGATCCAACTCCAGGGCCTTACACCATCCAGCAACCTACTCAAGTATCTATATGCTTGCCATATCTAGTATGTGACTATAAACTCCCATTTTCCACCCTCCAATTTTTGATCACAGCTGATTCCTCTAGTGTGCTGCCTCAACCTGTTCCATTTTCAATGTATTTGTTCTTTCCAGATATACCCTGAATTATTCCAATCCCTCCCCATTATAAGCTCTCTTCTGCCTTCCTCTTTTTCCAACTTTAATCTCAGGGTTCCCTATACCAATCATACCTTGATACTACTTCCTAACTTTGGACTGAATTGAATAGTCTTATATATCACAAACAAATATCTCCAAAAAAACAAAAAGACAAAAGAAAGTCTTCATCAAATATCTCCCTTTTGCTTATGATCTTGTTTTTTTCTTCCTTCACAGCCAAATATCTTGTTAGTCTATCTTTTCTACAAATTTTCACTCTGAATTTTATTCTTAAATCCACTACAATCTGGCTTTTGTCCTTCACAATAATCTATTTCAGAATATACCACCATTCACTTGTTACCTCTTCAGAGCCTGCTATTGCTTATGTTTTTCCTTTTTTCCTGTCCAGTCAACAAATTCTGCAGATATATTATGACACATCATTAGCCATTTATTTACTGTACTTGTGCTAAGTGCTTAAGTATTTTACAATTAATCCTCACAATAACCCTATGAAATGCATACCATCATCATCATCATGATCATCATCATCATCACTATTATTATTCCCATTTACAAATATGGAAATTATAACTAGAGATTATAGATAGGCCAAGTTTGTATTTTCTTAACATCTCTTAGTTCTTCCTTTCCTCTTATTGCCACTGTCAGTGTCTTTTAGGTTGCACCTTCTCACTGCTTTTTCTGGCTCCAGTATGTGCCCTATATCAGTCTTCTCCACTGCTGTCAGAGACTTCTCTAATCGGACAGCTAGTCATATAATTTCCTTGCTTAAATATCTTCACAGATGCCCTTTAGCTATAAGACTAAACTCAGTGGTCACAATTACCACCTTAGTCTACTTCTTGCCTGCCTCATGGTCTTATGCCACTTCTTTTCCTTACACCTCAATGGAATTACTTATTGTTCTGGTCTATGGCCAGTGCTCGAAGTACACTTTCAACCAACTAATTTTTACTCACCCTTTGAAAGTTGGTTCCATAACCCCCCACCCCCAATCAGAAAGCCATTGGAATCCTTGGCATAGAAACCATTTTCCACTATTGTGATTGATCCCACTGTATCCACTGCAGAGAGTTATGTATCCATCTCTCGTATTTAACTATGAACTCCTGTAGGGCTAGGTGATTATGGCTTCCTCAACTTTGAATGACCCATGAATGCCACTATAGTACATATTAATGCACAGGAACTCAAGTATTTACTTCTCAATCCTTATCTAATTCTACTGTTTTGATGTGAACTTACACAATATCAAATCAAAAAGATATTTTTCAAAAATATATCATTCATCAAAGAAAGTCTTTAAAATGATTTTCCAAGTATCACAAATGATGTTTTGATAATCTCACAGCCTAGTGAAGATATCACCCATGAATTTAGAGTAAAACAGACATTTTTTGGTTATTTTGATGGGCAAGTCATTTGTTACATATGTGTAGGTATTTCTGCATATATCCTATTTGTTCAATTTCAGAATCTATTTTAAATGTATATAGATTTTGTCTAATAGATATTGGGACACTTTTATTTGAAGTAATTTTTAAAATAAGTTCAAAAAATTTCTCAGTAAAATGCACAGTCTTTACAAATACTGGTCTATACACAGCTCAGAGGAGATCATTGTTTGCATGTAAATCAGCAAGCGTATGGTAGATTTCAGGTCTCTTAAGAGCTATCTAACATAAAGAAATGAATAAATCAAATCATGCTGCAATGCTATAACAAAGCTAATAAACACAGCTTTGTAACATTATTCTTTAAACTTTGTTCTACCACTATTGGCTTAACATATATATTCCTACCACCTGCACATATAAAGTCTACTTTTAAAAAATAGGTGCTGTAGTCACTAATTTCCAATATTCTTCATATATATTTTAGTAAAATTTTTCTCCTGCTATATAATTATCAGCACCTTGAACATATCCATTGCGTATTTTTTAAATTGAGCTTATTGGTACATTTTAGGGATACAGTACAGTTACACTCATTGTTAGGATCTTGTACCTTTATGTGACAGGTCTTGGTTCTCATTTTTTCCCCTTGTCCCTGTCCTTCTTCACCCCCTCCTCCCCTCCCCATTTACAACCACTTTATTTCTATCTTTTCATTTTCTCACATTTTTTCTTTTCCCTTATTACCCTTCCCCTACCCAACCCACCTTCCCTATACCTTTAGACCTTTTCTTCCCATTTCACAATCCATTGTGTATTTTTACCAGTGCCCTTCAATCAGATTTTGTTTTAACTTATTCATCTAATCTAACTACAACAGTTGCTCCTACCTTTAAGACAGCTTCCTAGCCATAGCTAAATTGTCTGTTGAAGGTAGTACTTTCTAAAATTACTTTCAATTTAATAATTATTAGTGGTGTGCTTGCATTATATGACCTTTATTCTATTTTTAGTGAATGATACAAATTAAAAGATAATAAGATATCTACACAGAGCCCCAGTTACTTACTGTGTATACAATCACACATATCTTAATCCATGAAGCAAGAATTTTTACTCTACTACTACTCATACAGCAAGCTTTTCATAATACCTTGTTTTTCACAGTTGTGAAGAATTGGCAAACTGCTTTTTTATGCCCCATTCCCTCACTAAAACAAATTGACTCCCAGAATTTCCTGGAAAGGCTATAACTTTATTTTTCAACCTGAAAACAATCACTAAAATACTTAACAGTGAGTCTCAAATAATACAAGACAACTTGACCTTGGCAAAACATACATTTCATTTAGCTAGGCATGATCTTCCCTTTCAAAACTCTCCGGATTAAACTCAGTAATACTGCAGTTACTTTTAAATTTTACACTGAAAAGTAAACCTACAGTCTGAGCCTCACTACTTTTAAGTTTGAATTCTTGACAAGTTTTTATCTTTACATCAATACCTTAAGGCTATATGGTTTTCAAGTTTGAGGTACATTTAAGAAGAAAACTGGATGACATGACAGATTAACCATTTTAAGAGTGGTCTACAACTAATATTATGTCAAAATGATGGCCATTTCAGCATTGATTCTACCTCTTCTCCCCTCCCCAACCATTTCCTTCTCTGTGAGCCCCACCCCCGCAAAAAACAGCTCTCAGAATGAATAACCTCAACAGGAGAATTACTATCAATCAATTAGATTGGACAACCATGATGATTTTAGCCTATACAAGGACACAGAATGGGTTTAACTGATTGTTTGTCTTCTGAAAGAGTAGAATCGGGAAGAGGTGATGAATTCACAGAAAACAATAATGAGCACTGAAAAACCTATAAGGGAAGAATCATAAAGTGGGCTTTGAATTCAAATCTAAAGTTTGGTTAGAATTCAGACAAACCAGAAGGGAAAACAGTATTCCATATAGAGGCACCAGCATAAGTCCAGTTAACACTGTGCATCTACTAGGCAACAGGTATCCCCTAAGCATTTTACATGTCTAATATTAGATGATATTACAACCGTGTAAACTGAGGATTTTTTTGTTTTTTTGTTTTGTTTGTTTGTTTGTTTTTTGGTACCGGGGGATTGAACTTGGGTCCTTGCACTTGCAAGGCAGGCCACCGAACCGCTGAGCTAAATCCCCGGCCCCACTGAGTACTCATATTTCCTCATTTTGCTAAGAAAATTAAAGCTCAAATAGTTTACTTCAGCTAATCTGTGGTAAAACCAGACAAAGCTGTCTGAATCAAGCAGCCACTCTTACCTACTATACTCTAAATGACCAAAACATAGTCATAGAGCTGTGGAACAATGAGATAACTAGCCCAATTACTGATAAAGATATGAGGAAAAATGGAAAATAAGTTTGACATATGAATTACAGTGTTAACTGCATTGATAATAGAAAATTTTCAAATTTGAAATAAGCCATGGAAGATCTGTGAACAAGAGAGCAATGTCAGAGGAAGACTTGAATTGGGGAGACATGCAGAAGTGAAGCCTTGTTTGAAGAGTATAAGAAAATATTTGGTCAAAATTCAGGCAACTGTATAGGAAACCTTGCTACAGTAAAAAAAAAAAAAAACAAAAAAAAACCCCCAAAAAACCCAAGTGTTACAGGCTTAGAAAAATAAGTGTTTGCTTTTTACTGATGTCACAAGCCCACGAAGAATGGCTGTGAGCAAGTTATAGGCTTTCCTATCTTCATCATTGAAGGATCCAGGCTGAAAGAGTAGTTCCTGTGTAAACATGCTATTATTATGGCAGAGGAAAAAAAGCCAAAGAGCTGGAGAAGACATGCAATAGCTTTTAAAGCATTTGTTCACGTATCATTATCCAAAGAAAGTCACAGAGCCAAACACTGTGTTGATGGTGCAGGGGCACATCCTCTACCAGAGGAGGCCTGCAAGTCCCACAGTAGTAGCAGGGGTGTATAATTCTTTTACGAAAAAGAGGAGTGAATTGTGAGAACAATAATGCAATCTACCAGAAAAAATCCTGGGCTCTTTGCAGATGCTGTCACTATAAATTAAAGCAACAGACCGAAATGAGTAAACTTCACAGAAGGAGGTGAAATCTCTTGCTCTCTCCAGATAAGGGCTCTGACCTAAGAACAACTGCTGTTTTATTTCCATTTTTTCTGATGTAAAAGCCTTATGCTATATGATTTTATCATCATGTGCTTAAAATTAGTCAAGGATTGAAATGAAAATCAAAGTCTATATGAATTGATACAGAGGGTGTGAATCCTTTACACTTTTTTCATTGCAATCAAAATGAAATCAAATTAGAAAAAAGTAAACAGAAATAACTCAGTTAATGTGTTCTTGTTTGCTTGTTTGTTTGTTTGTTTTCCTACCTTAGATGGCATTATGTTTAGGATGATTTTATCTACTGCCTCTTGGTAGCTGCTGACGTAATAAACAATTCTAGTCTTATATAAAATAAATGAGTGATAGTTACAAATAAACTAAGTACATTTTGGTGCTAACAAGTCCCTCTAAAACATGGAAAGGATAAAATCAAATAAAAATGGTGCAATGATATTCTTAGGATAAGTTATTTCTAATCCTTTCATTGGAATTTTTTTAAAATACATAAAGCTGAAGTCTGAATCTTATCTTTATGTTGTCTGTTTAGTTTTCTTGCTCAGTCTCTTGGCCTACTGGTCATTTATAGCTTCCAACATCTTTCCAAAAGATCACTTCTTCTCTGACACCAAGTCTAGATCTTTGACCCTGCTCTCTTCACCTCAGGTGGAACTCAGACATAGTATAAATGTATATCTTTGCATTTAACATTTCTTCCAAGAGTGATGTTTGCTAATACCAGAACATTCCCATTAATGACTAATGGGATGCCTGTAATTAGAAAGTGGTCTGTCTCTTTTCTTTCTTGGAGTCCATTAAATTTTTTATAGGAGAAGCCCATGTTTCCTAGGACATAATCTTGATGGTCTAGGGAAGACAATGCATTAGTATATTTGACAGATATTATTCAATGAATATTTGTAGAATAAATAAATAGACAAATGGATAAAGTGAGTGGACACAAATAGTTAAGACTTTTTCTATAGCAAAACTCCTAAACTTTTATATAAAGGCAATTAAAGAAAATTAATATATTTGAGGTTCAATAAATATTGTTTACTATCTGGACAAGGAGGAAAAGTAAGGTAGGTTTATACCAAAACAGATGTCTAGCTACAATATCACTACTTATTTGCTCTCATTTAAAAAAAAACACAAATGTTTATAAACCCTAAGGTAGGAAATAAATATAGCGCTGAAAATCCTAGCATTAGGAAGTGAAAATTTCTCACTCCCTTCTTCTAAATACTACAGAATGCTATTTGGATGTCATCAAGATATACAAAGGCTTCTTTTGTAGTATAATGATCTTCTACAGGTACTCATACTTATAAGAGCATTGGAAACCCACAACATAACCACATCCACAGTACATTGTATTTGCTTCCTGAAGACTGTTACTTAAATTGACAATTAAAATGTTGCTGTAAATTTTTAAACCATACTAAACATCTTATTTATATGCCAA
Source organism: Fukomys damarensis (assembly GCF_012274545.1). Taxonomy (NCBI): domain Eukaryota; kingdom Metazoa; phylum Chordata; class Mammalia; order Rodentia; family Bathyergidae; genus Fukomys; species Fukomys damarensis. The sequence continues at coordinate 55,435,761 of NW_022900929.1, read as the reverse complement.
CTTCAACTGCTTATTCTTTTTTTTTTAAACTGAGTTTACTGGTACATTTTAGGTATACAGTACAGTTACATTCATTATTGGGATCTTGTACCTTTACATGACAGGTCTTGGTTCTCATTTTTTCCCCTTGTCCCTGCCCTCCCTTTACCCCCTCCTCCCCTCCCCATTTACAAACACTTTATTTCCATTTTTTAATTTTCTCATATTTTTTTCTTTTCCCTTATTACCTTTCCCCTACCCTTCCCACTTTCCCTATATCAACTGCTTATTCTAAGGCTACTTTTAACTGCTTATTCTAAGTCTTATGACCTGGTGAAATACTGGAATGCTGGATTCAATCAGAGAAACAAACTTTGAAGCACTAGATATGTGAATAGAATCCCAACTCCTTATGTTGCAATTACTGTTCTAAGGAGACCAATAAGTTCATTTTTCCTAGATTTGTATAGCTATAGAACTGTTATATATAGTGTTTATCAACTATTTTGCTACATATGGAAACACCTATTTAAAATCTAACCAATCTCAATCTTAAAAAAATCATAAACTGGTCAATCATGAAATCATGAACTATACAAGAAGGTATTCTGAAAACTGGAAAGTCAGTAAATATAAAACCTTTCATTATGATACTGAGTTTATTTGCATAAGTATACAGGTGGGGCTAATCTTGATCCTATACACAGATGTGTAAGATGTGCTTAAAGAATGATTTTAAAAATTGTAAACACCAAGAAAGAGTATGTCAAGCACAGTGAAAAATTTTAGTAAAACAAATCTAAGAACAAATTTCCCCCAAAAAATGAAATTTTATTTGTGGAAAATGAGATGGAAAGCATATTTCTTTATAGAAAGTATGAAGTGGAGAATAACTTGATCTTATTAAATCTTTCTGTACAACCTGTGAATTTTTAGAAATGTACCCAAACTATTAGTAGTAGAAAAAAGACTAGAACGAAATAAACATTGGAATGTTAGTCATTTTTGTCACTCAACGGTAAGGTTGTTTTTTTTTTCTTTTTCAATCATTTTCTGTACTTTCCAGGTTTTCTTTGGTGAACGTCTACTATTATCAATATGAGAAAGAACAATAAATAATTTCACAATATTAAAAGAACTACCTAACCCCTATGTATCAGGAAAGGGTTATATTGTTAGCAGAATTTATACACACTATATGGAAGGACTCACATATCAGGTTATAATTTCACTTCTATAGGGATCACTGCTTGTTTCTAAATCCTACTGGTGACAGCATGATAGGAGTATTTTCTCTCTGGCCAAAAGTATCTTGCTTTTTTTTTCCCTGAACTGTTATAAAAATTATTACAAAAATGTCTTGGAAAATAAAATCAATGCTGATGTCTGACTCCATTGCATTAACAGGTTTTTCATCAAATACTACAAGTATTGCATTATATTGCTGTCCCCCAAAATAGCATCATGAAGCAATTTCCATTATACTGCTTTTATAGTTGAAAGGGAAAACCTTTCATTCTCTAAATACTGAACAGTACAGTAAGCTGCTTATACTCTCATCTGTGACTTATTTCTAGTTTCAATTTAAAAATGGTTTGAGTTAAATTAGATGGGTCTATGAAACAAGATTTTTTTCAAAGCTTAAGTCTGAAATGAGATGAGATCTTCAATTAAAATATTTGCATGTTAAATTGTGACAATTTTATATAACTGGAACAGGAAGAGGTACTTGAGGGCTGTACCCTGAATTTGCCTATAACAAATAGAGATATTCAACATATTAGAATATTAGAATAAATTTTATTAGAATATTAGAGGCAGGCAGCAGAACCATTAAGCCAAATCCCATATTAGAATACTAGAATAAATTTCCACGTGTCACAGAGTAATGTCATATGAGCCTAAGCATTGGGAAGCATTTTTTCTCTTTCATGTCAAGGTCATTCCAAATTAATATTTTTGTTAGTCAAGGAATTATGGCAGAATATTATCATTCTTACAAAGACTATTTCAAGTTACTCTGAAGTACTGAGATTTGCTTTAAAAATCTGAGTTCTAGTCCTGGCTTCCTGATAAATGGATGCTTATATGTGATTAAATGCACCTGTATGTTCCTTTATTAGAAATAAAGTTTATCTTCTCATATTTACAAATGAGCCCCACTTACAACTGGGCACCCAGAAATGTGAGGTCATTGCAGGTGCTTACTTGTATAGATTCTGAGGGTTCAAATATACCAAATGGCTGCATTTTCCCTTCACTTCGTTTCCCTTCCCATCTCTTCTACTCTGCTCCCCTCTCCTCCACTGCTTTCCACAGGGCTCTCTCTCTCCCTCCCTCCCTTCCTCTCTCTGTCTCTCTCTCAACAAGCACTTCAGCACATCACATTGTTATGCTATGTTATGATTTATGATGCTTTCATAGCAACATGACATATCTAAATGACAAAAATGCTGGCTATCTACCAAAAGTATAAAATACTTAAAAAATCTTTTCTCAAAGGAAAAAAGGCCATTATCAATTTCTTTAATAATTCCTTTTTTCTGTAAATGCAAATCAACAAACTTAACAACAAATGTTTGGAGAGTTCATGATTACAAAGAAACAAAGTTTTTTAGGTACTGATGATTTTATTAAATTGTTCACTAACCGCAGCTACTTCCTTTTTGGCTCCAAGAGGTAAAATTATGAATCCTGAAATTGACTCCTCTCTCTTTTGTTCCTAGAGAAGTGGTAATAAAAGATTCCTTCCCAAACTAAGTATCTCCCCTACTTCTCCATGATATTTAAAGCGCATATTGTCCAATGCTTTTATTTGGAAAATAAAATATTTTTAAATTATAGATGGTAAGGCCTTAGCATTAACTTTCAATTTTGATGGTTCAACTTAAATATTTTAATAAAATGTTTATATTATTATGACTTCTTATAGATACTGCTACCGTGATAGCACTGCTGACACAAAAATGTACTGAATTCTCAAGAAAAATAAGTTTCCTTAAAATTGAGAGAAAAAGAAAACAAACTCCTATTTTTTAAAAAGATTGTTTACTATTCCCACATAGTTGGAAAAGAAAGAGGAAAGGAAATGTATATTGTGTATAAAGGCATGGCAAATGTATCTAAACTTTGCTGTGTAAATGGGCCCTTTTGCCTTAAAAAAATTAAAAATAAAAGCAAAAAAAAGAACTTTCTTCTTATTATTCTTTTTTATTCTTTTTACCTTTCGGTATTCCAGTTTAAAATATTTTCTGGAATCATTCACCCAGCCCTAATTCTAATAGAAGATTTCAGGGCAGTTTGTATCTAATAACAGCTCTGTGGAGGCCCTTGAAATTCTAATAAAGACCCATCAACCTATCAGAAGAACATGTAATTTTATGTTCATTACTTCTTAGTGCCTGACTGTAGAATTTGGATGGTTGCACCTCAATTAAAAGTTGAATTGAAGTTAATATCATTTAAATAAAAACTTCAATAAAAAGTTAAAGTTCTATTCTTAATAGCAATAATACCCTTTAATGACCGCTATGGTCATTACCACCAGATAACTGACCTCTTTGACCCTTTCCTCACTGAGAAACCCAGCAACACAGTCAATTATTCAGCAGTAATGAGCACTTTATGGGAGATTATTGTGAAACCAAGTACCTTGACTTACCTACCATTCTGTTATTTCCATTATTCAATAAATGTTGCATTTTTCCTTAAGAGTTCTTCTGTTTCTAAAAAAGAAAGCTACTCACACCTCACAGTCACCATCTCTTTGTTCTGCAAAAGTTTATGCATATAACTGGCAAAAACTTTAGATGTAATGAAAATGGTATAAATTAGGCAAATCTACTATTTGGGAGTAGTGACTGCTGCTGTTGAAAATCTACAACAATTGAAACCACTATAAAGAAAACAAAAAGAGAAAGGAAGAAAAAGGAAGATAACTGTAACTTTCTAGGTCTCTTTCTAATTATACTTTGTATATGATGGTAAATTTGTGAGTGTGAGAGACAAAAAGAAAAAATCCAAATAGGTGAAGGAGAGGCTTCACAATCCTTTAAGAACTTCATTTCCTGTTTTCTGTTCCTGGAGAATGTCATTAATTGGGAGTAATGCCAAAAAAGAAAAGGAAATGACATTAACCCAGTTTTCTGCTAAGATAATGTCTCAGTAGGCTCAGTCTCTACTGAGAGCATTGAAAAAATCTTATCCTCCTATGTAAGTTATTTTAGGGGCACTGTTTAAGGTTAAAGAATTAACTCCTAACAATGCTCTAAAAGTCTGTATCTTAATCATCAGATCAAGTTGGTAGAAAAGAATTCTAATTTTTTGTAGCAACTCAAATCCACAACCTAGAAAACTTAAATAATACCAGATACTGTTTAATAACTAATTTTCTTACAAGTCAAATTAGGCTACAAATTGAAGTTATGCAATAATAATACATAACATACTGCTCGTTCAAAGTTCATTAATTTTGTTTCTCTGATTTCTATATTGAATTTTTACTATAGTTGAAAATTATTTGAAAGAATGAAGGCAAAATAATCTATGATTCTTTTCCTAACAGATACAAGACGTTCTCAGCATTTGATGGTACTTTCACAATGTAAGCAAAAGAATTTATTAACAAAAATTTTTAAACTAAAAAAAGTGTTACTTTAAGGAGTTCATATTAAACTAAAAAAATGTGCTGCTTCAATATTATGTAATCGCTTTTCCTATAAATCTGTTGGATAGGTTTAAGTTTATATCCATGTTCATAAAATTTAAACAAAAGTGAGAAGATTTTAATTGACATTAGCCTAATAGTTCAGTGATTTCCAATTATTTTAAACTTAAAAAGAAACAAAAAAAAAAAAAAAGAAACAAAAATATTATTCTTTCACTCACCAATAAGGTAGGATCTATTACACACTGTGCATAATAGTTAAGTAATTCCAAATTATTTAAAACTAAAAAAAAAAAAAAAAAAAAAAAAAGAAACAAAAATATTATTCTTTCACTCACCAATAAGGTAGGATCTATTACACACTGTGCAAAAGAAATCAAAGATGAAAATGGCTTCTGTCCTTGAGTTTATAATTTAGTGAACAACATAGGGGGTGAAATATCACACAGAAACAATAGGGAATGCAACAGATGTGCTTAATTTTGTATAAGAGCAATTAAACAGTATTCAAACTGGATTTTGAAAAATAAACAGAGGTTAAACAAACAGAAAATAGAGAAGAGCATCTCCCCAAGAAAACAGGGCATGTGCCAGCATGGACTTGTACCTTAGTGTGAAGTTCAAGAAGTGGTTTGTAGCCCAGTGGGGCTAAGGTACAGAGCTTGCAAGAGAACTAAGGGTTAAACACTCTGGAAAAGTCATTTTGTTCCAAATCAAGGAATACTTTTCAAACCTTGTGTGTTAATTACTTTTCTCTCACTGCTGAGACAAAATACCCAGCACCCAAAGTTAAAGGGGAGAGGGTTTATTTGGCTCATAGTTCATAGAGGTTTCAGTTCATAATCAGCTGGCTCCAAGGCAGGGATGGCAAACAAGTATTGCTGAGGTGAAACAGCATGGCACATACAAGGTAGCAAAGGTAACAAAGGATTTTAACAGCCTTTATGTCCCTTTTATCTTATTCACACTATTTGGGGTGGGTAGTACTCCTGCGCTTAATCCTCACGCCCTTGGACCAAGCCCCAACACGAATCATCACACACTAGATTCAGCCACCTAGAAAAAGCAAAAGGCCTCAACACAAGTCTTAACGCTTTGTTAAGGAGCATGGGTTTACCCACTGGCAAAGGTTTTGAGCTAGGGTTTGATGGATCCTATATGAATCTTAGGAAGATGACAACAGAGGTAGAGGGAAATAAAATTGAAGCTGAGAGTCAATTAGAAGTCAATGACATTATTCAGGCCCAGCAGTGTATGCAGCAAAGACTACTGGTATGGGGATAGGCACTTCAAACATTAACTATTAGTTTATAGCAAGCAAATCAGGATAACCTTATAAGGTCACTAGTCTATAAAATAAAAATTATCCATAACCCATTGATTCTATCTATGGGAAATTTAAGTTTCTAGGTAAGTCTGTTGCCCTTACCTAAGAATTGAAAACAGAAAGCCTGAGCCAAGTATAATCAGTGGGTATGAAAAAGAGGAGAGGGAAAAACGTGTGGCTCCATAAAAATGCTACTGTTTTTACTGACTGTAAATAAAAACACCCTTGACCCATACTGGAAAAACAAACCAAGCTAGACACATAGTTTGCTATTATAATGGACTTCCCATTTAGTCCCTGTTGGTCTCCATATATATTAAACAAAAGCCAGGCGAAGCAGCATCACCAAAATAGAAACTGAAATTACCCCTAGATGACCGAAATCTCATCCCTTCAGTTGAAATGATCACCTTCTCAGCAGATGCCAGAAGCAGGAAGAGCAAAGTTGTCTATGCATCACCAGATGCGACCCTTAGGTCTGACCACAGGTGAGATTTCATAGACCAAAAAGAAAAACACTTTTACCATACTGAAAGACAATAGAACAAGAAGGTGTTTTGTTTTGTTTTGTTTTGTTTTTTGAATAAAATATACTGTTCTTCCGGGCTGCAGTGAAATAGTTTCTATTTAATTGCACAGAAATCCTAAGAAGGTTACAACAGTGAAACATTAAAATTCTAAGGGCAACTAATAACATTAAAACTTTATAGCCCCAGATAGAATAATTTAGACAAAAACAACATGAACATATGTTTTGTGTAATAATAACAAACATTTATAGCTGTCAAGAGAGAAAAACACAGGTTTATGCACACCTTAATGGTGTGCATGGGTGAGCATGAGTATATTTAAAACATAATATATTACAAAAATGACAGCAGGCATGGCTCTTCTGGGTACTATGTTAAATCAATGAATAAATTACCAAAAGTGAGCTGTGGCTGTTTGGATGTGTAATTGAGCTTAACGCATGTAGTGTTATTTCAAAAGAAACTGTTCAAGGAGTTTTGAGTCCAATCCTCTCTGCATCTATCCTAGGCAGTTTACAAATAGCAATAAATGAAACTGTTTCATAGTAGGAAGGAAGTTTAGTTATACACATTACTTAAATTGAGGAAAACTAAATTTTAATATGCTTTTCAGGAACTGAAAACAAACTTATAATAATTTGGTTATGTTCACCAAACTGGAAATTGAATGTTAATATTGGAATTTAAATTTATTTTAATTATTCACTGTATGACTCACAAAATCACTAGAAATTATCTGTTTAACTTAAATACATACACAAACCCTTCATAAATATGTTTATTATACTACTTGTTTTAATTACACCATTTGAATGCCACACTTTTTCAAAAAATTATTGGGACTACAGAATACAATATAAATTTTAAGCTTGTTTGTGTCAACAAGTTAATGGCAATTGGTAATAAATGCTGCAGACAAAGCCATTAATGTGATTTTTTTGAGGACAAAAATAACTTCTCATAATTTTCTTTCTAATTATAAGGTTGTTTGTCTTACTTAGTACTCTACACAGTTTTATGAAACAGGGAAAGAGGAAAGTTTTCTTATTTTCCCCTGCCTACTTTTTCTGGTCTTAATTGTCTCCTATTTTTCTATTTTATATAGAATGCTATGGCCCTTTTACCTGTGAAATTGATATAAAATTTCTCAAAAATTAAATCTTAAATTTTTTGAATTACAAATCCTGCCAAGTAGCCAAAAGGATTACTCAACAGGTCTAATTTCTTTTTGGGGGACTGCAACTTTAAGCAATTTAAAGTGTTAGGATGAGCTTAGGTAACAACCATGCAGACTCCTTATTTTTCATTTCTTTTCTGTTAATAGGGTCATTATATCATGGCAGATGCAAGAAGCAGGAATGTCATATGCTGTATGAAAAGGAGACTATTTTTCTTGAACAGCATATTTTTAACTGTCCTATTAGTCCTGTGCTTTATTGTCATTTACAGCTAGGTAATACAAGTATCTTCCTATGCTGTCTGTAATTGTATAGGGCACTGGACTCTTAAACCCTAGCTTTCTTTCATTATTAACTAGATAAAAAGCTTTTTGCTAACACTGAAAATAACAAAAATAAGTTTGTACTTATCAAGATCTTTTTATGCAAAATAACAATACAATTAAGTCATTCCCCAGAATTTTAGTAAAACTTTTACTCATGTTGTCACTGTAAATTCACATTTCTCCCTTACTTTCTTCTCCTTCGATTTTTGTCAAGCCAACCAATTTACTTACTCTGCAAAACATTAATCCCTCAGGGTTTCCATGCTTTTATGAGCAGCTGATGATGAACACAGTTGGAGCAGTCAGATGCAGAGAGACAGTGGAGCCCACTTACTGCTCAATGATTCTTAGACCAAGATATGGAAATGAGTAGTACAGAAAATACAGTTTAAAGACCTAGCTATATATGCTGAACTAAGTAAAGTTATTTGGAAAAAAAAAAAGTTTTTCCTTCGCCCTCTATCTTGGTTACTTTTTGCATTGCTGAGACAAAAATACCTGACACCCAAAGTCAAAAGAGGAAAGGTTTATTTCAGCTCACAGTATGCAGAGGTTTCAGTCCATCCCCACTTGGCTCCAAGCCAGGGTGGCATAGTAGAGGGGCATCAGAGGAAAAACAGCTTACAACGTGGCAGGCAGATGGCAGGGAGCAGCAAGCAGTAGCAAAAGTAGGAAGCAGACAGCAACCAGTCTGCCTTCCTTTTCTGTCCCTTTAGATTCCATCTGGGCTACAATCCTATTGATTGGTGCCAATCATATCCAGAGTGGGGCTTCCATTATCATACCCTTAATCCCAATGTCACCTCCTTAATCTACATTCACACATTGTAATCCAGCCATCTTCAAAACTCCCCACCTGATCTTATGAAGCTTTAGGGGGACATCTAGATATAAGCCATAACACCCTCACTTAGTCAGCTTTGTGCCTGCAACGTATGTCATGGACCCTCTGTCTCTGGAGGCTGAACCCACAGCGGTATCCCTGGTTGTTAAGCAGCAAGTGCAAAGTATTTTGCAGAAAAAATTGACTGAAGCTTCTACAAACAAGGCTATAAAAACCAGAGACTTTCTTTGAATACACCTATTTTAGGTGGCCCATTTTTCTTCTTTCTCATTTAAACTGAGTCCTATAGAATTAATGAGCAAGGAGCAGGGGGATGTGGGAAATAGAAAAGGATCAGCAGCTAAGTCAGTGTTAAAACAACTGGCTGGTTGTCATGTTTCAAGTGTTACCCTATGAACACTAGGCCTCACAAGAGCAAATCAAAGCTTATGGTCTAAATTTGTGTTAATAAAGTCTGAACAATATCTTTGACAAAATATCATCGTAATTTACAATAACATTCAGATCATATTTTAAGAGCTTAGATGCTGTATCTTTTAAATCTCAAGATCTAGTAGTCACCTTAGGATATAATGCTAAAGATTAAAAAATATATGAAGATGCCACATGTTGATCTGTGGTGTCTATAAGACCAGTATATTTTCACTGAAGAAAGAACCCTGGGAATCACAGGTGGTGTGATTGTGCCTTTAAGCGGTTCTCTCCAGGTTCTACTTTCATTTTTCCTTTTCATAGTCTTTCCTTATGCCTTCTGTTTTGAACTCTGGCTTTGGTACAGACTATATCTACGGTTCTCATGTGTACCCTTTCCTTAGATGCTGTGATTCTCCTTCATTCCATAAACTGCCCAAAAATCCCTCACTCTAACATAGACCACAGCCCAGCTTCCTGCTCAACACTACTAAAAACAGGGAGTCAGACTCACCCTGACAGTAACCAGAGAAATTTAGAAATATACCGAATTATGTATTGCTTCTTAGCAATCATGTAAGAAATAATTAACCAACTTTGATATTTTAATAAATGTCAACTAATCTCTCCAGAAACTCTGTAAGGGAGAGAAAGTAGCATTATTATTTTTTGCAGTATCATTTGTAGATGAGTCAGGTAAATAGAAGGAATCTGACTTTTGATCCCTCGGGTCAGGACATTCAATTTGCCTTACAGTTAATGGATATATGAACTTATTTCAAGCTTTCAATTACCTACTTACAGAATTGTGTCTATTTGTCTCCATCATGAGTCTCAAAGTCAGTTCATCCCCAAGGAAAATAACTGGTAATATTAGTCTTGGAAAAAAACCCATAATAAATTCGTTATTTTCTTTAAGCTACAGAGTATGTCAATCACTATAGAACTACTACTATTTGATAATATATTTTTAATATTTTTTGTGAAATGTTGATGAAACAAATCAATATACCTTTTATTTGTTATCAGAATTAATGTTTATAATGTACTAAGTAACTTAAATATAATAACAACAATGAGAGTTTTACAGTGGTTATATTCTTTCCTTCACCAACTTTTGGTATTTTTATTAAACTTAACACTACTCATATTTTTATTAAGGAATGATAATCTTACAGAGATTATAGGAAAAAATTAATTCAAAAAGAATATACTATATTAAAATTATATGTTTTATTATCCTCACTGGTAACTCAGTATTAAATGAAAATTAAGTGTTTAAAAATTATGGTAGTAGTGCAACTCCCCATGCTTATAATTAATTCATATCTGGTAAACCCAGAATGTCAGTGAGATAACCAAGTCATAAATATGCCACTGAAAATGTCTTTAAAAAAACCAGACAGAGTGGTATACTTCTGTAATCCCAGCATTCAGGAGGCTATGACAGGCGGATAATAATTTCAAGGCCAGCCTACACTAGTAAGTTCAAGGCTGGCCTAGACTATGTAGTGAGACCAGCTTCAAAATATATCTTTAAAAGGCAGATTTCTAAGTATGGACATAGTAAGTTGCTTTTCCCTTTTCTTTTTTTTTTTTTTTAATCTGTGAAATGTGGACTTATAGGATATTATACAATAAAAAATCTTATTAGTTTTATGCAACTGAACTATATCCTAACATATCAAATTTAATCAATAAATCAAAGTTCTGTATAACCTAGTTCTGTATAACCTCAGAGTATATGTATCAGTTCTTAAAATTGATACAAATAATTAAAGACTAAAAGTCAGTATTTTAAGGATTTTGATTTCTGTTATGAATGTTTTTTCATTCAATAAGCAGTTTTTAGAATAGTTTCTGAGGGATATATATTATGTTGAGCATTACAGTGCACAGAGAAATGAATAAAAAATAGTTCTCTACCTTCATACAGCATACATATAGCTTGAGGACTATCTTTAATATACAATACAAAAGAGAATGCTACATGTGTGGTAATTGAGGTATAAATACTATAGAAACACTGGAAAAAGTGAGAGTTATTTTGCCATACATAGGTGGTAGGTGAGACATAAGAGCCCTGAAATATAACATGATAAGAGACCGGCTTAAGTAGGTGTAGCTGCGTGAAGATACAGGGAGCCGAAAAAAAATGCAGAATAAAGGACAAACTGAACAGTTTGAATGATGAGAGGTAGCCTACTATATGTGGCAATAGCAAAGGGAAATTCAAAGGAATAGAGCCACAAAGGAAGAAAATTTAAAGACAGACAATAGAAAGCCACCAAAGGATTCCAAGTAGGAGAGCTGTGGTGCAAATGGAAAAGAGGCAGGAAAAGGACCAACGGAAAGCTTAAATTTAGAAGCTAATTTTGGAACCATATCCCATGGAACCTGTGAGCTTTGTAGAAATTAAGGAAGAAGAAAATTATAAGATATGCTAAAGGTAGGACACCTCCAAGGTTGGTTAATCCTACTCTTCAATGTTATGAAACCCATTTTTCCCCTCTGCCATCCTTGGCATATAAGCATAAGTTTTTAACCTAGCTCCAACCTACCTACCGCAGCTTCTTGTCTTTGTGAAAGTATTCAGAGTTTGAAAGGGAACCTTTTCTTCTTGTGTATCTCCTATTAAAAAAAAAAATATATATATATATATATCCCAAAGACCAAATAGAAACTTTTCATCATATTTCACTAACCAAACACGCATCAATTGGCTGTGCCTATACCAATTATTAACATGGCAAAGAAGCCCTAATGGTTGCCCAATGAACAAATTAACCATGATACACTGTCTGGCTGAAGAACAGGGATCCACCTCACCTGAAGAACACCATACGAAAGGAGATGGCTTTGCAGGCAAAAGTAACTGGTTTTGTTGGGGGAAAAGGCTACTGGTTAAGCATGACACAATGCTTGCTATATTAATAAACATTATTTGATGCTGTTATTGATGATTATATCATTAGTGCAACAAACCTAATCCAGGCCATTACCCCCATGAGAAGTGTGCCTTTGTGTTCTAATATTTAATTTTACCATTTATGGAAAGAAAGAAGTATTGATTGCCTTGGAAAAGTACACAAAACAAGAGCTTCTATTTCAAGGCATTCATTGACAGAAGGCTGTTGTGAGACCGTCTGCTTAAAATGCAGGATTTCTTTGGAAATCGTCTTCAATTTTACCTGATTTCCCTTTTGTATATTAACCAACAGAGAATAGTTGTTAAGCTTTTCTTTGGTGAACAACTGAGATTAAAACAGTCTACAGATAACGATAGAAGATGCTATTTGTTAAGTCTGAAATAAGAATAAAACTGAAAACTACTACAGAACTGGATAAGATACAAAAGTAAATTACAAAGGAAGAAAACCACTCAGAACATCAAATTTATCTTTTTTCACTGATATCTTTGTTCACATATTATTCTCTTTGTCTGTGTTCTACAGTTAATAATTCCTAAACTTCAATTAAAGAAGAAGGAAATTTCCAGTGACTGGTTAATAGTAATAGCTACAAAGTTCTCATTTATTAGGCAATGAGATAATTTTATTTCTAAAAAGCAACAAAAAAATAACTATACTATTCAATGATAATTCAGAAAAAATAATTTTGTTTTCTCTTTAGTCATATTAGTCTAATTTGTGTGAGAGGAAAAAACTGTGACATAACATCATTAATGAGAATAACTAGTGGGGTCTAGAAAGCTGCCTTTTTAAATATATAAATAGTTTTTACAATAGTTTGTCTAGGGGAGAAAAAATGTGTGACAAAAAAAATGTGGATTGCTGCAAAAGCACTTGCTAAGTGTACAACAGGCCAGGTTCTAAAATTTCCAAAGCCTTGAGTAATAGGAAAAATTCTAGTATGTTGAGCCTGTTGGCATTACCTATCACAGTCATTACTGTTGATGGCTACTGAACCTGTTTAGCATCAGTATCCCAAGTTTACATCATAGTATTATTGATTTACTCTCGGGTAGAAAATAAAGAAAAGCATTGGGAACAAGGGGTTGAAAAGGAAGAAAGAACTGAGACGAATTTTTCAAAATTCTTCATAATCAAAATATATAACCCTCAAGTTATGGATGGTCTTCAGAAGGTTCATATAATACTAAAGGTTCAAATACTGCTGAAACTTACTAATTGCTTTCTGTTCTTACAGTTAGACCAAAAAATCCCATTAGAAATGAACTGTGTTTACTGGGTTTATCCAGATGAATCTATGAAGTGAAATTAAGTATTACTCCTCCTGCGCCACATCTGTACAAGGATAACCTGATTGTATATAAGAGGCATCGAATGAAAGACATCAGGGAAATAAACTAAACCAAGCTAGTTTGGGAAAATATGAATGTTTGTGTTTACATGTACTTTATAAAGACTACATTCCAGAGACGCAATCCAGGCCATTTTACAAAAGAGAGCTCCCAAGCCCTGTATTTCCTATAAAGCTCTAGAAGAGTTATAAACTATATTATGTTAGCTAAACCTCATTCATCATTTACCAGAAGGATGTGTATGAACACAGATTACAGTGGACCAAATATAATATGTAAGAGATTAGACTCTGTTGGACATTCAAATAGTGGTATGATTTAGTTCTACCTTTTAAATTTATGTCAATTTAAAGACCTTTACCTTCTCTGGTTCAATCTCACCTAATCTTGTTACAGAGCTTTAAAGCAAAGACTCGAAATTTCATTAACCAGTGTGCTGGTCAGCTACTAAGTCATATTATGCTTTTGCTTTGTTTCAAAGAAACCACTCAGAGTATATCCATTCAGCAAGCCAGTTTAAACAAAGACTTTTAAAAACAACTTCGCAAAACAGTTATGGTTTAGATCTAAAATGTACCCGCAAAGTCTTTCATATGTTCAAGTAGATAGCACTTCTGAATGGTGACTGGCTCATGGGGGCACTATTAACCCCCACTTTTTCCACTGCTCAGTTCTACTGATGAGTTCACAGTAAAATGTGCTGCTAGGATGTGGGGGCTAACAGGTCACTGGGGGTGTGATCTAGATGGGTACATTTTTACCCAAGCTGTTCCGCACTCTGCTTCCCGATTGTCATGGAGTGCGTAGCTGTCCTTCTACCCTGCCCTTTCTACTTTGGAACCAGCCAATCATTGACTGAACCTACAGGAACTGTTAGCCAAATTAATCTCTTCTTTAACTTGCAGTAGTTGTGCATTTTGTCCCAGTGATGGAGAAGTGACTGATAAAAAACAGTAAAACAACCAACTAGACTTACCTTAAGGATGCTCAATGATAATAATAAAATCACATTTTCTTCTTTATATTGTATAAACCACTATTTATTTTGGGAGAAATAGGTGCAATGTCTCTTTTCAAGGTTTGTTTAAAAATTGTCATATTTACAATAAAACCAAGAGAAAAAGGAAATGTGAGAGAAGTGTACAAAGAACATAGTAGATAGTAAACTGGGATTACACTATTATTTATGCAGCTAAGATTAAGTATCAAGAAAGATACAAATGGGATTCCATATTTAGCTGTAAAAAGAATATCTTAACCAAATAAAATTAAATAAAAAATTAAGCTGAAATAATATATAAAGTGAGTAAAACAAAGAAGTTTAGGATATAGTTACTACCCCCAAGGAGGAGTTTACAGTTGTGGTGGAGTGTAATCACTATAAAAGTTAACTATAAAAGATATAAATGAAATTTCAAGATAAAAATGGAAATGGTGTCACGAGGTTATATGTGATTAATTGCCAAATGTATGGCATAAGCAGTAAACACAACACAGTTTAGAAGGGACAGATATTGCAGTAAATCTCTCTTTTTTTTTTTTTTTTTTTTTTTTTTTTGAGACAGGGTCTCACTATGTAGTTGAGGCTGACCTGGAATTCACTATGTAGCCCAGGCTGGTCTTGAACTCACAGTGATCCTCCTGTCTCAGCCTCCCAAGCGCTGGGATTACATGCGTGTGCCACCATGACTGGCTTAGGAAATCTCTTTTAAGAGATAGAATTTTTGCAGATTATTCACACCAGATAAACTATTCGGTATTTACACTAATCTGCAATAATAAAGAAGATCCTAATAAGATTACTGACATTGATAAATGAGAAGAAAGGAGCTAAAGGTGTAGGGAAGGTGGGACAGGTAGGGAAAGGGTAAAAAGGGAAAAGAAAAGAATGTGAGATAATGAAAAAATGGAAATAAAGTGGTTGTACATGGGGAGGGGAGGAGGGGGTGAAGGGAGGGCAGGGACAAGGGGATAAAATGAGAACCAAGACCTGTCATGTAAAGGTACAAGATCCCAACAATGAATGTAACTGTACTGTATCCCTAAAATGTACCAATAAACTCAATTAAAGTTGAAAAAAAAATACAAAGCCAAAAAAAAAAAAGATAGGATTTTAATCTTACTTCACTCTCCAGTCCCTCCTCACCCTCAACCCTCCCGGTACTCAAATCATTTCCCTACTGACTAATCACATTGTGTAACTTCATTCTAAATCTTTTGGCTACCGTCCATCCATCTTTACTGTTGCTTATCATCAACATTCCTCCCTTCTCCATCTCAGAGGATCTGTATTCCCTTCTTGAAACTGTAAACTCCACCTGATTGATTGCTTTCATCTGAATCACTGTACAATGGTCCCCCTTATCCATGGTAGATATGTTCCAACAGCCCTAGCAGATTCCTGAAATCACAGATAGTACCAAACCCTTTCTACTCTGTTTTTCACTATATACACATACTTATGACAAAGTTTCACTTATAAATTATACCAGAAAAAGACTAACAACTAATAATAAAATAGAACAACTATAACATTATATTATAATAAAAGTTATACAGATACAATCTTCAAAATATATTGCAACATATTAACCTTTCTTCTTGTGATGATGTGAGATGATAAAGCAAACTCTTTACAACTTTTCTTTGCCACATCTAAACTGCCAGCACAACTACTCTTGTGATTTGGGATCATTATTAACTAAAATATGGGTAGTTGAAAACAAGAGCTGTGATATGATATGACCACAGCAGATCTGCTGGCCAAGATCGCTACTACGTCAGTAATGGGACAGTAACATACACAGCATGGATACAGTGGATGGAGTGATAATGCTTCATGTGGAACAAAGTGAGATGGCCAGAGATTTCATCATGCTACTCAGAATAGTACACAATTTAAAACTTAGACATTGCCATTTCTAGAATTTTCCACTTAATAGTTAGTGACCACTATTGATAGCTGGCAAATTAAATCATTGAAAACAAAACTATGGACAATGGATTACCATTATTCATTTTGCTTGTCCTTCTTGAAACTGTCTTCTTCAAGTCTCTCAAACATGCCCAGTTTACACTATCCCATGAAAAGTTCATTTGACCTACACTGCTGCTATCCACTGGATACCAATATTTTGGACAGCAGTTTCACTGCTAAATATGTAAAATTTTACCAGATTCCAACTTTTAGAATGGCATCCCTGCTCTCAGTTACCGATGCATTCCTCAAGATTCTATCATACCTCTGCTTTATTCTCAGTAATCTCTTGTCAACAACTGCCAAGGCTATGTCCATTATTTCTATTTAGACAGCTAAACCTTAGTGCTTATCTTGCTGTGAGCTTCTGACTTGCATTTTCAACTGTGTGTTGTACATGATCATACAGATGACTTTTAGGCTTCTCCTACTCCAAAACATTGTTCTTGAACTTATTTGTACTTTGGAATCACTTGCAGAAGAAAAAAAAAATCTATGCCATGTTATATATCCAGAATTCTTATTCACTGGCCATCAAGGTCACTGAAATAAGCAAAGTTAATTATCTTCCTTTTCAGAATTGTCCCCCATCAAAATGTCCAACTTCAGTTAATACTAATACTACCCTAACTGTTCATGCTCAACTTCCTTAAGTTAATGTTAACTCTTCCCTTATCCTCCAACTCCTTCATCACAAATCCTATAATTTCTTCTTCCACAATAACTTTTATCTTTTTTATATTATCATAACCACTGTTTTAAAACAGCTACTTTTAGTTATTGTACTAGTTTCCTAATTCTCTATGATTTTCAATCCTTTCTGTTTCATCTACCTTTGCTATCTATTTTCTATAGTCAAATCCAATCATTAAAAACACTCATGGTACACCACTAGTAAAACACAAGTCTTCATTTAGCCTAATGTTCAAAACTCTCCAGAATATAACTCAAAGTTTTTCAGATTTTTATCCTCCACTAGGTCCTCATCACTTCCTCTAAACACGTGAATACTATACACTCAAAAAAGTCAAACTATTCAGCATTTTAAATATCCACATATTTTTTCCTTTTCTATGCTCTTCACCATGCTACTTCTCTGCCTGGAAAGCTCTCCCTCCAATCTCTTTCTTCTAAAAATTTAGCTAAATATTAGAGATCTCTATGATCTTCCCTCATGGGAAAAGGCTTCTCAGAGCAAATCAGATTGAAATAATGTCATTTTCCCAAATTTGCCTATGTCCTATATGCCTTACGGCATTTATCACATGATCTGCCTTATTTTAGGATTGCATACATTAGATATAAAATGTCTCCACTGTTATAGAGTAAGGAGGAGTTCAGTATCCTACTCAGAGTTCTGTCATCTGTCATCACAGTGTAGTTATATATTTAATATTTATTAATTTTAAGGATGCATAAAAACAGTAAAGATAGTGAAAATGGGAAAATGAATAAGAAAACCTAAGAGAAAAGAATAAAAAAGTTGAAAGTTGATAGATAAACTAGAAGATATATGAAGTGAAATATTAACATGAATCTTGACTAAGTAGGTAGAACCAGGTGACAGGGTTTGTCCTTTACTCTGTCATGGAGTTTCTGAGAAGAATGCCTTGATAAGCATGGCCATGCAATGTATTTGGAATCTAAGGTTTTCATCAGTAAAGTGATGAACTTTAGGAGTTAGGACTCGTAGCAATGCTGGGAAAAATGAATGAGAAAATCCAGGTAAGGGCAGAATGTCAGCTCTGTGGTCACAGCAGAATGCTTGGATCCATGGACTGGTCCCTGATCGACTCCACAACTGTGGATTCCACAACTTGGCTTAGCCACCTCCAACTTGGAGCTGGCTTTGCATTATTTCCCCTCTGCATAGGACAGCAGAAGTGTCAGCCAAACAATGGACCTGATCTGGGAAAAGGCAAAAGTCTGGAATACGGGATTCAACGTAGCTGACAAGAAGAGGTGTCACATCATAGAAGCTGAGGAAAGGTCCACCGAGAAAGAATTATCTGGAACATCCAACATGGCTGAGTAGAAGATGAGCTGTGTCAGAAAGATTCAGCAAACACCAACAAGAAATAGAGAGGGAGAATCTATTATAAAAAAGAAAGAGATATAAGAGATGAATTAACCAAATACAATGTAGTGACCATGTCTGAATTCTACTTTGAAGATTCCAACACAAAGAATACTATTTGGAAGGGCTGGGGATTTAGCTCAGTGGTTCTGCTACCTGCCTCATAAGTGTGAGGTCCTGAGTTTGATCTCCGGTACCCCCCAAAAAAAAGAACAGTATTTGGAGACAACCATAGAACATTCCACAAGGGAGAGAGTAACATTATTAGCATATTTCTTTATTCTTTTTCCAAATACTCCTCATCCCAAGGTTTTAATAGTCCCCGTAGTCACTCCCTTCTTCTTAAGTATTAATCCTCAATCCCATCCTAAGCCTTTGGCTCTCCCATATCTTCCCTAGCCTCTCTAGCAGCAGGTTCTGACAACATAGCTTCCCTCAAACACAAAGTTAAACCCCTTCACCCCTTATCTTGAACTTGCCTCCACAAATGTCCTCTGAAAACTCTCAGTTCTAACCCTTCAACTTAACTAAAAGTACTCCAATAGAATCAGACCCCACATGAAAATTTTCTTCCCATCTGTTCTATCCCCCCTACAAACCTCTCCCTTAGTGTCACACTCCTCATCCAACACCTTCCATTTTCCTCTCTCCATTTCCCCTACTTCATTATAAAACAATCTCAAATAATAAATGGTCATAGTGTGCATACAAGATAGACAAAGTGGGGAAGTGTAACAGCAAGGACTATCATATAGAAATATTGCTTGATTGAATCTATTGATGCTGTTATAACTAATAGTAATCCTTTCATCAAAACATAAGGACAGAGTCTAATCACTTAAAGTAAATAAAATAACAAAATGAGTAAATACTTGCACTGGACATACAAAGCTGAAAATTATTCATGGGGAGGCAATAACTTACTAAAAATCTCCATATAAACTACAAAGTCTCCTCACTTTTCTAGTCCTCAACATACACTATCCCCCCAAAAAAAACAGAAGGGAAAAGAGGGAGTTATATATATACACGTAAACAAAAACACAGACACACCTACAAGCATGGGGAAGCAAGGCAACAGAAGATTCCCCAAGTATATCCAACTCTACCAACACAGAGCAAGGGTCAAAAAGGGAGAAAAAACAAATACCAGGTAGCAGAACTCTATGAAAAGTTTACAGAAGGCATGAAGAAAATGGATAAATTCAAATAGGATATGAACCAAAAGTTCACAGCAATTTCACTCAATATGCCCACAGTGAATTTTGGGAAAGTGAGTAAAAAATTATATGAGTTAACCAAAACAGTTCAAAAATCAAATGACAGATTCAACAAGGATATGAAATCCTCAAAAGGATGTCAGACAGAAATTCTTGAAATTAAAAACAACATAGAATTCATGCATTGAAGAAATGACCAATGTGAAGATAGAGTATTTGATGTAGAAGACAAATAGTGAATTACAATAAAGAGCTCAGAGATAACCCAGGGGAAAGGCTAGACATGAACCTAGGCCATAGTAAGCCTCCTATAATGCTAACCCCATTAATAAAATGTGTTAAACACATACAGTGATTATATAATAATATCTAAGATGTCAAAAGTAAAGAAAGTTTTTCTGGATTTGATTTCCACATCTTGAGAAAGGACAGAATAAGAGAGAGGAAAAGACAGAGATCTTGTGGAACATTTAGGTCCACAAAACTCACTGGGGCAGACTGGAATTAATTCCTCTAAATGACAGCTGAATTTCTACTACATTTCAATTGGATATATAATTCCTTTTTTTATATTGTCCTTTCTGTTCCTTATTGTTCTTCCTTCACTTCTCTCTTTTCCTTTGTCTTAGTCTTATTTAGGCTTCCTTTTTTCTCTGTCTCCCATCTCACCTCAGTGAGGTCCATGTCCCGTCTTTGTCCTACAGGGGGCAATGCTACACAAATGTTGCCCACTGCAAGTCAACTGAGTATAAAGATGAGAAGCCATTGTCCCAACTCAACACAAAATGTCCTAAAGCTGTAGAGACACAGGGCTCTGAGCTCTGCCCATGGAAGACCTCTAACATAGTTAATGTTTCCAGTATTTAATTTAGGCATGGTGCAAGATAAGACTGAGAACATTCTGATCTTTGTGGCAAAGAGCACTGCTGTACCTGAAAATATATATATATATGCCTCTGAGAGCACCAAAACTACATAAATGTAGTTTTGTACTTTGGGAGGCTGAAGCAAGAGGTTTCCAAGTTCAACCCCAGACAATTTAATGACCTAGGAAGACCTTGTCTCAAAATGAAAAAGTTTTAAAACAGGGCTGGGGGTGTAGTTCAGTGTGGAGGCCCTGGATTCAGTCCTCAGGAAAAAGAGGCAGGGTGTGGGGGAACAGAGAGATACAGAGAGAGAGAGAGAGAGAGAGAGAGAGAGAGAGAGAGAGAGAGACAGCGAGAGACAGGGAGACAGAGATATACATTCACACATCAATGGCCATCCAAATAAAGAAGAAGTAAAATGTGGACATTTTGGTGCCCTTTGACATCACTGGAAGAGATATGTTGGATGTGAGAACAGTTAAGCATTTGGAATATGCAGGGTGTGGAATGCACGTGTGTACATTTTGAAAGGTTCCATTTTATATGAAGTCCTAGGCAACTCAATAAACACAAGAGCCAGAGCAGAGTAATTCCTTTAGCAGGCAGCTCAACTGGCTTCCCTGCCAGAAACAACACATTCCAGGAAAAGTGTAAATTACACACCAAGATAACTGTTTCACACTTTCAAAGAATTTACTTATTAATATTAAAACATACTTTAAAGCAGTTATGAATCTTACCTTCTGTACTTAAATAACTTATAAATTTAAAAATGTTGATTTTTTGTATCAAAAAATCCACTAACATGGTTATGTTATCTTTAAAATAGAAAGCCTGAGGTACTAAATGTGATTTCTGCTAATAAAAGATGGCTGCTCTCTCCACAGACACTTAAGTTTGTATCCAATACCATGTATGTTTATAACTCATGACATTATTCAGTCAAAGATTAGAAACCTTTAGACAAAATAGGATAAAGTGAACTACCTACTTATCTCAGTGACATTTCCCTGTGTTGATCAGAGACACCAAAGAACTTAAATCTCCTATTGTTGCTCTGCCAAATGTTTCTAACATCAATAGAAAGTACAGTGTGAAAAACATTATGACTGTTTATGTATCATGTAGACCAGATCAGGACTGACCACCAGCTGTCCTCTGACCTACCAAATATTTTTATTTTTTATAGGCGAATCTCCCCATATAGCTGGTAATATGCAAATTTAACTGCCTCAAAGAGATTAGAGGAACTATTTTTTTATTCAAATCTATCACAAATTTAGTAACCATGCAGATCTTCAAAGAAGTAACTCACTTTTGTTTCTGTCTTTCAAAAAACACTTTTTGAAGAAAAGTTGCCCTTCTGGTTAAAAAAAAAAAAAAAGACTTGAATAATCCGCAAGAGAAGAAAAAGTTTTCCCTAGGTACTGCAAATCAAGAGTGTGATTATATAGTTCAGCAGGAAAGGAACTGCATCAAAAACTGGCTTTTAGGAAGAATTCTGAAGGAAAGAGGTGGAATTGGTAATGAATTTGCTATTAATTTGTTTGCATCAAGAACAGCATTCCATTTCAATCTGCCAAAATCCTAATTAAGATTATCTGAATCTTAGGCGGATCTATTATTCTAGATCTAAGATAGTCCAAACTACGTTAGACAAGATATTACAATGTGTGCTTACACTGAAATGATAAGACTACTGAGCAGAAAAACATGTCTTTTCTCATGTCTGGTTCAGCATTGGGCCAAATCTGTCAACATTCAATAAATAAGAGCAGTCTTTGCGTGTTGTCTTTCTTTCTACTACAGTTTATTCTTACAATATCCATTCTGGGTTTTTTTGACAACATATACCTGTAGTTTTTTTAAATAAATAAAAATGTG
>NW_022900929.1:55407321-55412897 GCF_012274545.1 Fukomys damarensis | reverse complement strand
GGGTTTGATTACAGAAACTAATAAAGTATTCTCTAAATAATGAAAAAAGAATAAGATAAGACTGTAAGAGCGAGAAGCAATTTAAATATGTTCAGGGACCATTTTCATCTCCAGAATTAAGGATTATTTTGATGTTACATCATTGCCTTTTCTCTTTTACTTTCCTTTTTAGTTTTATTTTAGGATTCCCTATTTTTAATGTTCATAGAGAGATTTCTTTAACTGAAATACCGAATAGTTTCTTTAGTGTGAAAAACTATAATAGTACACAGGATCCTAATGAGACAATTAATAATGTGAAATAGGAAATAAAGGTCTAAAGGTGTAAGGAAAGTGGGAAGGGTGGGGGAAAGGTAATAAGGGAGAGGAAAAAAATATGAGAAACTGAAAAAATGGAAATAAAGTGTTTGTAAATGGGGAGGGGAGGAGGGGCAGGGACAAGGGGAAAAATGAGAATCAAGACCTATTATGTAAAGGTACAGAATCCCAATGATGAATGTAACTGTATTTGTATACCTAGAATGTACCAATAGCCTCAATAAAAAGGAAAAAAAAAAGAAAAATGTATCTCAAGTAGATTTTTTTTATACAGGTGTGTACCCATGCATATGGAACAAATAACACAGAAAGGTGATTCCCATTCATTACCTTAATGCTTTTTTTCTGAAGAAAGAGCCTGTATTAAAGAACATGCTAAAAACACAAGCTCCTGAGCCCAAACAGAAAATAATGCAGAGACAATGCTTTGGTTCACTGATGCTTTGAAAAATTGAGGATCAAATTCTCTTGTAGGATGATGATATCCAAAAGACACCATATAATACAGAGAAACTATCTTGTAAAAAGTACTCCTCAAATCAGCTTCTTTATACCCCATCAGTTAAAGTTATCCATCATTTATTAGTATAAATTCTGGGTAAATACCCAGGCATCTTATAAACAAACATGCTATACTTGTATTCACTTGACATCTAAATAAAAGTCAGCCTGACATAGATTTACTCAAGTTAAAGGTCATACACATGTCCACTCTCAGTCAAATCTAAGTGTTACGTGAAGGTCTGAGCAAACATATTTAAAAATGTCTATAAGCTTACTCTCCTCCTATTTTTGAACAGATATCAATGATGACCTTCAGAGTCTAATATCCATTTCCAAAGCATGATGACTTCACTCTAAGAACCTCAAACAGGGCAGATAAAATAGGCACAATTCTAGAGTTCAAAGCAGCTAACCCTCTCTCTGTCTCCCTTCACTAAGGAAATGAAGGTGTTGGTTGGGACCCAGGATAGGTCATCCTTATGGTAACTACAAAGGTTTCTGAATTTACAATAAAATCTTCAAATATTCCTTGTTCATGAAACTTATCTGCTTCCTTAAAAGGGCCAAAGGAACTGTTGTTGCATGCTTTCAATGATGCACGGTTTGATAAGCCATGTGGGGAAATCCTGGCCTCCATTCTAAGACATCTGTAATGATTCATACTTTATCGGAGAAGAGCAAAGAAATAGAGGCTAAGACTATTTTACAAGAGGTAATGTGAAAAAATTTAAAAATACCTTCTTATTTTCAGGTTTTTTTGTCTTGCCTTGAAAGGTCAAAAAAAAAAAAAAGAATGTAGCTTTTGTTAGGCATTACGCAGTATGTTTTGAAATCCTTACAGCTATACATCATTAAAAAAAATTTAACATAATGAAAGCCTCATTTAAAGCTATAAACTTTTACCAATTTATCTTAAAATAAAATAATTAGAAGCATATTTTCAATTCTTAGATGTGAGTGCTGGAGCTCTATTGCTACAACTGGTGAATTCTGTTCTCTATTTCCATGTATAAAAGATCTCACAGTCCTGGGAAAACTCTTTTTTAAAAAAATGAAATACAACAAATAAGATATGCTGCCAAGTCCTGGGGGAGAAGTTTCCCGAGTCTTTGAATTTCCTCCTATCCTCCTTCTTTACAAGATTTCTAAGACCAAGTCCTTTTCTGCAGTCTCTCAAACAAGGTAAAAAAGAAAAATACCCCCTAGATATATTCCTTAGATTTTCTATTATGCTTCTCAAGCTCCCAGTAGCTTCTGAAGTAAACCTAAGATGAATTCTGGAGTTATTTTTTATTATGTTTTAATTTTAGTTTCTCTTTTAGGTTTAGGATAAAATAGATGATCATAACTGCTGTGCTTAGAGATGCATATCATGGCACAATTTGTACATGACCTATGCAAGGTCATATCATGGAAAGAGAACTGACATGATGGATAAAAAGTAGAATCTAGCTTTTAGTACTGAGAAACTTTATTGTAACCTATTTAAGTTTGCATGATTTAGTACAATAGGGCAAGAAAAAAATATCCTTTTACGCAGTACATATATTTGGTCTGGCTTGTGTTGATTATTATTCAAATCACTAATTATTAAGGATCAGTCATAGTGTAAGCCTCAGTGCAGACTGTGGCAAATCAATTTAATCACTGTCTAGGATGAGGCCATGAGTTCCAGACATACCACACCTTTTCACACTCTAGGTCTTTGCATGTGCTCTTCTCTCTGCCCATTATTTTTGCCTTGACAAAAGTCCTTTCTGTAGTTCATTTAAATTAACAACTCTCTCTCTAATAAATCTTTCCTTAGTACCACTAGAAAAGGTTAGTTACTTCTCTGTGTATGCATCACTTTGTACCAGTTTCTATTACTTTTATCAGATCTATTATAATTATTTGTTTATTATCTCCATTAGATTATGAAGGCTTCTAAATCACATTTCCCCTTAAGATATACCAGCTTCTGTTCTAAGCACTTCAGGTACATTAACTCATTTTAATCTACATCGTTACATTCTGAGGAGGATATTATCATTATGCATCTGTATTCTACAAATGAGAAACCTGAGATACAGAGAAGTGAAGTAATTTCTCCAAGGACATCCAGCTAGTAAGTGTCAGTCTTTGAATCAGGCAGTCTGACTTTTTGCCCCAGTGACTAAGAGGAGAAGTTTTTAAATTTTAAACAAATCGGAAGAATGATCATTCTGATTTCTCCATAATTTCCTAAGCTTAAAATGAGAAATATATTTTCTTTGTCTTAAATTGATTTACATTCACTCTTCAGTGAATCAAGGGTGTTTATTTGTGTAGAGAAAATTCAGTCCAAACTGAGAAAGAGATAACTAGTTGGGCAGTAGCATGCTTAGAGTTTTGTTGGCTCATTCTTGTCAAAATCTCTAACTCTTCAAGCCTCACCCAGGTTCTCATCTGAGGATGCCTACAATGTCCTCTCTCTCTCTCTCTCTCTCTCTCTCTCTCTCTCCTTTTTTCTTTCTTTTTTTGGTACCAGGGATCGAATTCAGGACCTTGGGCTTGCAAGGCAGGCAGCAACGCCACTGAACTAAATCCTCAGCCCTAAAATCCTCTTCTTACAGCAGGTTTTTAGATCTACTACTCTGACATGAAAATGCTTTGGAATATAAATACTATTAATAAAGAAAAATAGTACATCATTCTTTGTAAACATGCGACTCAAGGCATTCTCAGTTTGGAAATAATTCAAATAGAGAGTTTTGTTTTCTTGCCTGCTCTAAAAGGGAAGAAACAAGAGATGAGGGGTAAGTTGTAAAAAGAATTAAAATACATCATGTCCATGTATCAAATTCCCCAATGAATTTAGTCATTATGTATTTCAACTTCTACAAATAAAAATAAAAAACAGTTCAATTGTTTGCAAATGGAAAGAGGACCAAGACATGGACAGGAAAGGAGAGGAAGGGAAGGGGATACAAAAAGAATTAAGATGCACTGCATACGTGTACCAACTCCTCATGATGAATGTAACTATTGTTTATTACAAATATGTACTAATAAAAACAAAAATTTAAAAAATTATATCTTAAGTCCCCTCAGTTCAGTGTCACATACTTTACCTTTTAGGTCAATTTTTAATTCTTATATTTTACATGCATTCTTTATTTTCTGATTATAATAACTTATCCTCAATGTAGAGATCTGGAATATTCAAAATATTTAAAATCTATAATTGCATAAGTCTGTTCCAATTTTTAAAGATCTCTTCTAAAATATTGTTTTTAATGACTAAGTAGTCTTTCATCAGACTAAGATGCAGCACAATTTAAACGAACCCAGTTTTAAACATTTCAACTGATCAGTTGTTTACTATTAAAAGTAACAGTTCAACAGACACTGTCTCACTTGTCGAAATGTGGAAAAAGATTCTGCTAAGGATCTGAGGAAGGGCCGACCTGCTCTGTTTTGTAGAAATGCCACCATTTCCTCTCCTAGAATACTTTCTCCTTCTCTGGGTTGAGTTATCTTCTTCATTCCACTTACATGCCTTCCTGTAGAAGGAGCTGATTTAAAAGTGTCTATTTTGGGCTGGGGATTTAGCTCAGTGGTTCCGTTGCCTGCCTCGCAAGCCCAAGGACCAGAGTTCGACCCCCAGTAGAAACAAACAAACAAAAAAAACCCTAAAACTTTCTATTTGTATTTCAAACTGGCCCTGTCAAAGGGAGTCTGAAACATACAAGGACAGTGCCAGGTTTGAAGAGTTCTGAAGCTGGTAAGTACTGAGGTATGACTTCAGTTTTATTTTTGTTGTGAAAATTATATGAGAGAATAAAGAATTCAGACCTGCCTGTCGAATGCACCCAATTAGTGGACAGCTCCTAAAGAGTACTCAGTTTCTGTTAAATACATAAAACTGAGTTTTCTTCTGATCAGCCCCCACACACACATACCTTGCCAAAGCTTTAAGCCACTCAACTCACAGCAGCCTTCTTAAAATAGCTCCACCTCTGCCCTCAGAAGTCTGCTGAATACACTCTCCATTTCACTCTATTCGTTGTAGCTTTGATCCTTTCATCACATCTCCTCCTAAAATATGTGCTCATATGCCAAGCCACCTCTCTTCCTTCCTTCAAGTAACTCCTGAATTGTGACCCGCTCCTTGGAACCTCCTTAAGTGGAAATGAACTCATCATTCTGTCTTGTTTCCAACAAATAAGTTAAAGGTGGTTGTTTGAGTTTCCAAAGCTGTAAATTGCCTGAGCCTCTCACTAGCTGTTTGGGTCTCAGCATTGCAGGGCTGGTTTAGTTCATTCCTTTGCCTGCATTTAATAATTTGAGTATAAGAACAAAGTGCTTGTTTAACTTGCTCTGTATACATTTACACAAGGTCCACATGGATGTATAAATGTGATTTGATAATTTACTTATTTTGTCCATGCCAAGAACAGAAATCATGAACTCTTAAATCTGTCTCCCCCCATGTTTCAATATGTCACATGCTAAGGCTATTATGAGACTGATTTCTGTGATTGCTTTCACAAAAAAATAGATAAAAAAATAAGGAGATGCTGGGCATGGTAGTGCACACCTATAATCCCAGTGCTGTTGGAGGTTGAGACCGGAAAATTCCAAATTCGAACAAAGCCTGAGCAATTCAGTAACTTAGTAAGATCCTGTTTCAAGTTTGTAAAAAATTAAAATAAAAAAGGGCTGGGGATGTAGCTCAGTGTGAAGCCCTTAGATTCAATCTCCAGTACAAAAAAAAAAAAAAAAAAAAGAAA
>NW_022900929.1:55395824-55407138 GCF_012274545.1 Fukomys damarensis | reverse complement strand
CGTGGTAAGCCCCTTATAGAAAATCCCCAAAAAAAAAAAAAAAAAAAAAAAAAGGAGAAACTACAGAAAAATTACAAATAAAGAAAATTATCTCTCACATTATAAATCCAAAAATGCTTTTAGAACAGTAGTACTTTGTATTAAAACGTGCCTTATTTAAAGTTTGGTTGTATACACCTTATAGGTTATTTTATAAATCTAAAATGGATAACCAAAATATATCAATAATCATTTTTAAAATACTTGTGTTCGATGCATGCACCATTATGGAGAACTTACACTCAGAGCAAAAAGATTTGTAGCAAAACATATGACCTTCTTCCCACTACAATGACCATCCCCTAATTAGGCAATGCATCTGATAGTCATTAACAGGAATGAGATAATGAATCACTTTCTCTCTTCTTTGTTAATTTGCTGTAACCAAGCGGCTAATGGATGTCAGAGCTGAGTGATTGCACTGATTATAGTGATTTATAGTTGCAACAAAACAATTTAAAACCATTCTGATTATTCATGTTAAAGATGCTTTATGTTTTGTTTACTAAATGTTTTATGTCTCCCCTTTTCCCATCCCTAAAGTAATATCTCCTTCCTACATTGCCACTTTTCATAAAAAGATTTCTTCCTGGAAAACTTGAAAGTTGTAGGATTTTTTTATTGTTTTAAGCCAAGCCATTTCATTTTGTTTATATATAGATAGATAGATAAATAAAGTTTACCCTCTAGAAATGAAAAGCCTTAGGGTGGAAAGAAAACTTCAGTGGTGCCTAGTTCAAAAGAAGACAGAAATAAGAAGAAATAAGGCAAACTTCAAGCCACTTACCTTGGGGCTTCCAGTCCCTTCCTCATCCTCCACAGACACATCAGTAGCCAGGATCTCGGCTTTGATGGTATCCAGAGCTCTAAGAATCCAGCTGTGTTGCCGTTTGATTTGCCTCTGCAGCTCCTTCCATTGACTTGCAATCATCTGTAGCATGTCCTTCAATCCTTCTCCAAAAGGAGGGGAAAGCACAAGTTGTGGACCTGACTGCATCTTTATCCATTTTTATTATTTATAAATTAGGTGACTGTTTCAAATAATATACATATTTTAAGTGACCTTACCATCACCTACTATCTTAGCATTTGTTACTCAGAATAGAGACTAGCAATTCTTGACACAAGATATAAAGACACAATAACAGTATAACCACATATACACCTAGTTGGGAAATTGACATAAACTTAGTATACTGATTGAGAATAAATGCATGTGGAACAAAAAAATCACAATGTATAAAGTT
Source organism: Fukomys damarensis (assembly GCF_012274545.1). Taxonomy (NCBI): domain Eukaryota; kingdom Metazoa; phylum Chordata; class Mammalia; order Rodentia; family Bathyergidae; genus Fukomys; species Fukomys damarensis. Next base: position 55,405,852 of record NW_022900929.1, on the reverse strand, counting down.
TATTAAAATTATACCATCACATTCTAAGTAAAAGGCCCTGAGTATATATGAGTAGAGACTTTATAATAATCAGAAAGATGTATGAAAATAAAGTTAATTCATGAGAAATACAGTAAATGAACCAGAATTAAGACAGTAGTTTTTAACACAACTAATTAATGCTGTGCTTTTCCTATTTAGATACAGAAAGTGAAAAGAGCCAAGCTATAACTCATCTTGTTATATGATCTTCTATTATCAGGATAAGTATAACCAAATAATAAAACTGTTTTTATTTATAATCTGTTCCTCATAAATAGATTAATACTGGAATATGAATTCGTTGGAGGCCAAAAACTCTGCTAATGCAAAGACCAGCAAAAATCATACAAAACATTTATGTGTGTAAATTGGCAGGGAAATAATCAGATATCTCTATACTCCGGCTGTATATCTGTAACGATATCTATAGGTACTCTAATGCATATGCATTATAACTATATGCACAATTGTGATTCATTTTCTTAATGTTATTTCCAGAGCAGCTACATCAGAAAGCATGTCAATGTGAAGTTTTCAGGAATGTGATTTCAATTGAAACTCAGGCTAACAGCAAGCCTAAAATAAAATGAACAGACCATTTGGAGGCAGTATTTCATCTTATAAGTATCAGAGCATTGTATGCAGTATATGAAACATTTATAAATCTTGAAGGTCAATCTGATAATGTAAATATTAATAATACATAAGGAAGTGAATATATGCAGTAATTTACAGCAATGCTTCTTCATTCTTAATAGTCTGGAGACATAAAGACTTGCAATATTTCAGGAGGATTTACCTGCTTTGTGGGAAGCAATAAGCTCCAGAAGTTGATGTCCTTCCTCCTCCACAGCTTCCTTGAGAGCACAATGACTATCTACATTCAACTTAAAACTCTGCAAAAAAAAAAAATATGAGAGTTAAACCCTGGTAAGGCAATTATATATAAAACATCCACACAAAATTACTTGCTACTTTTTATCAAGAACCAAATAGCCCAATTTACCCAATAGACAAACTAATTTGCAATAATAAAAGCTATTGATATTTGGGATCTGGGCTCAAAATGTTTCCATTAGATTAGCAGAGTGCATCTGTTTGGAAACAGCTGACAAATCTGGAAATTCATTAGGTTTTTATGAAAAGCCACATCCCGTAGGCTATATCAGGAACAGCAGTGTTCTATAAAATACACTGAATTTCTACCAGCACATATGAGTTCTTTGCTTCATTTTTAAAGAAATGTTAGTGATAGAACTATTTATGAAACCATAAAAGCTTGGCAACAGAAAATATATTACCCTTATGTGTGCATTTATAAATCTATTAATATAGCGAGGTTGAGTCAACTCTGTCAGATATCACACAAACTATAGAATATAAAGGTGAATTTAGGTACTGTATTGAGTCAAACATTTTTTAAATTTTGCTTTTTGAAAGTTTATTCCTTAAAATGAGGCACTGCTTTATGAATAAATATAACAGGTACATCAAGGGCATTTTCTCCTCATGATAACCACCCAGAAGACAAAAAACTATTATCATAGTTGAAGTCTAATCCAGAGCCATCTCTTTCAGGAAGCCTTCCCTAATGCCTTCTACAGAGTTATTCCTATTTTTTTCCCCTTATACTGGCTTTTATTGTAGAATTTTGCTTTCGCATCCAAATTATAAGTATTGTACTTATGTATCCCCAACTCATTCCACATACAAGGTATTCTATGTTTGCAAACATAGTTGACACCTGTTGAACTTGATGAATAACACACACTAAGAAAGGTTTTTCTATTTGTTTGTTATGTAGTTGTCTTTGGTACCGGGGATTGAAATCAGGACCTTCTGCTTGTGAAGCAGGCGGTGGTACCACTGAGATAAATCCCTGGCCCCAGGAAGGTTATTTCTTAAGAAACACAGATGGTTTTCCAAAGATTTTTTCATCTCCGGAATACTACAAGAAATTCCAACTACAGGAAGTCCAATGGAGAGTAATCATAGTAAGAAACATGTTGAATAATTAGTATTCAGGATGAAAACTCATTCCTTGACTTGAATAATTAAGTATAGATTTTAAAACATTGTATGCCAAACTTTGGATTCTCCATGATAGAATCCCAAAATATCAAATATGTTTTGCTCTTACTAAACAGTCTATAGAAGTTCAAAATGAAACAGTCCAAGATAGAATGTAAATTGGCTTAAAGAACTATAAATTGTGAAATCAAGTATTCATTCAGTCATTCACTTAGAAATCACATATGGTACCCATTCTGTACATTGACTTAGGCTGTCATAAAGCATGGCTGCTGGCATCAAAGGGCAATTGTCCGTATTACTAGGAGAACAAAGTGTAGCCTGAGTTATCGTAGACGCTCCATGATGAGTTTGGGATCTCCTTTTCATTGTGAGGAGAAGGGGTCTCCTTAAAATGCAGAAGATAGAAACAGAATGATCAAACTAAACTGGAAATGAAGGAGAGAGCAACATACAGATCTGGCCTTGAAGTATAAAGATAAGAATTTTAGATAAAAAGATTTTAAAATGATGAATCACTTCATCTGACTTTCTGTCATAAGATACAGTAGCATTTCAGTCAAATATGACAGAGGGCAACAATATTAGATTTTCCTGAGGGTTGTTAACCATTTCTTGTATTGTTGTTTCAACTACAGGATGAATAAAGTAAAATATGGAAATGTATGGGAAACCTGATGTTTCTGGTCAACCCAAATAATACAGCATCTTTAGAAAATTAAAGATTTTTTATCTTATAGTCAAAACATGGTTGCATTTACTTTTTGTCACTACCATGAAAATCTTCAATACTAAAGCAGAATGAGGCACATATGTGTTTGGGAGGAAAGGAACAAGGAAAACAAAAATACCTAAGATCAACCCAAGAACACCAAACTTTAAGGAGAAACTTATCCTAGCAATGTCTTCATAACCATAAATTTAGCTTAGTGCTCCCTTTGATTCACTGTTTACTTACAACAGACTCGAGCTGAATGGTTGGTGATCATCAGCTAGAGATGCATCAAGCTATGTCTCAGAGGAAAAAAAAAAAAAAAAAAAAAAAAAGCTAAGGACCTGTAAGTAAGTTGAATAATTTGACATAATTGAACGCCAAAGAATAGAACAGAATAGATGCAGCTGGAACTGGATGTGCTTCAAAATGATGTGGAAGCATTTGACTAGGAAATTGGAAAGGATGAGGTATTCATTGTTAGGAAAAAAGATAATCTGATAAGCTTGATTCTACATAAAAAGAACCATTTAACATACCTATTACCTAATGGTGCAATATTTTTTGATTTTCAGGTGCACCTATTAACCATTAATAATATCAACTAAGGAATTCACAGTGGGCCTCTGAGAAGGCATCCAAGCAAGCACATTAACAAAATTGTCAATGAAATTTCCGGCCGCTAAAAGATTCTGTAATAAGATCTATTTCCCCTCACCACTTCCCTACAGAAGGAAGCTTAGATGAAAGGAATTTCCTTTTCTCTTCTTTCTTCAACTTGGTATTTGGAAACGTAACCATTTTTGTGCTACTTGCACATTTCCTCAGCAATGCTTTACGGTGTGCAGTCCCACTACACCATCTACACCACTCCCTGGGAATGAGGAGCATTCTCTGGAGGCTAAATTTATGGTAAGAATATTGCCACAGGCAGGTACCATGGTCCTATGTCACTGATTATGTGAAATTCCATAAATATGAGTAATCTCGGTCCTATGGGACACCAAATCTTTTTTAGTGTCTTTAAAGCAGTATGTAACTGAATAGCTAGAGGAGAATAATCAGGGAAATAAAAAAATTCAATGATTGAAACAAACACTATATTATCCAAAAGCTGATACACAGAGGTCAACCAATGGGCATTTATATTACAGCTTCCAGCATAACCAGCATACGTAAAACTGGTAAAACTGGATGCATTACTTATTGGCACAATCCAGATTCAGGTATGACTACCCTACCGATTGTAACTTTGGTCCTAAGACCTTACAAAACAAATAAAACCAGACATCTAATCCTACTTCATTCATATTTCTTAGTAGCCCAGTTTGATGGCAGTGTCAAGGTCATGTGGACATGAAATGAAACCAAGAAAACGTATAGCTTCATGGAAACAAAACAATAACAAAAGACAAAGAATGATTACATGTGAAGGATTGTAAGAATATATATGGATCTCCTGGAAGTGGTGGAAATAAATGCAACTAAAGGCTTGAATTCCAACGTGAGGTTGTCCTAGCAATACGGTATTATGAACACAGACCTATGGAATCACTGTATAGGGTCGCTTATGGAACAGGGTATAGTATCTGCCAGGCCCGCTGCATCATGATTCTTGTAATATTTGTAAGCAATCAGAAAGGACAAAAGGAGTTTCTGGGTCTTTCTTAAGCTAAAATTTCACTTTTTAAAGGCATAAATTCATACAATAAATATTTACTGAGCAGTCTCTGCCACAACTATAGATATAAAAGTTAAAAATGAGCAATCCTAGTCTTCAAGCAGTTTGTAGTCTAGTCTATTAGGGAAAAGAGATAAGCATAAGCAGTTTTAAAACACTCAGCACAGAATAAAGAATTAGGATGTAGTGTATAATATAGAACGGTGAAGTCTTAAGCAAATCGAATACAATATGCCTTACCTGATGAGACTCAAAAAATTTTAAATTAAAGTATTATGCCAGCCAAGCAAAAGCAAGGCTGTTGACTACATTCAAAACAAGTGTGATAAACGCTGGATAGGAGCTGGGTGGACTCCTAGTAGAATCCAGGCTCAGCAAAGCCTGACAGAGAGCTTGTGAAGAATGAACTAATTTGTCCATGAGTCTGCAAATACTCTTGCAACATGAAGCAGGGAATGGTGAGCTGCTCAGTGTGGCTTGGACAGGGTGCAAGCAGGGGAGACAACAATAGAGGCTACACAGGACTTGACCCCAAGAACCAAAAAAGAGTTATGGAAAAATATGCCAGTGACATGAGAGAGTGACTGGTGCAGACCTAAGATCTAGAAAGATCTTTCCAGCTGTTGCATATAGAGTTGATTTTAAAAGGGCAGACTGGAGACAAGGAGGCCATTTAGGAGACTGCTGTGGTAATATAGGCCAGATGTTTCTGCATGCTCATATTTTTTTTAATCAAAAAAAGATATGTTTGAATGGAAGAAGGAAAAAATGGAGAAAATCTTCTGTCTTTTTAAGTTTTTCTCAGTGCGTGAGAGTACCATGTGCCAGAATTTAGTTCTTTGGCTGTTCTGATGATAAATACCAGAGGTTATTAGTCAGGAGTCTCCAAATGTGAAAGACATATTGAACTGATGAACTTTTACTCCCACTGTCATTTTAAAGAGATGGTATATATGCTGATGAATAAGACACTTGATGACACTTTTTCCTCACACAAAAGATTTTCACTACCCTAAGAAAATGAAAATGTGCCTTTTTACAAGGGCAGGAGAAAGAATGTGTGTTCAGTGAGAAAAGCCCAGGCTTGAAAAGTCACCTGCTATCTGCCTCAGGCCATCTCTGTTAAGGCTCCACTCTGAGCTGTTCCCAGCACGGTTCTACATTCTCAGAGGAGATCCTGGTGGGGAAGAAAGCCATGATCATCTGAGCAAAGCCTAGCTGTTTCTCTTTTCTACTCTACAATGCCATCCACAAAAGATGGTCAGATGTCCTGGTCCTCAAAATATAAAATACACCTTCCAAATGCCATGTATACTAAGAATTGAAGATTTCTATGGGTAAATATTTAAGAATGTCCCAAAACTCTTATAAGACATTATGTAGTCATCAACATGAGTAACCACATGGCAAATATATAGATCATATTACGAGCAAAAGTGAAGATTTAAATTGTATCTATAATAAAATCACAGCTATGTAAATAGTCTCAGAATTTAGAAAAAGCAACACTCCGAATATTAACATTATTTGTACAAAATATCAATTCCAGTCACCATGATCTGATTTTATGAAGCAAGTTCTAAGTACTTCAGTTTTCTAACACATAAAATAGAATATACACAGCACTATATAACTCCTAGGTTTTTGTGATATTTAGAAACTGCAAAGTATGGAAGCACTACAAGGCAAAGAATGGGGCTAAAAATTCATCACAGATTTTTAAACCTGCTTTATGTTTTCCAAGTGTCCTAGTTTGTAGATGGTACTTTATAATATTTTTACATACAAGTGTCCCTTATTGCTGAGGTTCTCTAAATTCCTTATGAACAAGTACTGTAGCAAGTCTCATTTGCTTTTGTGCCTCTGTGCAATACAAGCCAGCTCAAAGTGGACAGCCAAAGCATATATGTTGCTGCTATCTGAGACATGAAGAGCATGCCCAGACTAAGCCGATGAAGTGGGTCTTCCTTTTCTCAAGTGTCTGCCACTGGACAAGTCATTTAACCCTTCTAGTCTTCTGCTCCCTTATCTGTAACACAAGCATTTGGACTCAATATTTTCCAGTTCCTCCATACTTTGATTTTTATCTTCTTTAATCCAGGAAATTTAGTATAGGCAACTTGAGAGAATTTTTATTTATTTTAAACCAGAGAATTTTCAAAGAGGGAAGAATCCCAAAGGCCATCCAACCATTCATCTACCCCAGGGCAGCTTTTTCCCTCAACCGTCCCAGGCAGATGTGTCCCTTCTATTTTTAACTATCTCCAGGGAAGTCTCTTCTAACTTTTCATCCTAAATCCACAACACTTCTTCTCAGGAATGTAAGAGCTTTATGAAGAGCAAGATAAGCTTCCCCTGTCTTCATGTTCTTTTGCCAAGTCATCTCCATTATACGGGCTGGAAATCAGAAGCATTGTGAGAGTATGTTAACAAAATTCACATGCCCCGTCAATCACCACGCCTGCCAATGTATTCCTCTATCGTTACATCTCCGCCCCGACTAATAGTGCCTTAGCTTCATCCCCTCATCATCATCCTTTGTTAGGTAGACTTCGACATGGCCTCCCTCTAAACTACACTACCCCTTACTTGTGTGCCTGTGAAGATGTACGCAGTATCTGGGGCTTAAAGGATGTAACTATGAACAAAACGAATATGGTCCCTGCCCTCACGGAACTTACAGTCTGAGAAGTGAAGGGTGTATTGGGGGGGTGGACAAGCAGAGATGGCAGTCAATTGTGTCAAGCGAGCTAGACACATTGTGGGAAGGTGCTGGTGATAAGCAAGGACTCTAGAGCTGGACAGAGCTGAGTTCTAATTCTGGCTCAGAAATCACTTATTGTGTAATCTTGACCAACTTCCTGGTACTTAATTTCTCAATGTGCAAAAAAAGGGAGAAATGTTAGTGCTTCCTTCAAGGAGTTGTTCTGAAGATAAAATGTTCTGATGCATGTAGAACAAAGCCAGGCACATAGTCACAGCACAGTGATGACCTGTTACTAAACAGCTCTGGCTAAGATCCGCCTCTTAAGATCCTCCAGTAGTTTGCCTAGAATGCTCTACAAGGCCCTCTGAGATCCTGGCCAAGTCATCTTTCCAGGCTCCATACCTGCCTTAAAATGTATCTGGACTGCTTAAAGTTTCCATCTCACACAACCTGACTTGTTCCTCCAAAGTTCTGCCCTTGTTATACCTCTGACTAGTAAGCCCTTCCTCTAGCAAAGTCTGGTCTATGCATTAAAATTCATCTCATATGTCACCCTCTGTAGCAAGATTTCCCTGACTATCTTTCACCCTACCAATTTTCCCTCTTGACATCTGTAGTACCTTTGCAGAGCTCAAACCTCAAAGTGTTAAAGTTGTTGATAGATTTATCTGCTTCCAATATTTGAGTTTCGTGAGAGTAGAATTGTGGTTTCTCTCACTTTTGTATTTTCAGTGCCTAGGACAGTGCCTTACAAAGCACAGAACCAACAAATGTGCAGGGTAACAAGTACATGTACCAAAAACCTTCCATATAGCTTTCAACCAGCCTGTAGCATTTTGGGAGATATTGGTGCAATTACTCTTCACTTGCAAGTGGTTGATAAATGTTCCCAAATTTTACTCAGTGAGCACCATGTAAATGAGCTGTCATGTTCCTTCGCTTACAAAATTATTTGCCAATTACACTTTGATGATCCCAGCGTAATTGCCATGTAAACTGTACCCTGGCTGAGATAGCCTAAATCATCAATTTAACTTTACCCTCTCATCATATGGTACTTACCACATAATTAAATATATGGTCAGCCACTATCACAATTGTATATTTCCCAAGAAAATGAAGTGGCTACATTTGTCATTGATTTATCAGCTATGACAATCTACAGCACACCTCCAGGTACAGTATGAAAAGCTAAAAAATTTTTAAAACTCTGTACATTTGATAAAGAAATTACAGGTTTTTCATCAAAAAGACAAACACTATGAAACTTTTGTTTTCTTAAAAAAAAAACAGACACTGTGACAATGATACTAAAATATAAAGACAAAAATACTCATTATTCTTGGAGGTTTTTTTTCTGAAAGGCTAGATAATGAAAAATATTCTGAGAATTTGAATGTGAATTAAGCTCTTAACCAATTTAAAATGTATTTCAAACAGTTGTATTTCTTTGTGAAAAGTAGATGCATCTTACCAAGGTTGACATTCTTTTCTAATAGACTGGCTAATAGCTTATGCAAGCTTTAGATGGGAGAGATCCAGAGATCCTGACACTGGCTCTGAGTGATGGGATTTTCATTTGCTTCTCTGGATGCTGCCTCCGTACCTGACACAGGTAATCACACTGACTTCTCAGCATGGCCACATTAGGCCAAATGGATTCTCAAACAGAGGTTCTGTCTAAAGGGACCATTTGGCTTCCAGAACATACTGCTTAGAGGCCCTGATTGAAAAGGAGGTCAATGCTGGCCCAAATATCTCTCTACCCACTGGGGTGAAATAATTGATGTGCAGCAGCCCCTCCAGATGTAGAGTCACCAGAGTGATGGATGGATATAAGTATATTATTCACACGTACATCTGCTAATACACAGGTCCCTCTGCAAACACCAGGATTTAAGAATATTATGTGGATTTAGGACAATCCCTGAAGGACTCCAGTTCCATTAAAAATTTGTTTGGCAGCCTGGGGCAGAACTATTCCAACTCCCACATGCTTTATGCATTTCAGAAGGGGAACCAAACCACTTTAAAAATAAATTTAATAAATTTTGTAATGTCAAGTCATTAACATCCTGTCTAGTCCTGTAATCTTCATATTCTGAGACAGTAACATTAACCTGTGGAAATTTTAACCCTTCTAATATCTTAGTTATCATTTTTATCATCTGTGGTTTTTTTCCAAAAGAAGATGAATTACATCCCCGAACAGAAAAAAACATTCTTATTTTTCTCTCTGTGTAGCCATTTTTCTTGTCACACGTATACCAGACAATATCCAGAAAGCCTGGCGATCAGAGTCTACTTTGGTTTGTAAATTATAAAGAAAATAATTTAATTTGCAGGCATACCCAGTTATTGTTTGATGATTTATAACATTAACTAGAATTTTCTGTCTATAATGGTTATAACATTACTTTTACAAATATTCATTCATTTAACAAATACTTTCAGTACCCATTATGCACCCACAAGTCTAAATGCTAGAGGAGACACCAAAAAGACACAAGGTGTCCCTCAAGTAGTGATAGCTACAAGAAAACAGTTGAAGGGTAGGTGGGGAGAGTTTCAACTTCTCTAAGAATACCTGAGCTTCTCATACCATATGTTCTCAAGTATCCAAGACACCTAATAGCTATAACTCCCCAAAATAAGAAAGCATCCTCATGTGCAACATATTTATTTGATCTTCACAACAATCCTAAGTAGATATAACAGCTATTTTCTGTCTAATATAAATATCTGGCACTTTTATGACTTATACCAAATAAATTGTTTCAATATTCCAGAGCCAGGGATTTGGCTCAGTGGTCCCGCTGCCTGCCTTGCAAGTGCAAGGACCCGAGTTCAATCCCCAGTATAAAAAAAAAAAAAAA
>NW_022900929.1:55343988-55395639 GCF_012274545.1 Fukomys damarensis | reverse complement strand
AAAAAAAAAAAAAAAAAAAAAAAAAAAAAAAAAATCAAAAATCCACATAACATAATGGGTAAGTAAGATCTGTAGATGGAGTACACAGGGTGAAATACAGGATGCTGTACCTCAGCTAACATGATTCGCCTACTATACACAATGTTTCTGGCCTGTGCATGAACCCCACAGTACAAGATCCACTGTGAACTTTTTCTTCAGTGCTTAGTATACCATTGCCCTAAATAGAAAGTGCTTAATAAATGCAAGCATTTCATTGGCATTATGGTTTAAAACTAAATATTTTTTAAAAACACAATAAAGTTATAGAATAATAAAGTGTTGGATACCAACAATTTTCAAAACAATGAGAAATGCTAGGTATTATAGCCCAAGTGTCCTTAAATTGAGGTAGGCAGAAAGTACCTTTCCCAGGTACTTTAAATAGTGCAGGGATCCTTTTTAACTAAAACGGAAGACAATGTTATTTGTCCTCTAGACACACAGAACTCATTATACGAGCAAAGGAACTCAGTCCAGGATTTTCACAGGTCTAAGATGAGCCTCCTACCACGCCCACTCTCCCACTCCTCTGCCTCACCCTTCTCCTCTCACGTCAACCTCGAAATGACTGCATGTTATAAATTCCCGAAAGACCCTATGTCCTCCATCCACCAAAGCAAATAACTCAAGGCTGGGAGCTGAATATTTCAACTTCTCAAAGGAAGCAATGTTGCTGTTCTCCACTAAACTCTCAGCCACTTGCCTTAAGCTGATGAGAATGAAGGGGGCCAACCAAAGGGAACTTCAAAGGTCTTGTGAGGCCACCAGCTCTGCTCACGGAGGGTGAGGGTGGCAGCAGGCAAGTGAGCAAACTCACACAGCGCTGGCTTTTGAAGTCTGACTGACTGCCTCCCGTTAGCTGAGCACTGCGGCCTGCAGCAGCTGCTAGTCTTGTGATACTCAACTTGCTCAGGCCATGGCTGCCTATCATCGCAGAGAAAGGTGGCGAAAGAGAAGGACGCCAGGAAGTGGGACAAAGAAAACCCTGTCATCTTTTAACTTCAAGCAGTGAAAAGTGAAAAAGAGTTAGAGGCGGGAGGGAGAGTGGCAAGCAAAAGAGAAACAGCCGGAAATATTCTGAGAAATGTTCTTGTATGGTTAAAAATTCTGTGAGAATTGTATTATTTTTCTTATAATACGAATGAAAATCGTTTAATCCAAAATATAAAGATCTAACTACATATGAAAATATGTGCAAATATCTTTGATGAAAATTTTGCTATCCAGACATATTATTGGTTTCATCGAATCTGTTTTTATAAGTATTGATCGCTTACGGTAATGATACAAGAAAAAATGTTCGAACCCAGGAACCAGGAAAATTTATTCTGGTGCTCACGTGCCACCTTGTGGCGGCTAACTCAAATTGCAGGTGCTAATTCTAAAATGAACAATTCAAATTCAAAAGTCTTCCCCTATAAACCGGGACTGAAAATTCACACAAGCACAAACATGTACTCTACTCATTTTTTAGGATCAAGAGTGAAAGCTATCCCTACAATGTGACAGACTCATTACACAGAGTCCCTGAGTTGCTGCCGTTGGCAAACCATAATGGGACTAGAAAAGGTACTCTTAACTTGGTGTTAAAATAATCTGAATATTCATGAAGCGTTATTTGAAAAAGCATAAATAAGTAGGCAGCTTAAATGTCCATCAACATGAGGATAAGTTAAATAAACTGGCACATCTACACAATAAAATATTAAGGAGCTGATAAAATGAGCAGATCTTCATATATTGATAAAAGGATATCTGAGATATTTTGAGATGCAAAAAGTAAGTAATTGAACAGGAAGTATGAATTTTAAAATCCTTAAAATGTATGCATTTTACATAAAAAGGTTCAAAGAGATATAGAACAAACTGTTTACACTAGTTATCCATGGAAGGGCAAGACTTTTTACTTTTAATTTCATGCTCTTTTATATGGTTTGATTTTTTTCTGGTGAGTATAATGTTTTTCTTTAATTAGAGTCCCCTGGTACTCGCTGCATGTATGACATTTGCCCCCTTTGTTGCATGTGAATATTATTTTTAACATTCATATTACCTGATTTCACACACCCCTAGAATAGCTGAGGAGCCTTGGTCTCACTTCCAGACCCCAAACAGCTCTCAGAAATCCCATACTCTTTGCTACATTCAAGTCTCATCCAAACTTCTGCCAGATGTAGGGCCGTGAGCCTTGTAGCTTTGTAGGAGACCAGGGCAACAGAAAGGGATGGTGGTCCTGAGACTTCTGACTCAACAAGAGTATGACTCAAGGAGAGCAGTAGGTGAGCCTTTCTAATACGCTCCTCCTTCTCTATTTTTACACCTCTGTCACCTAACCCTGACCCACGTCGTATCACTCAGTGCTCAAATGTCTTTGATCCACTTACTCAACTGCAGCCTCCTGATCTGAAGCTTGTCCTTCCGTGTCTAAGTAAGCAAATTCGCTAGGACACTGATCTTTCCACGACTGGAATCCAAATGCACATTTGCCAAGAATAAGAATTATTACATGCTTATCAGACTGACTGTCTGGGTTTGCCTTACTAACCCTTGAGTCCTCAAACTGTTGAGATATCTGTGTTCTTTTGGAAGAGAAACCCTAAATAGTTTCTTTTAAAAACACTTTCTGCCAGGCGTGGTGGCGCACACCTGTAATCCCAGCACTCGGGAGGCTGAGGCAGGAGGATCACTGTGAGTTCATGATCAGCGTGGGCTACATAGTTCCAGGTCAAACTCAACTACATAGTGAGGCCCTGTCTCAAAATGCAAAACAAAACCAAAAACAAAACAAAAAAACATTATCTACCCTTTTAACAGATAAGGCAATAATTCCCTTAATATTTAAAAAAGAATTTTGTATATCTGGAAGCAAGATACCAATGGCCCAACAGAAAATAGGCTAAAAATATGAGTATAAAGTTCTCAAAAAGGAAATACAAATAACCCCTAAAAATATGGAGTCATCCTCTACCTTAAAAACAAGAAATATACACTAAATTAGAATAAAATGTCATTTGCAACTCTCACAGGGAAAAAGTTTTACAAATGTGATAAAATACTGATAGCAAGAATGTGTAGCAATATGCATTCTCAAAAATTGTTGAATATAAACTGGAACAATCTCTATAAAACGGTTTGACAATACCTGATACGTTTAAATGTGCATAACCTTTTAACTAGAAATTTCACGTGAGGTATTCTAAGAATATACCATGCAAGATGATAAATTTCTAAGTATAATCACTGCAGCACCATTTGTAATAGAAAAAGATTATATGCAACCTAATTTTCCAGCATAAAGAATTGGTTAAATAAATTATTCCATATTTATAAAGGGAAGAGTGTACAGACATTAAAAAGGATTAGTTTTATATTTATTAATTTTGAATTACTGCTAATATAAATGGAGGGAACAAAGTAAACTACTTCTATGTATTTGTTTTTAAATACTTGGAATAACTGAAATGATTTGGAAAAATAAGGAATAGTGGTTGCTCCGAGAAACTGGATGAACAAAGACTAGAGACTTCCTTTTGATTTTTACTGTTTTACTGCATTCTTTTTTAATTTTCTGTCATATATGTGAAACACCCAGTAAAAACAAAAAACTTTACAACTAATAACCATTTGTCTATACTAGTATATCAAGTAATAGCACACAGATCCTAATGATATAACTGACCATGTGAAATAGGAAGAAAAGGGTATAGGGGGAAGGTATAGGGAAAAAATGGGAAGGGTAGGGAAAAGGTAATAAGGGAAAAGAAAAAATATGAAAAAATGAAAAAATGGAAATAAAGTGTTTGTAAATGGGGAGGGGAGGAGGGGATGAAGGGAGGGCACAGACAAAGGGCAAAAAATGAGAACCAAGACCTGTCATGTAAAGGTATACAAGATCCCAATAATGAACGTAATTGTAATGTATACCTTAAATGTACCAATACATTCAATTAATAAAAAAAAATATCTTCCCAAGTCTATCCTTCCATCTCTATTCAGCAAAACTATCTAAATCCTTTGAGGTCTACATCAATTAACTTTTGGATCTTCTTTATCACTAGAAAGAATCAATAAAATTTTTCTCTGAACTCTGAAAGAACTTCATTTCTTCTATAAAAAGTTTACTGATCAGAGTTATAGTAGTCATTAGTCTACAGATGACTACATATAATCTATGGTTGTAACCTTTAGACTGAAAATACCTGAAATGAAATCAAGTTCATCTACCATGTATTATTAGTACCTAAATAACTGCATGGCACTCTTAAGTACTTGATATAGAATGAACTTGAATTTACAGTCACCATTTTGCCCATGTTTCTCACTTATCAAATGAAACTAACAATGTTGTTCCCCAAGATTTTTTCTATGTGCTTAGTTAATGTTTGTCCAAGGTAACACAGTGCTGCCTATGCAAATTCACTTCCCAAGTTTAAGATAGACCTTTGTGATTAGTTCTCTTTCCTAAATCTTGCACAGTTGTCTGGAACTGGTTTGACTTCACTTTCTCCCACTGGATATTCAGATTGGTTAATGACACAGAAATTTCCAGTTTGTTGTTGTGGGATTGATTGCATGTGATATGGTGCCCCTGCGGTGAGTTAGATATGCATAAAATGCCTTGGAAGAACAGAGTTATCATTTCAGAGAAAAATGGATAGAAAATGGATTCACAGAGGAAAAAGCTGCTTGCCTGCTTTATTTATTTATTTATTTATTTATTTATTTATTTATTTATGTTGGTACCAGGGATTGAACCCAAGACCTTGCACTTGCAAGGCAGGTGCAGTGCCACTGAGCTAAATCTCCAGCCCTCTACTGCTTTACTCTTAAACACTTTAACTTTGAAGATGCTATAAATTCTCTTAAGGAAAACAAATTAGTTTTCCAAGAACTATTCAGGAATGTTATTTATTATACTTCCATTTATTATGCTTCTCCTCAAATTTAGTTAAAAATCTTGTGAAGGGAAATACTTTCAATGTCTATCAACATGTGAATGGGTGAATAAACTAATATACCCATACTATGGAATATTACTCAGCAATAAAAAGGAGCCATGCAGCAACATGCTTTATCTCAAAATGAGTATGGTAAGTGAAAGAAACCAAATCAAATCCATATTCTAGAAAGTCCAGACTAATCTAATTGCCATATAAAGTAGATCAGTGGTTACTCAGTGATTGAGAAGGGGATGGGGAAGGGCAGAAGGAGAGAATTATGATGTCCTGTGAAGAAGCATTTAGGGGACAATGAATATGCTCCTTATGTGGAATCTGGTGATAATTTCATGGGAATATATTTGTCAAGTTGCAGAACCCATAGACTTGTATACTTTAAAATATGCAAGTTGTTGTGTGCCAATATAAAATTGTGTGCCACAATAAAATGCTTTTTTAAAAAAGGTGACAGGAAAAGGACAGAGGTAAGAAAAGAGACGGAGAAAAAGGGAGAGTCTGTCCAAAAATATATCTATACAATGCCACTTAAAAAGTTTTACTCAAAGAATTAGAATGTTCATTATTCACAAAATACCCTTCCAAAATGACATTTTCCTTAAAATGTCACTTTCTAAGAAGATAGGAATTGTATTTTTGAAAGGAGCAGCCAGGCTGCAAGCAGATGATTGATTATCATGGAAAATCATTGATGTATCATTGCAATTTCACAGTATTTCTTACAGTTAAAATAAAGCTCCTTCATATCTTTCACAAAGGTATTGTAAAGCTTTAATTGATTTGTGTTGGCAAAAACCCTTGGCTGCCATCATGGAAATAATTGAATTAATTATCAAGATAGAAATGTACAACTTTTTAATTGTTTCTAATGTTTATTTTTATTACAATAAATATTGGAGGGTACCAGCTATTTTAACTCATTTTATTAGGGGAGATTTTCATTCTTAGGGGTTTGCTCCTTTGTTTATTCAAGATCAAATTACAGAATCTATAAATATCTTTAAATAAATTTGTATGGCTATCTGAACTACTGCATAACCTTGCAAATATCACTTTCTCATTTATTAAGCAACTGTAGTGATTTAGGTAGGGTGAACTAAGGAATATAAGCTCCTAAGTATACGCATATATTTTCTTTTAGAGGAAGGTAGAATTTTTTGCCTTCTTCTGAGAAAAAAAATTTCACATTAACTCAGCATGTCAGTAAAGAAATATGATGAAAATATAAGTGACAATATTGGTCAGGAGTACAATGTACACACTCATAGAAAAACAGGCTTTGAAAGATGCTTGATCCACAGACTGTGTTTAAAGCAATAGATACAGCATGCAGTGTAACAGGGACTCTTAATGATTGTCCTTAAGTATCACTCAGTAATAATCCATACACAGTAGGTCTCTAGTGACTATTAGATATTATTATTCATTATTTTAGAAGTGAAATTTGAGATTGTGACTTAATATCCAGATAATAGGTCTGGATATCATAATCTCTCACTATTTGAAAAGCAGAGTAAAGATGATGTTCCTTGCTCTCCCTATTCCAACTAACAGAAAATAATCATGGAGAAAATTCATTCAAGAAAGTGTTAATCATTGGGCAGAAATATGGTATTTTTAAAGAAAAATATCTTAAGAAGGACCCTTAGCTATAGACCTCTACAGTGCAGTCCACAGTAAAGTAGGTAATGATTCCCATATTTTAAATGAGAATGTCATTATGAGGCACAGCCACCTATAAAAAGTTCTGCAGTGCATAAGGCTAGATAGAATGCAGTGACCACTGGGCACATGTGGTGATATAAATTCATTTCCTCAGGTTCACTAGCCTCATTTCAAGTGCATAGTAGATACATCTGGTTAGTGGCATCTATGTGGACAATGCAAAATAGAACACTCCTTCCTCACAGAAAATTCTGGTGGTTAGATCTGGGTTAGAATGCAGTAGAGGCCAACAGCAGGGTGCCAAATAAGGATTCTGGAATAATGGAGTTGAGAATAAGAGCTTACATTGCTTACAAAGGGACATCTCACTCCACTCCCAAAGGAAAAGGACCTTGGCTCCTATTCTCCTATCCTAGCTTTCAATAAATAATCTAAAGTGCTTTTATGCCCCCGTGCCCTCTGGGACCTCAAAAACTAAGTGTGTGTTTTCCATAAAATATTAAATCAAGAAGATTAAGACAGCACACTTAATGTGAAATAAAGTTCATATACTCCTGTTTAAACACAGATTAGAATTTCTGTCAGAACAATGCCAGTGAAAAGTTGACATTCTAATTAATACAATTTACATTATAAAGCACTGAATATCTTTATCTTGCTATTATGAAATGCCCTCTTTTTAAAAAAAAATGTGAAACTCTACTCAACAGGGAATTGAGTACTGAGGGCAGTATTTTAAACTCCATGTAAAAAGGGGGGTTAGGGTCACTGACATTTTTATACACCATCAACTCTAAAAGGGTAGCCATACTCATCCTCTGCTTTGCCATTCTTTATCATTCACAAAACTATTTGCCTGGATTTTGAGGCTGTTTTTCATACAGTGTTAGAAAACATGCTGCAAAACACAACACCAAAAATCGAAAACATTTTCTTTCTCTCATTCTTCCCTCTTCTTTGCTTCTACAGGTCTTTCCCTCCTGTCTCCCACTTAAGATCACAGAGAGCAGTTCTGGAACCCTGTGAGCTCTCACACATGTAAAACTACCACAAAATATTTACTTGATCCAAATTCTGAGTATGTAAGAGGGGTAGAAAATCAACCCACAGTTGGGTAACCAAGGATTCATGTTCATTGCCTTTGTCGAATTTTATGCTATCAGTGAAAGGAATAAAGATGAGATCCTCAAAGCTTGAATTTTCATTTCCTATGACAACGTACTTTTTCTTCATGCTTTATCACACTCCGCTTCGTGGTTTCCACCCCTTTATAATTGATATCGGCCACTTGAAGCATTCAGTAAAAACCTCATGAGGTTCATCAAATGTCCCTCAGTCTATAATTCTTGCTTTTAACATACTCAGAAGCATATTCATCCAAGTGTTTTCCACTTCCCTCTATAGGTTTCTCTGTGCATAGGGATGGGTGTAATGACAGTTGTATTAATTATCTGCTGAAAAATCCACATAGCAGCAAAAATGATGGAAATCATCATTTTAAATATTTTATTAAAATAACTCAGTGTAGAACAGATAAAGAAGACTCTCTTGATAATGAGAGGCTCATTAATTTTACAAGAATTCTGGAAAGCTTAGAATGGTCATCAAAATTGTCTCTTTAATTCATTTTTATAAAAAAAGAGAAAAACTTCGATTGTCATTGGAGAGCAAGGGTTGAGCAAAATTTTCTGAGGTGGTTTTGAATATTTGCATGCCTTTTTCAAAAAAGCTTTGAAAAATTAGCTCGAAATAGGGAGAATTTAGGTTGTAGACTATTACTTGAGATGCCTGCAGATTTTGAGCTTTTGTAGTTTTCCCTATTAAAACCTGGATTCATTAGCATATAATGACTTTTGATAACTAAAATTGATATTTTACATAGACAAGCGGCACATTAAAATCCTCCAGTTACTGATAGCAAGTGCAACTCCATCTTGCATACTTACCAAGTGTGTCTCCAGGTACAGTTTAAGGCCATCCATCTCTGCTTTGGGGGGAGTCCAATTCTCAGTGGTTTCCATGGCTTCATTTAACCACTGAATGAATTCATCCAGCTTGTTTACAAACCCCTTGTGAGGAAAAAAAGGAAAAGGAGGGGAGAGGATAAGAAAGGCATATTAGTTGGTTATATTTTAAATCAATCTTTAAAATTCCAGACTTCACCCACAATGAAACCAATACTACTGTATTCCCATCCTAGTGTTGTGTTTCTGATGAGAAAATCTCCACTATTCTTGGTACTGATATCTGCCCAAGCAGGAAGTTATCCTTTCAATTTTTTCCTATGAGCACTTTCTTATAGATTGGGATCCCACTGTGGATTGGGGTGTTGCTGCACAGGTGACCTCAAAGTATTGAAACATTTCTGGCATCTGACAAACATCCCCTTGTCAAAAAAAAATCAGGTCAGACCTTCTAGGAGAAAACTCATTGGCTTTGGGGGAATAAAAGCATCTCTGTAAAGATGCTCAGAAGCTTATGGAATGAGCTAAAGTAGAAATGTGCTTTCTAGTTTAGCTAAAGTAGAAATATATTTTTAAGTCCCTTAAGTATTGACAGGCACCTGGATGAGTTCTGTCTGTGGCTGAGCCTGAGTGCTAAGAAGGAAGGAAGGATAGAAGAGTGCAGCCATTGAACACATGCAAACGCCTGACTCTAGGGATATGTGGACACGGAGATATTCTTGCTTAGAAGGCAGAAATCATAAAAATCTTGCAATTTTTCAAATAGTGGTTATAAAATTTTATTGGCCATTTAAAAGTACACATCTGTAGAAATGAGAAATATTTTGAAAAAATGAAAGCCCAGCTAACAAAACTAAGGGAAAGAACGGGGCTGGGCTCTTGCTTTCCACGTCTAGGTAAACAGCACCACCTGGAGTTCAGAAGGAGCAAGGGCAGGGTTCCACAATTTTACTTAAAGGGCTTGATACGCTATTTCCCTATTAAATTTAAACCATCCTTTAGATTTGAATTTTGATTAGTTTTGATTAAAGTTTTAATGCACAACCATATCTTAAGATCAAAGTAAGAATAAGTGAAAATTCATTTTATCATACTTCTCAGAGGTAGGTTTTGTTATTAGGCATCCTAATAGATAATTTTTAAAGTCTGTAACTTTGATTTAAGCAATTGATTTGCCACAAAAGAATTATCAGGAAAGGAAAAATGGGATCGAGGAGAATAGTAAAGATAAAGGTAGAAAATGAGACTCAGAAACACATCCTGTCTAGTGAAAGGGATAGAGCAGAGAGCTGTGTGCATAGATCAGACTGTGCCCCACAGGCTCTGCATCTTGTCAGTTTTCATGGAGCTCTATCACCACAAGCAGCGGTGCACCATGTTTCCTGTGTTCATAGATGCTACTAAAATTTAACCACCCAAATTAACCTTTTTTTTCTTATTTCTTCATACTGTAATTTTTCTAAGCATTAACAATCCATGCCACATATTCATTTTTCCCTTTTGTCATATATTTATCAATTAATCTACTTTATTCTTTCCTGCATTTGTAATAAATTTGAGTGCTTTATTCATTTCCTATCCAATACTTGACTATTTCAAAGCAGAAATTACCCATATTATATTACCAATAGACCCTTGCATCTTTTCAAAATAACATTCCTCAAACCCCTTTTCCTGGTAGACTACCCAGGGATCAGAATATTCTACAAAATTATATCTGAGTTGATATTTACCATAAGCCCCTTCAGATGTGTACATTGTTTGTGAGAAGGGCAGAAGCTATTAGAACTCAAGTCCTAATTCCTTATACTCTCATAATGAAAATTTTAAGAAAAATTAAGAGACCTTTTGCTGACCAGATGGACTTAAAGAAATATTGTCTATTCTCTACAGAAGTTTATCAGAAAAGCACAGTCTGGGTGGTTGATCACTGTGAGATAAAAAATAGTATTTCATAGTACTTTTAGTCTTAGGCAAAGAGTATTAAACAATATGTGTCAGGTATCCTAACAGAAACATGACTACATACTTAGCTGAAATTTGTGAGATGCAGATTTGGCAAAAACCATAGGATCTAGATAAAAATTTCTGGATGATATCTCTGTCTAGTCCAGCTAGACAACAAAACAAAGATGTTTAATATTAAGGAAGTAGAAGGTGTTTCAAGGCTTCTTTCTGAATTTCTTCTGAATTATTTCTCATCCTCTCCAATGTTTTTCAAACTCATTTCTTGCCAACAGTAAGTCTCATCAATCACAATAGAAATTTGACAAATCTAGTGTTCCAAAGTTGTAAAAAAAAATCTAAGTACTTTATATTCTCTTAGGAAAACCTTATTTCCCTTTTTGGTCCTGTGCACAGCTTCAAAAATAAAAGGAGGAATCAAAGTAAATTAAATTGGAATCCATTCAGTTCTTGAAATCTTTGTCACCTGCTTTTTCTCTTCCTGTGTCCACACCCTTATCTGTGTAGTATCATTAATGTTCTTTGTGCTGTGGACAGTATATTGGGTAATATTCCTATATCATGAAATTGTGTGTGTGTGTGTGTGTAAATGAATATTGAACCTAGAAGTACTCTAACAATGTGTGTGTGTGTGTAAATGAATATTGAACCTAGAAGTACTCTAACAACAAGCTACTTCTCTATCTTCTGTCCTTTTTATTTAATTTTTGAGATAGGGTCTCAGTAAATCACTCAGTAAATTGCCCACACTGGGCTGAATTTATTTCCTCCTACCTCAGCCTCCTGAATAGCTTGATTACAGGTGTGGACTAGTCACACCTGGCAAGATTCTCTTTCTTAGAAAGACAAATTAAGTAATATGCAGTAAATAGACCCTGTAGATGTTCAGAAGTATTCACATTTAGACCCATATAATAAATGCCTGTTGATAATTTTCAGAAGCTCCACGGGAGTCTTGGTGGTGTGAATAAAGGAAAATGAGGAGGATATGAAAAACAACATAGGAAAATGGAGAAAATATAGAATAAAGTATCTATTTTTAAATAAGTCAAATTCTAGCACAAATATAGATCATTTATTTCACGTAATACGTATCTCCTAAGTGTTTACTATGTGTAAAGCACACTGCAAGACATTATTAGGAATACTGAGATATATATCATTGTGGCAAAAATTTTAACAGAATATAAAGCATATCTAAACAATGACCTACTGAAATCAAGTAATTTTAATTATTAAAAAAAGTTTTACAATAAATAAAAAGTAAAGACACTCTCCTGGATTTTGTAAAAACTTATCCTGTCTATATCAGAATTCTGTCTGCATCCAAATTTGTAACTATTCCTAGTACTGGAGAGTCAAAGGTTATAACAATTATATTTTCTTTATAATACAATCCAGTGCCGCCACTGCAGTACATAAAAAGCACATTTTATGCACATTCAACTCACTGACACAAGCTGGATTATAACCTTTGAAAGGCCACATTCTAGTCTTTGTTGTGCAAAACATCTACTAATGTATCTGTTCAGTATCTTTCCTGTCATTTTCTACTACCAGTTCCCTTGTCCCTTTCTGCCCCTTCTTCCATTTCCTCTCTGTCTCTCTATCAAACTATCCAGGGCTATATGGAGAGTGACACAGTCCACAAGCCCTAGTGCTGCCCCCACCTATGCTATTACTTAATTACTTCTTTCAGTGTGGATTCCTTGCCACCTTCATATTTGATATTGGCTCCGAGTCTATAAACACTTGACTGGGGACAAGCCAGGATTTAGTCCCCAGAAGAAATCTGTCATCAAACTTGGAAGAAAAGCGAACTACAGTTGGCCCTGTTATCACCAGTTGCTAGCACACCTCTCACTTTCAAATAATTTGTATTTAAAATTTCCATCACAGAGTGCTTTTTAAAAGCACTTTTTAAACTTTTTGAAGCATCAATCTTTTTAGAGACTAAAAAGCAGAGTGAAGGTAGCACTTAAATATATTGTTACTGGTGTGTAAAAATTAAGTTGCCACAGCCCTCAGCTAGCTAACATACATTGGAAGATTTTATTCAGAGAGAACATTTACAAGTCTTACAAATAGCTACACTCTCATGATAAATTAAGAATACTCATTATTTCATTTATTTCCCTATTATTTTCTCTCCCACAAGAAACTTTATTGTTTAAATATAAACTACAGGGATAATTACCTTTGACCTCTAGCAAGGCTGCCTTGTATACCACAATAAAAAAGAAGGGGCTTCCATGCACCAGATAAGGGGCCCAGGAAGCAGTCAGAGTGGAAAGGGAGATTTGATACCTGCCTTATGGAGTCAAAAGTCTAGGAACTTCCTTTTCTTTTCTTTTTCTTTTTTCTTTTTTCTTCCTTTTCTTCCTTCCTTCCTTTTCTTTCCCTTTCTTTTCCTTCCTTCCATTCGTACCTTTCTTCCTTTTTGTTTGAGATTACTGTCTCAGCCTGCTGAATGCTGGTATTATAGGCCTGCACCCCCATGTCTGGGTGCTATTGAATATTTTAAAGCATTACAACGTATGTCTTTCTTGGGATTCTAGTATAAAGGACTCATCCAGATAATTCTAGCCTAGAGGATGAGTAACCCTTGTATACAGCACTTATTATGTGTTAGAATTTGTCAGTATTTGATATAAAGTAGATCATTTAAGTTTCATAAAACCCCCATGAAATTAGTATAGTTGCCACTGTCCTTTTACAGATGAGAAAAGTGACACCCAATACTAAGAACTTCTCACTACCCTGGGTGGCACAGGAAATGGCAGAATTTAACACAGCCTCACTGGCACCACATGAAATCATGAAAGGCCTGCTGATCTAACAGTTTATCTATGTCCCTGGCAGAAATTAGAAATTGAAAAATATTTAAATGAAAATTAATGTTTGAGATAAGGGACAGGTATATTAAAAGAAGAAAAAAGAAAACAACGCTTACAGTCATTCAATATGAGAATAGTTGCTACACCCAAACAAAACTGAATTTGATTCCAAGGGTAAACTAACCAGGTTGCTTAGTGCCTGTAAACTTCAGTTTTCTTCATCTATAACATAGGGATAGTAATATACATCTTGGAGTCACATGAGGACTACAAGAAAAAAGTGTATTATAAGTCCTGATGTAAAAGAGCTTTATAAATGATTTTAAAAGTCATTTCTCATCATTAAGTTCTAATTTGATCTCTTATTTCATTCACTCAAAAATGTTTGATTATTCTTAAGTCTATAGCACTGTGTTCAGTGCTGCAGGGGAGACAGAAGGGAAGAGTCCTCACACAGCCACAGCTCAAGTGGTGGTAACAACTGCTCCGGGCATTCAGAGAGGCTGCCACGGCTTCTGCTTCACATCATGGAGGCAGAGAAGAGGAGGCAGCATCTGGCCCTATACACTGTGAGGATTCATTATTCCTTGACTTTACCAGTGCATCTAGGGGTGATTATATTTTTTATGTCAATAGGTACAAGTTTAAGAATAAGCTCACTTATTAATTTGTCAACATTCTTTGGAGCAAATCTTTTAAATTAGCAGTGGGGCTACTGAGGAGTAATATCCAAAGGATATTACAATAGTTTTGGTCACAATAAACCTTTGTTTAGGCTCTGAAAACTAGTAAATTAGAATTCCATTCAGAAGCAAAATTATACATTGAGATTTTGTATGTGTATCTACCAACATACAGATTTTAAGCTTACATTTTTGTACATAATTCTGATATATAGAGTTCCTATGTAAAAAAATCTGATTTATATTTTTGGATAATAGCACTTACAGGCAATTTACCTTTTCCCAACTACCTAGCTATATATGTATTTAATATGCCATCAAGATCCAGAAGCTCGAGATAAAGTACTGGGGAGTTAAAAGTAGTACTCTGCATACTACCACCTTACTCATCTTCCTGCCTACAAAATCCAACACAGAAGAGAACAGATGACTTATTCTTTTAGAACAATCACTGAAGAAAAATTACAGTGATCTCAGGCAGTGTGAAATCTGATGTCACAAAAAATTCAAATATTGAAATGCCTTATGAAATATTTAGCTCCTTTTCTAAAGGTTGAATGGGATGTCTTCAGAATATAAATACGTACCAGGTAATACTGTTCTGGAATAAAGACAGAAGGCTATATGCATGGAATGTAGAGCAAAATAAAAGCATGGAATAGTACCATTCTTATGCCATGAAAGGGTTTCCTCTGACAAACCTAGAAGCTTTGAGTACAGGCGCTTCCTATGGGTTTATAGAAGAGAATTAATAATGATTGAAATGCAAAATAAGATTGGAATTCACATCATCAACATCTAACAAAAATGGATATGAATAAAAGAATTGGGTATAAATGAAGTAACAATAAACTATTATTAATACTAATTGAGTAGCTACTATGTGCTAGGCACTTATATAATCCTCAAAACAAACCCTATGAAATAAAATCTCCACTCTCTCCATTTTATAGGGAAAAAAGGTAGGGATGCTCTACCATATCCTGGAAACAAATCTTTGTTAACTTCCTCCAGGTAAGATCTTGCCTCAAACACTTCCAATCCTAGAGGGAATGTGGATAAGTAGGTCAGATCATCTAACATATTCTACCAAGTCCCACCGACAAGTATGCTCATATCTTCAAATTAATGATTATGATAGTTTAATGACTTAATTGTATGCTTTATATATCCAGTATTATAAATATCAATACATAATATTTGGATGCTATCTATAAACTATTCTTATAATAATATATTAAGTTAGTAAATTGCCATAAATGTCCCTTGTCCAGATAAAACAACCAAGGCATAGAGAAGTTATGTAATTTATTCAAGATCATAAAACTATGACACACTTAAGTAATTTTGTTCCAGAGTCCAAGCTTGGAGTACTACATTGTAGCCTGTCCCTGGCTCTCATTAGGTACACACAGCGGGAAAACAAAGGACAGTAACATCCTGTGTTGTCCATTCTTATTTCCCAGGCCCCTGTGAGAACTTTACATCTAGTCACACAGTTCAGCTTCTATCACAGCTCCGTTTCACATCATTCTTCCTACAGGTTGTGCTTTTTCTTTCCCATTCTCTTTCTTTCTTGGCAACTGTTTCTCTTTTGCTTTTTTCTTCTCTTCCCCGTTCTCTTAGTTCTTCCCTTCCCTAGTTCTCTACTCCTCTCTTTTTTTTTTTTCCTCTTCTCTATTTTTCTCCTCCTTTCTCTGCCCAATATCTTTTCTCTACAGCTTGAAGACTTCCCCCACCTGTGGGGGCTAATCAGTCATTTCTAGTAAACAACATTTCCCAACATGTCCATAAAGTTTTAATGAAAACGGCTGGCTCCTTGACACTGAAGTGCAAAGCTGAAAATGTTATAATCCTATGTTTAGATTAGCTCTAAATGCTTTCCTGATTAGTAAGACCTCCTTGCAAATCAAATCTATCTGGAACAGAAATACATATGGCTAGATGGGAATGTCTGTAGAATACTAAGTTATATGAGGGATTACATGTGAATATGGAGTTGTTTATCTAAATATTCTAAATGTTCTTTAGGGATAATATAATTCTTTAGTAATAACAAAGTTATTTTTAGAAAAACTGGAATTCCGTGTGCAGAGAGTATCATACTGAATGAGCAAGAAAATGATACAGCTACTTATCTACCAAAGAACTGCAAAGCAGCAAGTCAGTAAAGGGTAATAATCCATCAGGTATCCTATCATGAGAGGCAAGAAGACAGAAAGTAGTATCACTTAAATACATCTTCTAGGAAAAGAGAAAAGCAGAAATGGGATAAATTCCCATGGAGATTAAAAGTATAGACCATCTTTTTAAGGCCCTGAGACTGTATCTACATCAGAGCTTCTCTCCATTTTACAAGTAAGGAAAATAAGGTCCAAAAAAGTTATACACTTGACTGAAAACCCACAACCCACTAGGTAGTTGAACCAGAAGAACTTAAGAGGTGCGTGCTCACGCATGCATCAGGCTGCAATTATTTATTTTTATATTTTCACACTTGTCCCTTAGACAAGATTTCTAGAGTTCAAAAAAATAAAAATAAAAAGGGAGACAGAACTAGAGTTTTTAAGAATAACGTAAAGTTTCAGCGTATTATTGGTTTATTAATTGTGTATATTATCTAGATTGAGTAGTATTAGGCCAGCTGAGGTTAAGTATTTGTCTTTTCTGTTTAAATACCATGTGTGTGTACAAATATATACACATATGGATTAGGCCATTTATTCAAAAATATTTTTAAAGACTTTACCATGAATTAGAAATTGTGTGGGAGCTTGGGAGACATCTATCAGTGATTCATATTCTTTTATTTCGTTTTTTAAATTTTATTTTTAGGTACTGGAGATCAAACTTGAGACCTTACACTTAAGAGGCAGGTGGCAGAACCACTGAGTTAAATGCCTGGTCCAAAGATCCATATTTTTAAAGATTTCAAGCACAGTAAAAACAGATAATCTATATCGATAGTTCTCAAATTTTAGTGTTAATACTATACTCCTTTAGATTATTAACAATTATTGAAGGCTCAAGGAAGTTTTGCTTTGAGTTATATCTATCAATATTCATTTTAGAAATTTTAAAAAATGTTATTTTAAATGACAATAATCTAAAAACATAAATGGCTAAATAGTATATTATAACAATAACTTTTCAAAGTAGAGAAAAGAATGTCATTTAGCTGTATGTAAATCTTGTGACTGTCTTAATAGAGGACAGCTAGATTCCCATTTCTGCTTCTGTATTTAATCTATCACCACATTAGGTCACATAGCCTCTGGAAAATTCCACTGTACATAGAATGAGTGAGGAAGAAAACAATGTATTAGCATTGATATGAAAATAGTTTTAACCTGTGGTCTTGGGAACCCCACAGAGGTGCCTGGACCACACTCTGAGAACTTTTGACACAGAGTATCCCATGTGTTCAGAAGCCATTGGAAAGGTCTTTAATTCAGCGTTTCAGCAGCAAAGGGGGCTTCTTGGAGGACATCACAACTAAGCTGATCCCTGGAAGATAAGTCTAATTGATTCAGAAAAAGAATAAAGAGGACTTGCAGGATCAGAGAATATTCTTGACAAATAAAGCTCAAGAGAGAACTGCTCATTCTGAGCTAAGTAGCCAAGCATGGCTAATGTTTCAGAGGCAAATAGGGAAACAATGAGAAATTCGAGTCCTAGGCATTTGCTATGGATTGTGGACCTCACATACAACTTGCTCTGGATTTTGAACTTCATCCTAAGGATAACTGGTGACAGATGAAATTTGGAAGCAAAGGAGTGAATCTATTAGAAGTTTTTCCAAAAGGACAAAGTGTTTCACATAATATACTGCAATGACCCTCTCTCTGACTAAAAATTGCTATGAAATTATTATTATTATTTAATATTATAAATATAATTATAATTATAAATAAATATTATAAATATGTAGAAACACAATTGATAAGTATGTATATTTATAAAGTTGTTGTATGACAGTATTATAAGTCAGAATGATGTTTATATTTGTCTAAATACATATAACAGCATGAATTCCCTCGCATAAACTTCGTAAGATGTCAGAGAAGTATATTAACTAAAATTATTGTATCAATTAGAGAATTATCTTTAATACAATATAAGAATGATCTGTCACCAGGCACATGGTGTCACATGCTTGTAATCCCACAACTCTGGGAGGCAGAGGCAGAAGGATCATCACAAGTTCAAGCCCAGCCTGGACAATTTTAGCAACTTACTGACATCCTGTCTCAAAATAAAAAGGGGCTTGGGATGTAGCTCATTGCAAAAGCCCTGGTTTGAATCCCCAGTACTGAAGAAGAAAGCGATCTGCCAAAGAAGGGTACTAGGAGACTCATGAAGAGGAGGATGTAGAAAGCTAGGGTACCATTACCAGTCCCCAGAAAGGGAAGGAGTGTCTTTAACCACTGTGAGTGGAGATTGTGTAGAAGGCTGACTTCATAATGATTAAAATAGCTAAAGGTGGAAGAAAAAATCAGAGAGGGGGCATTTGATCCCAAAAGGCCTGAGTTATCTATATACACGAGCTGCTAAGCTTTGACTCTCCCCCTCCCACACCACAAGAGCTAACATTTATTGAGTGATTACTAAATTCCAGATTCTACTGTGAGCTCTTTACTCATTTTTACATGTTTAATCCTTACCATTTTATGTGATAGATATGCCTTATAATTTTATTTTGTAGAGGATGAAATTAGAGTACAGAGAGGTCAAGTCAAGTCACTTGCTCACTTTAACACAGATTATCAGTGTAACACAAGTGCATAAACTATGTCTCAGTCTAGGTAACAAATCTCCAGAGCCCATATTCTTAGTCACCATGTTTTACAATCATCCAGAACCAAAGTCCCCTACCTATTAATATATACATTGCTCCAGAGATCTCTTCCAAAAGAGTGTAATTTTTCTTTTGCCAAAATGTCCCATCTAGTACTCTTCTGAATAATCACCTTTTTGGAACTTTGTGCAAGGCTACTCTTATAATTTATACCAACCATACTCCCTAGGTATAAACGTATGTCAGAGAAATAACTGGGTACAGTATGATTCTTCATCAGTTCTACGTATCATTAATAAGACCCCAGTCAATAATCTCTTTGGAATAGCACACCCCAAACAATATAAAATTTGAGATGAAGTGAGGATAACATAAAGAAAACAGCTTTAGTGACACTTTATTTTGGAAGTTGAGATGGTCTTCTCTATGCCATAGACAATAAAGAATCCAAAGTAAAACTATTTTTGTTAAACTTGTCATCTTTATACTGGATCTCAGGGAGGAAGAGAAAGTAGAGTACTAGGTTGCCAATTGTGATTTGACCTCTCTGTCTCTCCAGCCCTTGTCAAAACACACACACACACACACACACACACACACACACACACACCTCAAGCAAATAGTGAACAGTCTCCAGAAGAAAAGCAAAGTATCAAACATGGTCTTGGCACAATGAGTGACCTTCCCACAGGACCTTGCCATGTTGTCTGAATAGAATGCAAGCCAACAGTGCTGACGGGCATCATGATGGCAAATGCCAAGATTTCCAATCTGCTTCATTTAGTTGATTTTATTTACATAAATTCTGACTAATCCATAACAATTTTTTACTCAGTTATTCACATGTTTACTGTCACCATTTGCCTTAGTTTCTTGGCATCTTATAAACACTAGCCAGGCCCCAGACTCTTCTAGGGCGTCTGGTTCCTGTCATATTACAATGCTAGGAATGCAGCATGAATAGCTTCATGCCTCCAGGCTCTTACTGTTGCAGCCTCACACTCACTTACCATTAGGAGCTTCTAAGCAGAATTCATCCAGATTCCCATGGAACACAAAGCTAGCCATGTTGAAGTGATATATCGCAATGAATAACTTCAGAAAAATCACTGCTTCTCTTAATTATTCCTCAGTCTTGCATAGAATTTTAGAACTAAGGAGTATTTCTAGGTCAATTATTTAATTCCTTTATTGCTGCTTAATTCTAAAAACTGAAGTTTGCTTTTGTCTTTGTTTTTTGGGTTTGTTTTGTTTTGTTTTGTTTTTGGTACCAGGGATCAAACTCAGGTCCTTGCACTTGCGAGGCAGGCAGTGGAACCACTGAGCTAAATCTCCGGCTAAAAACTGAAGTTTGAAAGGCTAAGTTTACAATGATATTTAGAGGTAGATTAAGATTCTTACCCTAGTTCCTTACAATGTAATTGGTAATAATTCCCTAGATAAAATATGATAAAACTAATATGTGTGCAGCTTTGAATATACAATAACATTTTGCTCTTTGTAATTTCATATAATTGGTACAATGGAATGACAAACATAATCAATATCTCATCTTCAGACCACAAGGCTTATATGGTAAACTACATGCGATTTATTGAAGTTTTCATAATTAAAATATAAGGTTGTGACTTATGCCCCAAATTCCTGCCCTGAACTCCTACATTCTTGAGTAAATTAAAAACTTTTTTCCTCTCTCTTTACTCACTGAGAAAGTGAGAACATAATACATCTGCATCAAGAAGGGATTTGCTTCAAGAATTCAATATGATGAAGTATTAAATGAATACATTCCCTAGCACCTTGCCTGACACTCTACAACAACAAATGTCAAGGTTTCATTTGTTTTAATTGTTATCTTTCAAAAACATCTCCCCAGTAACACAGAACCATTACTTTAGGCTAAGAATAAATAATAATTCACTAATGCCTAAGTATTATCTTAGTTGAATTTTAAATTGCACAAAACTGAATTTATTACTCTTTTGGTTTTCATCATTGCAGAAATATCTGCTCACAAATGCAATAAGGCACAGTCATCATATTAGCACAACAAGATGTCATTACACCATAGCCCTTTCATACCAAGGAAATCACAAAGAACTTGATTTTTTAAAACTGTAAACAAAAGGGCATATTATTTTCCCTGGGTATTTCAGAGGCTACTGACCAGATGTAGTGACTGGATGCAGCCTCACGGTGGTGCTAAATCATAGCTGATAAAAGCTTTGCAGACACCAAACTGGATTGAAAGATTCTTATTGTATCCACCAGGACGGAAGTTGCTTCGGATCCCTGTAGTTCTTGGCCAAAATCAACTTTACATGCTCAACAAAGCTATTAGCAAATGTTCATTCATGATGACATTGCAACAAATAAAATATACACAAAAAGTTTTTCACTGCCCTTAAAAATAATTTTGTAGCCTCATTTTAAAAAATGTTATGCTGATTTAGAATTCTCAATTTAGATTTGGGCCACAGCGTTTGCATATAATGTAACATTTACCTTTCCTCCATTCATCTACAGTGTATCTTCACTTCACATGCCCCTTGAAACAATTTGTTAAACTCTTACATCTCTCAGCCAGCAAATTTCAGCTTGAAATCTTAATTCTTTAGATTTCTCTCTTCCTTAACTTTCTCAATTTAAAACACAAACTTTTCATTAATTTGTCCTTTACAACATCTTCCACTTCTTCCTTTCTTCAGTCTGCTTCTAAAACTACAATTCAGACCCCTTTACCACATGTCCAGGTTACTGTAATATCCTTTGAAATTAGCCTTAGAGGGCTACCTTTCAACCTTGACTGCACACTGCAATCCCTTGAAGAGTTTTTAAATATGCCAACCCCTGAGATTTTCATTATTGCTTTGGGGGTGGAGCAAGATGTTGGTAGTTTTGCAAAGCTCTCCAGTGATTATAATGTATTGCCACAATTGCAAATCACTGTGCTTAAAAGTGTATCCAGCATACCACAGCCAGATTAACCCTAAACTAACAACTCTGTGGGCCAAAAGTTTTCAATCATTTCCCATCAAAATTGTAAATTAGTGGTTTGAAGGCCAAATCTATCTCATGGTTGTGTTCTGTCTGGTCTGTTTAAAAATTGTTCAGACCCAGTGTTTAAAAATTGAGGGATGTCATAGATTTCCTGCTTCCTTTTTAAAAACTGTAAGACGGGCCACAGAAGGCCCACATTTCCATGCAACTATCATCTGAAACTGAGTAGTGGCTGCCTTTCAGATCTGTTATGTGCCCTGCAGTTGATTCTATCCAACATTCCCCATTTACAGTGGCTGTGTGACTCATTTTTATCATTTGCTTGGCCTCTTAGAGTCACTTTAGTTTGTAACCCTGGTCTAGAGAATAAAGTTCAACTCACTCATTCTCACACACACTGATTTATTGGTGGATTCGTTAGACAGACACAGTGGAAGCTTGGCTCACAAACTTAATTATTTCCATGATTCTGGTAGCAAAGCAAATTGGATGAAGACTGAATCAAATTCAATGGCTACCTTATGGGAAAATTTGACTTGGTTCTCATTCAATTTGGTTTGCAACCGGAATCACAGAAAGAATTAAATTTCTGAATGAAGGTACCACTGTAATTGCTTTGTGGCTTTCTTGCACAAACACTTGGAATCAAAGTCTCCCATATTCTGATTATATTACAATTCTATATTCTCCTTTATTGTAAATAAACTTTAGTCTAATCAGCAGTTAAAGAGACATTTTTCTCCTAATATTTATAGCCTGAGGCTCATTTCCAAAACTCCTTTGCAGTTAGGTGAGAATCTTCTACGTCATCCCCCTAAGAAGAACGCTAACTACTCTCCACTTCCCTCTTCTTGTGAGTTGTAATATAGACATGGTATTAGAGAGTGGCAAAGACAAGAAAATGGATCTCTAGATGACTTCTGTCTTCCCTGGACTGTTTGACTCTTTCTAAGTGAGAGAGACAGAGACTTCTACCTGATTGTATTTTGGGAATCTTTTTGTTTATGCCATCTTAGCCTATATTGCAAAACACCAAGAATCTTTCTTTGCTATTTCCCATACATACCTTGAATATTCTTGTTCTCAATCTTCATCTATTCAAAAAATTCTATCATTCTTCATCACTACTATTTAAATTCTACTCACCACTCAAGGCCCAGATCAACTATTCCTTCTTTTGCAAGGCTTTGTCTAGCTGTATTTGTTTCCTTTATTCTGTTTTTCCATATGACTTTCCACTTGGCAGTTATTAAATATTGTATTATATAATAAGAACAGAGCTTTGAAATATGGTGCTACATCTTCTTCAAGTTTTAAGTCCAAAATTGTTTTAAGTCCAAACAAAATTTCATATCATGCACAATAAAAATAAAAGAGTAGAGATCTTATAGTATTGCACCATCATACCCCTTCTTGAATAATCATCTAAACTATCAACTCATGTTCAATCTATGATCCTTTAGGACTCTTGAATCACCTGATTTTAATTACAAAGTTGTGTCCCCAATTTCTCAAGAATCTCGCTTTTTCCTCAATATTTAAATTACATTCTAGTTCTTTACCTTGCATGTAAACAGCTCCTTGACTTTCTGAACAGATATTTCTAACACTAACAAATGCACTGTGAAGATCGAGGGTGCAAGCTTGAGCAGTGATGAGGAGCCAACTCATATTGCTTTCATATTAGGAATCTGATAATTTCTAGAACAGTAGAGGCAAAACAAACAAACAAAAAAAAGATACTCTCCAAGAAAATAGGGGCCAGCAAAAGAAAAGACGATACAGAGAAAAAGTATAAAGAAAAAGGAATGGAATAGAAGATGTAAAGAAGAGAGAACACAGAGACAAGAAGACTAACAACTTTGAAGGACCGAAGTCAACATGAGGATGGCACTGAAAAATGCAATACCAGTGAAGAAAAGCAGAATCACTTCATAATGCTTCCTGACTGATGCTCCTAAGAAATTATTATCAATTCCCCAAAACAAACTTCCACTCCACTAACATGAGGAATACTTGGTATTACAGAAATGTCAAGGCAAAGAACTAATACAGCAAAACCTTGATTATAAATTACTAATAGGGCGAATAAAGAAATACATAACTGTGTTTCAAATGGGATTTCTCAAATCGAATAAACAATGTCCAGATGGACTTTAAAAATTTGTGACCCCAGTATTTTTTAGAGACAAATCCCATAAGATGACTTAGCTCTAGCCTTGAAGCTATGTCCTATCCTACAAGAAATCCTAGGGTGATATCCTTAAAAGATAAGAGGTAGCCATAGCCAAAATGGAGACAAAATTAAAAAGAACACAAAGACTCAAAACTATAAAAACTCTTAGAATAAAGTGGGGGAGTTTGTAATGTTGAATTTGTCAATAATTTCTTGAAATGGCACTAAAAGCACAGACAACAAAAACAAAAATAGACAAATGGGAGTACATTAAATTTAAAAGCTTTTGTTCATTAAAGAACACAAGCAAATGTCTATCAGCAGATGAATAGGAAAATGGTAAACAAACGTAGTACATACATATAATGGAGTACTCTTAGGCATTAAAAAGGAAATAAATTCTGTCACATACCACAATAAGGATGAAACTTGAAGACATTACGCTAAGTGAAATGAGCCAGTCACAAAATGATAAACACTGAGTGTTTCCACATAAATGAGGTATTTAGAATGATCAAAATCACAGAGATAAAAGCAGAATGGTAGTTCAAGAGGCTGGAGAGGAAGAGAACTGTTGCTTAGAGTTGTATAGAGTTTCAGATTTGCAAGATAAAAAGCTCCGGATATGTGATTTCACAACAATATGAGTATGTTTAACACTAGTAAACTGTACTCTAAAATGCTGAAGATAGTAAATTGTATGTTACACATTTTTTTAACTACAATAATTGAAAAAAGGAAGGGAAAAGAAAAAACAAAACTTGGAAAAACACAATTTTGATATAACTTCCACTCTCAGGGTGGTGGTATTGATGTGTCAATGTACAACTAGATGAAGGCTGAAAGATAGAATACATCCTGTCTAGACTCATTTTACTGTGCAAAAATACATGTAAGAAATCAGTTCCAAGTTTGTTCCAGACAAACCCTTCAGCATTCACATAAGAGTGGACTGATCACTTGTCAGCTTCATCTTCTGACAAGCAGCAAGCACTCTGCTAAGTATCTGCTGCACTGAATCCAAAATAACTTATGTGCAATGACATCCCCAGCTGGCAGCAACCAAGTTAAAATTGGGTTATAGATGTCTCTAGGACAAAATTCAACAACTGAGTCACTGAACTATAGTTGAGATGCTAGAATCTGGCATTTGAAGACATTTATATCTCTGGAGAAATGAGCTCAGCTATGTCATGCATCCATCAATTCTGTTTCACTGATTCCACCCTAACGCAGTCATGTTTCTAAGACAAGTTTTGAAAATTGAGTTTGAGCAGGAAGCCTCCGATGTGAGAAGTGGATCTTTCTCTACATCTCAAAGGGCTGATCTTATGAAATGCCTCACTGAGGTGGCACCACCTAGCACTGCATTCTGCTATACATCCTGGGAATCATATAACTGTTAAACCTGGCATCAATGATTTCCTGTTTTGGACACAGACCTACTTTTATTTAAGTCACAAAGAAGAAGCTATGCTGTTCAATTACTAAGCTAGCAGTAGTTTGGGGGCTCTGTAAATAGATTTTAGCCACACATATGATTACTGTCTATATTCTCTGGCATATGAATATATCTCAAAAAAAAAAAAAAAAGCAAGTCACCTTTGGCATCTCAGTTAGAATCCCAGTCCTTAACACTTACCAGCTATATGACCCTGGGTAAGTCATTTGTGTTCAACCCTTAGATTCTTCATCTGTAAAATAGGACTGATAACAGATTTCCCACAGGGTTTTATATAAATTAAATGAAAGTTTATTTCAAAACCTGCTACATACTAGCAGAAATCAGAAATTACTTTCCTTCTTTCTTCCTTAATCAACAACAGGAATTATTGAATTTTGCTCTGTAAAGAGCCAGACAGGAAATATTTTAGTCATTGAGCGCCCCACAGTTCCTGTAAGAACTACTCAAGTCTGTCTTTGTAGGACAAAATCATCCATAGAAAATGAGCGTGGCTATGTTCCAATAAAGCATTATTTTGTGTCCTTTTTTTGTACCAGGGATTGAGCTCAGGACCTTGTACTTGAGAGGCAGGCGGTGGTACCACTGAGCTAAATCCCTGGCCCAATAAAACATTATTTTAAAACACAGACACTAGGCTAGATTAGGCCAGTGGTTGGCTATAGTTTGCTAACCTCTGTTACTAATATCACACATGTCTAGATATCATGCCATTAATTTTTCACCATTCTGTTTCTATCCATTCCAGATATGTCATTACTTTCTTTTTCCACACTGCTTTTATTCTGTTTCTTGAAAATATCAGAACAAATTATTCTAGTTCAATGGCTTGACTCACTTTTTTCACATTTAATTTTATGCCTCAGGAAGCTCCCATGGTGGCAGTGAGTACTTAGACCTGAGTCATTCAATTAACTTATGTAGAGAGAAGGTTCTAGGTAAATCAGCCAAACTTAAACAAAGAGTCCCTTTAACTGTTACAGAGATGGAAGTAAAAGGACCATCCCTTGGAAAATCAGAGTTTAAAAAAGCATTTTCATTTATTTGTGAAGGAAACATTGCAACTTATTTCCTAGTTTTATACATACTGCTTAATAAATGTTTTTTGTATATGTGCAATAACCACTTATTAAATGTCACTTTCTCTTTCCATCTACCTAATATTGGAGTATCCTCCCTGTGACCATTAATTATGATTGTCAACCTGACTGGGTGAAGAGATCTCTACAAGATTGGTAAAGCACATTTCTGGGTGTCTGGGTGGCTCATGAGGCTGTGACCATGGGGACTATACTGGTCCAGCCCTATTCTTTCTGGCGCTGTTCCCCTGCTTTGCTTTCTGGCTACAATAAACTAAGAAGTTATCCTCTACCACGCACTTCTTCCTTGGAGCCAGCTGACTGTGGACTGAAGCATGTCAAACTGTGAGCCACATAAACCTCTTCCCCTTCAAGTCGTGCATGTTGGGCATTTGGTACACTCTGTCTCTTCTTGATCCCCAGAAATGGGCCTCTTCTTATTTTGTTCCTTCTTGTTTTGTCCTGGGATGCAATTTGATTCTCAGTCATTGTCCCACTTCTTTTCTCTATATAGCCTTATTCTCTTAGGGAATTCATTTATTCTCAAGTCTTTATATAGTGGGAAGAATAAAGTATTTGGAAGCTTAAAGCCTGGCTCTGTAACTTACGAGCTGTGCTGCATAGGAAAAAAAGTGACTTCATGTCTCTGAACTGGGATTGTTCCATTCTGAAATGGAAGTTTGTTTATTTATTGAACAGTATTTACTGAGCACTTACTATGTACCAAGTACAATTATAGTATATGAGATTCATTAGCAGACTAAACAGATAAATAGATTTTCCCTTAGCTCCTATTCTAGCAGAGGGGGATGGACTAAAATTAAAAACACACTATATATGAAAGTTATATAGAATAATAGAATGTGATTAAAAACTGTAAAAAAGAAAAAGGTCACATTTTTATCTTTCAAAAGATGATCAGGTCAGGATAGGTTTCTCTGAGAAAGTAATTTTTGAGCACAAAACTTTAAAAGAGGTAAAGGAATTTTAAAAAATAGGGCTTCTGATGAAGAAAAATGCAGGCACGGAAACTGACTAAAGGTCCTAAAGGCCGGAGCATGCCCAGTACTTTCTAAGAACAACAAAGAACCCAATGGGAATGGAGGGAAATAGGCATGGGGAAGAACAGCAGGAATTAAGTTCAAAGAGAAAATTAGACCAGCCCACCTAGGACCTCTGAATGCACTGGTAGCAAGACTACACTATTTACAAATAGTACATATTGATCACTTCTATGGAAAGGTATGGGAGCATTTCATCAGAATGGGCTGAAGACTGCTTGGTCTTTCTGTTTCCTTATCCATGAAATAGGGATAACACCAGCATTGTTGTGACCATTGGGTACATAAATACTTGATATATGTTGATTATTAATAATATTGTTATTTTATACTTAACTTTTCCCTCTTTTTTATGAACCCACATTTTCTTCCTCTTGGTTATTCTGTTCATACCATTGTATACTACACTTTCACATTCTGTCCATACTATAATTTCATCTGTTCTCAGCATAATGCTGGTCTTAAGATAGTGCTTAGCAATGAGTAGGTGTAACAAATGGGAATCCACAGGGTTTACACCTATGTTCTCTATCAAATCTGGATGCTTCCTGAACACTTTGTTTTTCCTTGCTCTTATGGTTTCCCAGTGCAGGAGATACTCCAGCCTCTTTCAGGGAAGCAACATGATGCAACAGAACAGAATTGAACTAAGAAACAAAAGACGGGTTTTTCAGCTTTCCAGGCAAAAGGGTCTCTCTGTCAGTCCCTCTATCTGCCTGCCAACTATTTTAGCTTGGGAAAAATAACCTACACTTAGTAAACCTCTGTTTCTATCAATAAAAAGAAAGACATGACCTGCCCTCTGCACATAACAGCTTTGAAGATCAAGTTTAAAAATAAATCTGGGGGGGGGGACACATCTGGAAGAGCTTTACACATAGTAAAGTACTATAGAAATGATACAAGGCATGATCATTTATACATCATTGAATAAAAAACTTAACAATTGAATTAACTGGGTCTATTTCAAATAGAATTCTGGAAAAAATAACTATTATCACTGTTTGAGATTTACTCATTTTGGTCATGTTGTTTCTTAAAAGTATGGAGCTCAAAACTGAGAATTTTCATGTCTATCCCCAAAGAGTTCATCACATCTAACAACTCACTGAAAGTCAATATTTAGCCAAAATGTCAGTTTCCTATCCCAAAACCCGTGGGTGCTATATAGTACATAAAGATAGCACTGTTATAAGTAAGACATCTACCAAAGGAAAGAAAGAAAAAACAAAAGATTCCCAATAAATTAAAAATGTCTCGTGTATTTCAACAGGAAGTTACTAGAGATGTAAAAGTCACTATGAGGTCAGAACAAATGGTTCAGAAAGCACTGAAGGCAATAGGAATGTTCCACTCATATGTTCCTGAGGAATTGTGTGTGCATGGCTATTGTTCTATTTTAATTTGTGTTACATCTAGGGCATCCACCACACTGGGATCTCTAATAAGTTTAAAGAGTATCAACAGAGAATTCTACACTAGGCAGGGAACTCCCCAAACTAATGAATTAAAAAGGGCAGTTCCTAGTGATGCACATATCACAATGCAGTGATAACTGTGCTCTTTCATTTTTTTTCAGCTTTGAGTTTATTGGTACATTTTAGGGATACAGTACAGTTACATTCATTGTTGGGATCTTGTACGTGACAAGTCTTGATTCTCATTTTTTCCCCTTGTCCCTGCCCTCCCTTCACCCCCTCCTCCCCTCCCCATCTACAACCACTTTATTTCTATCTTTTCATTATCTCACATTTTTTTCTTTTCCCTTTTTACCCTTCCCCTACCCGTCCCACCTTCCCTACAAATGTGCTCTTTCATTTCTTTCTCTTTTTTTCCCCCTTCCTAATGAGGATCAAACTCAGGGCCTTGTGCTTATGAGTCAGGCTTGGTGCTACTGAGCTAAATCCCCAGCTCTTTTTTCATTTCTTTCTTTAGGGAGTCAGTTAGGTTTATAAAAAAGAGTAACACATTTGACAATGGATGAAGACGAGTTGACCTTATCCCAGGATTACTTCCAAAAATCAAGTAAGACCACCTTACCATTCAGGTTATGATCACCTTACCTCTATTTTTTCCCATATGGCTTCAAAATTTTCTTGGTGTTGAATATCTTGCATTAATTTCTGAATTAAAGCTGATTTTGCAGCAGAATGACTTGCACTTTTCTCAGAGGATGAAACTCTCCCTGATTTCTCATCCAAGTATTTTTTCATGGCAGAGTGAGGCATACACAATTCCTCATCAGAAAGAATGTCACTCACAGGCCCAGATTCAATGCTCTCCCCAAGGGAAGAGGCTATGTCACTGGAAGAGCTTGGAGATACTCTGCCTAACCTTGTGTGCTTTTTCTTGATGTGGTACACTGGATAGATCTCAGAATCTGAATTCATTTCAGATAGTTCCCAGTCATCAATATTCTGAATAGTTTCTCCTCTGGGTTTCTGAGGCAGAAGCTTTGTTAGATTTTCCAATTTCAAAGCTAACACTTCTGTCTTCTTAAGGTGAGAGGGCAGTGCCAAGTATTCATCAGAGCCATACCAGGCCTCCACAACCTGGCCATTCTTGGTGATGTGACTTGGAGATGAAGAGTGACCCTTTTTGCTTTTGTGTTTTGCAAGAAGAGGTATTGGAGACACGATGTTGTCTGAGTCAATAGAGCATTCACTGCTTTGAGTAAAAGGTGGCGAACTGGATATTTCTGACTGCACTGGCAATTTGCCGGGCTCAACCGAGGAAGTGGAAGTAGAATCTGTTTCTAGCCCCTCTGTGTCCTTGGAAGTACAAGAAGGCATCCCGTTTGACACTACTGAGCTCTTCATGTTTTCAGTTCCCCGTTTAGGTGTTCGGCACGGAGGCACCTCTTCTAAGGTCTTGTGTGACTTTTTAAGTCGCGATTTCTCTTTACGGTAGTCATTAAGCCTTCCTAGACTAGAAGAGATTTCTTTAATGTGACTTTTGATTATGTTTTCAAGATTCCCAATCCCCACCTTGTGCAAACACTCATAGGACTGGCTGGCAGCAGAAGGGCTGTGAGAATAGGAAGACTGTAACACCAGGCAAAGCTTAGATCGGTCAGGTGGGTCTACCAGTGAAGGGGTGCTTCTGCTCATCTCAGGATTAAGATCACCCATCTGCTTCTTGCCCTCATTGCCTCTCAGAGCATTAGTAAATGTTTCCTCTTTAAGGAAAAGCCCTCTTTTTGGTAATGTGGGCTGTGTGGGAGAGTCCTCGTTATAATTAAAACAATCTCTGATGGATCGCTTGGGGGTTATATTTTCACAAGAAACAGGCTGTTGATCCTTTGTACCAAGATGTGAGTAGGAGTTGGATTCTTGCTTGATGGTCTCAGGAGAGAGCTGAACAGTATTTATCACAACTTCCCCCGAAGATGACATTCCTGATGTTAACCCTGCCTGTTCTTCGACTGTAGAAGCACTGTTTTCCTCACATCCACCTCTGTCCTCTGCTGAGAGAGATACTTGAGATACTGCTTCAGTGACTGCTTCACTGCATGTGGAAGGGATGGGGTCAGCGGCCACTGTGAGTAACCCAACACTTCGGATAAGCTCAGGGAACTCCTTCTCCATTTCACTATAGCTCCAAGAGTCAAAGGGTTTGGTTTTGACCTGGCTAGAGGTCATGTCATCCAGGCCGCCAAGCAAATCCTCACTTGGACTGTAGTCAGACAGTTCAAATGCAGTAATACCACAATCTAGAGACAAGTAATTTTGTGAGCATTTGATGGTTAACTGTCCTGAGTCATCCACTTCTGTTAAAGAATCAAGCCGGCCCTGAAACAGACAATGGCAGTGGTATCAGTAAACACAACAATTATTCTCAACCATTGTTCAAATGAAGTTTCAGTAGAGGTCATTATCACTTCTGTTTTGATATATAGAGAAGCATATTAATCTATTATCATTTTGTTTTATGTACACTAGGCTATTCTTAAACATTTAAAGTTTTTTCTTTAACCTGGAAAATAGAGCTTTAATTAAAATACTCAATCTCAAGCCCAAAATATCCATTCTTATCTTAATTTTCTAGTTGAAAAAGTGCATTAATCCTTTAATAAATATGCCTGAAGTAAAGCCTTAAGTAATAAAATTTC
This sequence comes from Fukomys damarensis, assembly GCF_012274545.1. Taxonomy (NCBI): domain Eukaryota; kingdom Metazoa; phylum Chordata; class Mammalia; order Rodentia; family Bathyergidae; genus Fukomys; species Fukomys damarensis. Next base: position 55,363,841 of record NW_022900929.1, on the reverse strand, counting down.
TGAAAAAAAAGTAATATTAGAGTAAAATCTAAAGGAAGGACTGTTTTTTGTTTGTTTTTTGTTTTTTGCAATCACTTTAGCACCTATCATTGGAGACATTCATTAAATATTTTAAGTGGAATAATTAATTTTACTAAGCCAATCACGTCAAATATATATTCACAAATCACAGGAAGGTCAACACTAAATTTGCAAATGTGTAACAGAAATAGTTCAAGATCAGTCTCTGTTTGGCCCCACACTTTCAAAGTACACACAGGTAACTGCAGAAAGTTAATAAATTTCAAAACTTTATCATCTACCCCATCTCTTCTTTCCACTCCCCTACTAGTATATATTTAAATAAGTGTCCACCTCCCTATTATTTATAATGCTAAGTAGGCTGATTTGATTTGAAATAGATCCATGATGAAAAAAATATAGCATTGCAAGTAGGTATTTAACTTTTTGCTCATTAATTCTGTGACTAGGGTTTTTGTCCATTGATAAATATAGTTTCTTTTCTTTTTTGCACAGTACTGGGGATCAAACTCAGGGCCTTATACATTCTAAGAAAGGGCTCTATCACTGAGCTACACCTGCACCCTTCTAACATACTTTCTGATATCACACAGCAAACAGGAAAATTTTGATTGATGATATGGGGTTAAAAGGCCCCTGGAATACTACTATGCTTACCAGGCTGAAGGTAGCCTACTCTAATCTAGCCACTTAAGAAATGAAGGAAGGAAATATAAAAATAAATTTGTTTATGGCCCCAGACCTCCATTTTGCTGAAGAAAGAATGGGAGTTAGCTGATTGAAGCCAGGTCCCATATTGTTGCTGGACCATGTCCCTTTCAACCAGGTTATCCAAAAGCCTGTCTTTACCAGGATCTTATATGGGGTTTTATTCATTTGTTTGTTTTGTTTTGAGAATGTTTTCTCCTTGCTTTTATCTCCTACTCACCTTACTCTAAAACACTCAGATAAACCAAATAATATGATAAGAAGCCTCTTCCAACATTTATAAGCCCCAGTTTCCTCATCCATACAAGGGGATGGCTGATTCTTATCATTACTTTTTCATTTAATGCTTACAACTTCCTTCTGGAGTCTGTACTATTATTGTTTGTTTGTTTGTTTGTTTAAACAAGAGGAGTCTGGGGCTGGAGATTTAGCTCAGTGGTTCTGCCACCTGCCTCATAAGCGCAAGGACCCAGAGTTCGGAATTCGATCCCTAGTAGCAAAAAACAAACAAAAAAACAAAAAAGAGGAGTCTGAGCCAAAAGAAGGTATACAAGAAGCCCATTATACCATGATCATGGGCTAATCTAATCTTGGACCAAAGCTGTCAGAACAAAGCCCAAGTCTTGATCATAGGATATTATTTTTAACTGATATATCACTTCCTCCAATTTGTTTTCCATACTGCAACCAGAATAATCTTGAAAAACTGCAAATTTGGTGCTATTACTTCTCTACTTAAAATTCTTTGCTAGCTTCCTCTTACTGTTAGGTTAAAAAATCCAAACCCTTCGAAGGCCAGGTGTGAATACCCCTCATGTTACTTTATCCTCGACTGCTACAACCAAACACAGTATCTACCTTTAGGTTTCTGCACACAATATAACATAATCCCTCCTGCCTCGAGGCCTTAGCACATGCTGTTTCTTGTCTTAAAAGCACCTCACCTATGCCTTTAATGATATGACTCTTCTTTCCTCCCTGCAATCTTAACTCAGGTCTTCACCTATTCAAGATTCCAGACCCTTAGCTAAGTCAGAATCTTTTATGGTAAGCTGTCAAATCTATGCTTTTTACCTATGAGCTCAAATCACAGTGTAAATAAATACTGTTGTGACTATCTAATTAATTTGCTCCTCCCAATGTGTGTAAATACTATGAGAGTATAAATCACAGAAGATGTTTGATTGACCAGGGTACTGGCATCATTTAGTGAACAAATCTATGGAAACTGAACATCAAAATCTTATTTGTTAAATGACTAAAAGAATGAATGATGACATTTTGAAATGTCTCTCTTTTGCCTTCATTAAAGAGTATAATTCTGAGTCTAGCACTGATTGACTATGTGACTGTAAGCCAGTAGTTTCCTTCATTTGTAAAAAGGAAATGGTAAGCCACATCTTAGAGATGTTGAGAGGCTAAAGGAAACAATATATGTAAGACACAAATCTGTTACATGGATGAATGATTAATGTTCACTCATAAATTACAATGTATTATTATATTATTTTTAGTAACAGTATATGAAAGAAGGAAGTTTTCATCAAGAGAGGAGTTATCTCTAATGCTAAATTCTGCCAAAGAAATCAGTATTAACTGCCAATCTCAACAAAAGTTATCTAAATGGAACTAAGATACTTTTGTGCTTCACACCTGGAATCTTTAAAAAATCAGAAACCCAAAACACCAAGGAATGAGTTAGCCAAACTAAAGTTATACTTTGTACAATTTTAAGATACTAACAGGAAGATTCCTAATTAAAGAGCAGGCTGCATTTTTTAAAATTCTGTTAATTTGGTTGTTCATTATTTAGAAGTTACTCTTTTATATAAATAACATTATAAATAAAAATAATATTATAAATTGCAAATTCCAAAGCTATACAATAAGACCAATTTACACTATCAACTCGCTGAAATTTGCAACATTATTTTCTATTATTTTTTCAGCTACTGTATTGCAATACTTATATGATGGTAGAAGAGCATTAAAGAAAAGCGTTTCAATCATGAGTAGAAAAAAATATATTTTTGAGAGTTAACAAACCCCTGAAAGTATCAACTACTTGCCTGTCGACAAATAGGGAATACTATGGCCCTAAAAGTATACTTAGTCCCCATTTTGGTGGTCATAGTACATTAAGACCAGGGATACTACCTTGAATAACAGGTGCTCAATTAAAAAAAAAAAGTTAGATGTTATAATTCCAGCTACTGAAGAGCCTGAGGCAGGAAGATTGCAAAGTTTGAGGCCAGCGCCCAACTTAGTGAAATCTTGGCTCAAAATAAAATTAGAAAGGCCTGAGACATAGCATAGTAATGAAGTACTTGCCTAATATGTGCAAGGCCCTGATTTTGATCCCGAGCAAAATAATAATAGTGTCAGAAGAATATATTGAATATACATATAAGATGAACATATGAATATATCTCAAAAATAATGTATGACTGGCTTTTCTTAAATCTTCAGAGATCTCTGGCCAGTTCATAGTTTAGAAAAGAAAATACCATATTCAAAAGCACTTAACATTCAACAGTAGACCTCTCTAATTCTGTTCCCAGGCAGGCCTACTATTTCAGCTAAGTAGTTTTTATCAAGGATAACTATTTTATACTCATACTTTTTAATATTCAAAAAAAGATCTACCCTGAAAAAAAATAAGCAAAGACACAATAGTCTTTCATCATATGGAGACAATTTTAAGAAAAGAAAGTTCACTGAAGTTTGCCACAGCTGATGAATAAAGCATTGTACTATTTAAAAGATTGGTGGGCTGGGGATTTAGCTCAGTGGTTCTGCCACCTGTCTTACAAGCACAAGGACCCAAGTTTAATCCCTGGTACAAAAAAAAAAAAATTGCTGAGTAATATTAATATTTTTAATCCCATTGCTTTTTTCTAGACTATTTCTTTAAATATTTTTCTGATATTAGTAACCAATAAAGTCTCAATGGGTATGGAATTATGGGATGAGCATATATTGGTTTTACTGACTTTTCAGTTTCAGAAATATATTTAATTGTTAGTGCAGATAGCTGTGTCAGAGCTGCCTACAAATGTCTCCACTCAAATATACCTCCATTTAATATGTTATGAAACAGCTTTTTGGATGAAGGTTATATTTTAGGGAGGTGGTAATTCATTCACTTTGCTGATGAGTAATTTATTCACTTTATTACTGCCTTCCATCTTGTCTCAGACATCAAGAAAGCCCCTTCACCACAACATTTTTATTATTTGAAGCAGGCAGTGGAATGACTGAGCTAAATCCCCTGCCCCATTTTTATAATTAAAGCCTAGTTCTAATGCTTTCCTAGATCTTTCTGTCACTGTAGTACATTTTGTCATTAACTGAACACAAAATTTAATACTTATAATTTTAGTTCTCTTTCTTAAATGCCTGAGTATAACAGCATCCATTGCTACTTAACAGTCATTTTTGTGCTCTAATCTGGTACTCTTACTGAGATGAGAGTTAGAATTGCCTTGTTTTAAATATAACAAGTATAATTTTTTAAAAATTGTATTTCCCTCTGTCACCTTAACTCTCTTAATCTCACTCCATGGTGTTTATTACATTTTAATTCCTAATATAAAGTCACAGTCTTCTTACCAGAATGCCATACACCCTAAGTTCTTATACCAGATGAACTAAACTAGACTCAGATTCCTTTCTGTTCTACCATGTTAGGGTTCTGTAACTATGAATGCATCCCACAAAGCAGGAGTGGACTGAAAAGAGCAAGTACAAAGGGTAAATGCAAGGCAAAGTTTTACTTCAGATGGACAAAAGGAAAAACATACAAAAATCTTTCAATATTTTTATATCATAGTAATAATTCTTAATAATTTCCATTTTATACAGGCTAAAATTGTGACTCAAATATTTCAATCTCTACGATTAATTCCCAGGCCACCCACCTAAAGTGGTATTTCCTTTTTACATGCTTAAAACAGTGGTAACTTGCATTTTTAAATTTAATTCAACATCTCAGACATTTATACATAGCAATATAAATTAGGTGCCATAGGAGGCAAAGAGATTAATACAATCTGGAGCTAAACTTTATGTAGTCCACTTTCTCTTGACAAGCCCATGACAAAGTGCTACTGGAGGAATGCACCAAACACTCTGAGTGTCCCGGAAGGACCGATATAGACATATAGACACCTAGACATATACTAATAATACAATCAAGACCCCAGAAACCCAAAAGAAAAACAAAATATATAAGCAGTAAGAGAAAAGGAACAAATCACATGCAAAGGGAAGCCCATCAAAATCACAACAGACTTTTCAACACAAACCCTTAGGTCAAGGAGAGCCTGGAGTGAGATATTTCAAGTCCTAAAAGAAAACAACCTCCAACCTAGACTGATGTATCCTACAAAACTCTCTTTCACAATGGATGGGGAAACCGTTGGAAACTGGATAAAGAAGTTGTGGTTTTTCTATAAAATGGAATATTACTCAGCCATAAAGAGCGAGAGAATAGATTCATTCATAGGAAAATGGATACATATTGAAGATATACTCCTAAGTGAAATAAATAAGTCACACATGTGTAAATACCAAATAGTTTCCCTGGTGTGAATATTCTGCAACAATGCATAAGATTCTAATAAGATTACTGACATTTAGAAATTTGAAGAAAGGAGCTAAAGGTGTAGGGAAGGTGTGATGCGTAGGGGAAGAACAAAAAGGGAAAAGAAAAAAATGTGAGAGAATGAAAAGATGAAAATAAAGTGTTTGTAGATGGGGAGGGGAGGAGGGGGTGAAGGGAGGGCAGAGGTAAGGGGAAAAAATGAGAATCAAGACTTGCCATGTAGAGGTACATCATCCCAACAGTGAATGTAACTGTACTGTATCCCTTAAATGTACCAATAAACTCAATAAAATTTAAAGAAAAAAAATGGATGGGGAAATAAGATATTTCCATGACAAAGAACACTTGAGAAACTTCATGAATACCAAACCAGCACTACAAGGAATTCTAAGCAATATCCTAGAAAAAGACAATGAAAGTCACAACACCATGAGGTCCAACAGACCAAATCAAATAGGAAAGGCAAGAAACTAAAAAGAGAGGGGGAATAAGTAAAAAGAGTCAACAAAAGGACAATAACATGACAATAATAAGTCAGTACATATCAGTTATAACCATCAATGTCAATGGCCTCAATTCACCAATCAAGACAAATAGACTGGCAGAATGGATGAAGAAGCAAAATCCAAAAATACGTTGTATACTAGAAACACAACTAGTGCAAAAAGAAGCCCACAGACTGAAAGTGAAAACAATTTCCCACAAGACAGGAGGCCAGAAAAAAGCAGGGGTAGCAATCTTATTCACACACAAAGTACATTTCAAACCAAAACTGATCAAGAGAGACAAAGAAGGCCACTACATCCTTGTAAAGTGAACAATTCAAAAGGGAGAGATGACAATCATAAACATATATGCACCAAATATTAATGCCCCCACCTATATAAAATAAATATTAAGTAACATGAAAAACCAAATAAGCACTAATACAATTGTAGCAGGGGATCTAAATACCCCACTATCACAAATAGACAGATCATCTAGGCCAAAAATCAACAATGAAATACTAGAACTGAACCAAGCCTTTGAACATATGGACTTAATAGATGTCTATAGAATGTTCCACCCCACAAAATCAGAATATACATTCTTTTCTGCTGTACATGGGTCATTCTCCAAAATATACCACATACTAGCTCACAGAACATGTTTGAATAAATGCAAAGGAATCAAAGTTATCCCCTGTATATTATCAGATCATAGCGCAATCAAGCAGATCAATATCATAAGAAACTGTAGGAACTTCACAAACACATGGAAATTGAACAACACTCTCCTGAACAATCAATGGGTCACAGAAGAAATTAGACATTTTTTACAAATAAATGATAATGCCAATACAACATACAGGAATCTATGGGACACAATGAAAGCAGTTCTACATGGAAAATTCATAGCATTCAATGCCCAGACTAGGAAAAAAGAGCAAGCTCAAATAAACAACCTAACAATGAATCTCAGACTCCCAGCAAAATAAGAGCAAGAAAAACCCAAAGCTCGTACAAGAGAGGAAATTATAAACATTAGCACAGAAATCAATGCAATGGAAACTAAGAAAATGATACAAAGAATAAATGAATCAAAGAGTTGGTTTTTTGAAAGAATAAATAAAATTGATAAATCCTTAGCTAACCTTATCAAAAAAAGGAAAGAAAAAGTTCAGATCCATGCAAATAGAAATGAAAAAGGTAAAGTCACAACAGATCCAACAGAAATCCAGAGGATAGTCAATACCTACTTTGAGAACCTGTACTCTAATAAAATGGAAAATACAGAAGAAATGGACAGATTTCTAGATACTTATGAATTACCAATGTTGAATGAGAAGATACTAACATTTTAAATACCCCAACTACAATCAATGAAATTGAAAATGTAATTAAAAATTTACCAACAAAGAAAGTCCAGGTTGTGATGGATTCACTGCTGAATTTTACAAGATATATAGAGAAGAACTACTGCCACTACTCTTTAAACTTTTCAATGAAATTGAAAGGGAAGCAATACTTCCAAATTCATTCCTGGAAGCAAGTATCACTTTGGTTATCAAACCAGGGAAATATCCAACTAAAAAAGAGAACTACAGGCCAATCTCCTTAATGAATATAGATGCAAAAGTCCTGAATAAGATACTAGCAAAGAGAATACAGAGGATCATCAAGAAGATCATACATGCTGACCAAGTCGGATTTACTCCGGGGATGCAAGGATGGTTCAACATGTGTAAGTCAATAAAATGTAATACACTATATTAACAGAGTCAAGGACAAAAACCATATGATCCTCTTCATAGATCCAGAAAAAGCATTTGACAAAATTCAACACCCATTCATGATAAAAACCCTGCAAAAAATTGGAGTAGATGGTCTATATCTCCACTTAATAAAGGCTCTCTATGAAAAACCAACAGCCAACGTCTTATTAAATGGCCACAAACTGAAAACCTTCACATTAAAATCAGGAACAAGACAAGGATGCTCACTATCATCACTCCTCTTCAGTATAGTTCTGGAAACATTAGCCACAGCAATTAGATAAGAGAAAGAAATTAAAGCAATAAAGATAGGAAAGGAAGAAGTTAAACTGTCATTATTTGCTGATGATATGATACTCTACATTGAAGACCAAAAAAATCGCACTAAAAGACTTCCAGACTTAATTGACACTTTTAACAGGGTAGCTGGATACTAGGTCAACATTCAAAAATCAATAGCCTTCTTGTACACAAATAACAGACTTACTGAGAGAAAAATTAGGGAAACAATTCCTTTCACAATAGCATCCAAAAAAATGAAGTATCTAGCAATCAATCTAACAAAAGAAGCAAAATAACCTCTACTCTGAAAACTACAGCACTCTGAAAAAAGAAATCGAGGAGGATATAAGAAAATGGAAAGATATCCCCTGCTCCTGGGTAGGAAGCATCAACATAGTGAAAAGGGCCATACTACCAAAACTGCTATACAGATTCAATGCAATGCCAATTGAAATTTCAACACTATATTTCACAGAAATAGAAAAAAAACATCCAAAAATTCATTTGGAACCAGAAGAGACCTAGAATAGCAAAAGCCATCCTAGGCAACAGACATATGGCAGTGGGTATAACAATTCCCAATTCAAAACTATACTAGAAAGCTACCATGGTAAAAACAACATGGTACTGTCAAAGAAACAGACCTGAGGATCAGTGGAACAGACTGGAAGACACAAAAACAACTGCAGATGTACTCAGCTACCTCATCTTTGACAAAGGAGCCAACCATCCTCACAGGAGGCAAGATAGTCTCTTTAACAAATGGTGTTGGAAAAACTGGATCTCAACCTGCCAAAGGTTAAAACTAGACCCTTATCTTTCACCATGCACTAAACTAAAATTGAAGTGGACTAAAGATCTAAATATTAAAAAAAGAAACACTAAACTTGCTGGAGGATAAGTTAGGCAGAACTCTGGAAGACATTGGCATAGGAGAAGACTTTATGAACAAATCCTCAGTAGCATGGGAACTAGCACAAAGAATCAACAACCAGGATCTCATCTTATTAAAAAGTTTCTGCACTGCAAAAGAAACCACCAACAGAGCTAAGAGACAACCTACAATGTGGGAAAAAATTTTTACCAGCTGCTCCTCAGACAAAGGGCTCATCTAGAATATATAAAGTACTCAAAACAATCAGCCCCCCAAATATAAAGACCTGATTCAAAAATGGGCATCTGAAATGAACAGACATTTCTCAGACAAAGAAGTAAAAGCAGCAAGTAAATATATGAAAAAATGTTCCACATCACTGGTCATTTGAGAGATGCAGATGAAAACAACACTGAGATTCCACCTCACCCCACAAAGAATGGCTGCTATCAACAAATCAAACAATAACAAATGTTGGCAGGGTTTCGGAGAGAAAGGAACACTTCTCCATTGTTGGTGGGAGTGCAGACTGGTGCAACCACTATGGAAATCAATATGAAGATACCTCAAAGAGCTGGGACTAGAGGTTCCATTTGATCCAGCCATCCCTCTGCTGGGTATCTTTCCAAAAGAATTAAAAGAATCATATCACAGTGATAAATGCACACCTATGTTTATAGCAGCACAGTTTGTAATAGCTAAAACTTGGAAACAGCCCATTTGCCCATCAGTTGGAAACTGGATAAAGAAGCTATGGTTTTTCTATTAAATGGAATACTACTCAGCCATAAAGAATAAGAAATTAGGTTCATTTATAGGAAAATGGATACATATTGAGGATGTACTCCTAATTGAAATAAGTAAGTCACACATGTGTACATACCAAACAGTTTCTCTGGTGTGAAAAACTGTAATAGCACATAACATCCTAATGAGATAATTGACCATGTGAAAGAGGAAGAAACGGGCTAAAGGTGTAGGGAAAATGGGAAGGGTAGGGAGAGGTAATAAGGGAAAAGAAAAAAATATGAGAAAATGAAAATAAAGTGTTTGTAAATGGAGAGGGGAGGAGGGGGTGAAGGGAGGGCAGGGCAAGGGGAAAAAATGAGAACCAAGACCAGTCATGTAAAGGTACAAGATCCCAATAATGAATGTAACTGTACTGTATACCTAAAATGTACCAATAAACTCAATGAGAAAAATAAAATAGAATAAGTATCTAATTATTCCTAGATTCACTTCTTTAATCATTTACTTAACCACACTTAAATTCACGTTTTCATCTATAAAATAAAAGTATTCTTAATACCCTTTAGCTTCCTACTACATGAAACAAATATAAAGTACTATGTCAGTGTCTTGAATATAGAAAACTGCAACACATATTTTATACAGTTTTGAACTGTGCTTAAAGTGTTTTTATTTGGTTGGTTGGCTTAATTATTTCAGTAAGGCATTTTTCAACTTATGTATTAGATATGGTCTGATCCATATTTAAGTAAAGGCTGAAATGAATATATTTTGTTTTTTCAAAGACAGGAGAACTTGCTACTTGCACAGGCTTCAAACTTACTCCTTAATGTTGTCCCAAAGTTTAGCTTACTTCTGAAGATAGAAAAATGAATTCCCTTTCAGTGGAAGGACATCTACTATTCTTGTTTATCTGTGCTTTTATCTTGCCATTTCACTTTTCATTCTACAAATTTTTCACAGCTGAAATCTTTTCACAGTTGAGAATTTTATCCTAATCCTATTGCTGTTTTCCACAACTCTGGTGTGTTGGGAGAAACAAATAAAACTAAGCAGTCTTATTTCTCATGGAGTCACACTAGAATTACAGAAAACAAACAGAAATCCAGTTTCAGGAACTATGATAATGGGGACAGAACTTCAATTCATATAAAATATCCACAAAACAGATGACTGAAAATCCACTCTTCCTCTGCCCTTCATATAATATATTCTTATATCTCTACTATAGTAAAGACGGACTTCAAACATAAACACGTTAAACTGCTTTAAATCAAATCCATACTTGTTGAGTTTACATTGTGAGAATCCTAACGGATGCTACTCAACAGAAACTCATTACACAGCTGTGAAAATAGTTAGCCTCAGTGGCATTTCATCATTTCTTGAGCTGCCTCTTTATGAATGATACAAATTCAAATAAGTGTGTGACAAATGTATTCTGCAAAACAATAATAATAATGATAGTAGTAAATCCTACAGAACTGCTACATCACCACTTCCTATAGCAAAGAACTGGTGGTCAATGAATATTTGTAGAACAAAGAAATGTGTAAAATGAATTGGTAAGAATCAATGATTTTAATGCCCCTTCTAGCAACAGCAAGTGGGAAGGTATAAAGAAAGATCTCTTTAGAATACAAACCCTCCTCATCTCTGATTTCCATTAGTGTTGTGGGAGCCTGGCTGAACCAGAGCGACTCCATATTGACCAGCGAATGACCTAGAGACTGTCGCTCCCCCCATCCCTTATAGGATAACTAATGATTAATTGTGAATTGTTAGGTGGCTGTTTTGGAGTAGCTGGGAAACTAGGTGGAAACTGTAATGAACACAGAGACCCAACGCAGGTCACACCACTCCTTGCATGCCTGTAGTCTGAATGTTCTGAACTTTATGATGATCTAGGTTGTAAATGGAACAATGGATAATCACTCTGCTGATCATTAGTACGTGACGACCACTAGCTCAGATCAACTGACTCTTTGCCTTTTGTCCTCTTCCTGTAAGTTTTAAGTGTAAACCCCCCTTCAGCCCAATATAAAATGGCCTCTGTTTCTGAGCTGGCCGCCTCTCTGAGCTACTTGGCTTGGGGAGTGCCGTGTGGCCAGACTAATAAAGGTCTATTTGCCAACTTGCCTGGTGTGTTCCTTCCTGGGTGACTCTCGCTGTGTGACTAGCTCCTGGAGCCTCGCTGAGCTTCTGAGCCCAGCATCGTGGAAGCCTCTTGGCTGTTCATGCTCCAGGAGTAAAAGTGAGACTTAAGTCTTACAGTGTATATCCTCTTGGATAGCAGATTTAGAGCACAGTTGGTCAGTTTAAGATTTTTTGCAATCCCACAACCATGGAGCCTTCTAGCAATGGTAGTAAACCTGTGGCATTTGTGCCACAGTGAGGTGTCTATATCACTGAAAGCTCTGTTATTATGTTTTTCTTTTGATATATGAGTTGTTTTTCCTAAACTAAAACCTCAGTATTCATATGTAATTGCAATGTTGAAACTTTACGATAAATAAGAGGGTTTTGGGTTGCAGTTTGGGCACTTGGTCTCTGAAAGGTTTTCAACACTGCTCTAGGGCCTCAATGTGGCAGGGGAATGGCTCTAGGAACTAACATATAACCCAAATATATTTATCCTATGATTACTCTACTGCTGCATCACCTCCCCACTGCCAAAATAACAGGGAGAGCTAACTGAAAACATACTGTCACAGGGTTACAGGGGAGTAAAGTCGATTTTGAGTCCCAAAGACTTGCAGGTCCAGCAGCGAATTTGTCACAAGAGCTTTCCTAACTCGTCTCCCTAGAATGCTGCAATATAATTTCCTTTTAGAAATTATTTATCAAGAATAACAATAACAATAAACATTAACAATAAAATAAATTATCTGTATAACATTCTAAAGTTCATTTAATTCACTGCATCTGAAATGATTTTTCTAAAGTGTGAATCTAATCATGGCTAACACATGAACAAACACTTCTTTTGTGCTTGAAATAAGATTCAACTCTCTTACTATGGTTTTAAAAGTTTTTTATCTTCACAATCTTACCTCTGCTTACCTGTTAGCCCAATTCTTGCCTGTTCCTCAGGTTTCTGATCCAGTCCTAACCTACCTCTGAACCTGTCACTCTCTTTTACCTCTAAGTCTCTGATCATGCCATTCTGTCTGTGTAGAACATTTTCTGCTCTTATTCCCTTGTCCAATTTTGCCTCTCAGGTATCAGGTTATCTCACTTTTTTTGGAATTCCTGTGTCAGTTATGTGTACCATCCTCTGTCCTCCAACTGCATCATTTCAACTTACCACAGTTTGAACTTAAAGCTTGTTTCCATTCACCACTATTCCTGAAGCTCCCTGAAGATAATGACTAGGTTTTGATTACCACTATATTCTTAGCACCTAGTACTTATATCTAGGAAGTGCTCAATAAATAGGTATTAAATATTTGAAGGGTCAAGAGGAAAGCAGGTTAACACTAACAACTATAGACAGTATCTGTGCAAACAACAAAGCATGAATTAATTAATGCCTCATCCAGTCACTATACCTAGATTCAAAACCCTGCTCAGGGGCTGCTTATTTACTTACAACAAATTTCTATTTTGCAGCTCTAAATTGAAAACACCCTCACATGTTATAATTTGACTTCAAAGAAAACACTCACCTCCTTTGTCTCTTCAGAGAAAGCTTGCAGAATGTCAGTCTGCCTGGTGTAGTTGCCATTAGCGTCCTGCAGTCCTTGCAGAATGCGCTCTCTCAGAACTAACACAGAGACTCGAAGCTGGTGCCAGAGGAGTTGCACAGCATGGATGTCCACAATCACATTGACAGAGTAAGACAGCAGTTTGAGAGAGAACTCTGTTTCAAGGAGGGCATGGATTTGCTCAACATGGTCAGAAATATCTTCACAAATGTCCTGCAGTAAAGAAAAATATGTAAGAATTAGTTGCCTTTACTTAGAGGTAAAGAGCAGGGTAAAAAAAAGTCATTCTTTTACCTTATACCAAACAGGGCCAGCAGCAGCACATATTGAATACCTGACCTTTGTTGTTGTTGTTGTTGTTGCTGCTATATGCCATATTTTTGTGTACTGGGCATTCCATACATGCAAATGAGTTGATCTTTTCCCAACCTATAAAAATCTCACTATTATTTAAGATATCTAAATGCAAAGTTCTACCAAGGGAAGAGGTTCACCTCACCCATCCACTCTCCCATTATGTTTTGTGCTATTCATTTAGTATTCTGGCAAGGGAATCAAGAGCTGTGGTATTTGGTAGTGGTGAGCTTTATGGCACACAGTATTTCAGGATAGAAATATCTTTCAGATATTCAATAAAGATAGGTTAGAAAGAATATGTGCTTCATAGGCCCTCCCAGCTAGTTTCAATGAAGTCTGAGGTCTTCAACCTAAGAGGCAGTTATCACTCTCCCACAGGCTACAATGTTAATACCTAAGTCCAAAATGGATACCTAAATTTCCAACCTATCTTTTGCAAGCAAAATCAGTTTTCAGAAACAAAGCTATAAAACTTCATAGACAAGAGACAAAATCTGTTGAGTTTTTTTTGTTGTTGTTGTTATTGTTTTGCTTTTGCAAGTATCAATCCTTTCATTCATTATTCAGTCAAGCATTTACAAGCTCACCTTCCAGGAACAATCACACAATTTTATTATATTACCTTTGAGTTTTGTTAAAGTCCTAAACAAAACATTACTGAATCACACTTCCAATCTCCTTCACACATATTAGTAGACAGATTTGTATCTGACATGTCATTTATTTTTACAAGTTCCCAAATTTCCATTGTGCTGTCAGGCCAGAGGAATGAAATGATTGGCATCAATGGTAGTATTTACTTGGGCAATTGAAGAGACCATTAGGTTTCAAAACAATGGAGGAAGCAGCCAAAAATGCTCAGCTTCACATTTTTAGTTGTGCATCAGTGATTTTTTTTTAAATGATGCTTTCAGGTATGATTTTTGTTAAGGTTAAAATTTCAAGATAGCATCTGAGTTCTGAGACCTACCATCAGTGTCAAAACAGTCTTTCTATGTCAGAAACCTGATATCATGTAATTCCATTACATATTTTTCAAGGAAAAGCTTTTAAAACTCCAGTACATTAAACTGAAGAATATATCTGGTTTACATTTTCTCTCTCCATACTAAGCATACCATTATCTTAAGTAATTCAACACCCTACCTCAAATGTTCTTCACTCCATAATCCTAGGATTTTCACAGCATCCCTCTCCTCTGGACCTTTACATCCATTTGCACAACCACATCAGAAAGTCTTTTATGTCATTAGCCATCTGTCCCAACTCTTTCACTCTTCTTTTCTACTTCAGGTGCTCGTCTACCTGACCCAGTCCACTAGTCTCTTTACCCCTTTTTCTCATATACCATTCCCCAAGCACAATTTCTATGGTGCTCATTTTACTCTCTTGGCAATGTTTCCACTTCCTCACACTCTTGATTTCATAACTCAGATTTGTTAGTCCCTATCTCTTGGGTGTCACTTTGATCCTACAGATGCAAAATACACCATCTAGGAGAGAAGAATGTTTGGGCAATCTTTATACTACCTAGAATAGCAGCATAGGCATCTCTCACCTACACCACTCTCATAAATTAAGTACAAAAAGTTATATATAGCCTTGGCACCATGAAAGTCATGCCAAAATACATGTGATCTGTTCCTCTTACACATGATTTGGCTCTTTCATAATCTAGAAATGTAGCCAGAGCTAGGTCATGGGTCAATATTGTCAGGTAACTATCCAGGAAAAACAATCTAGTAGGGACACTAAATAATCATTGGTGGCATTTAACTCAACTCCTTACTTAATTAGGAGAGGAAAAGAATGGTAAATTGGCCCAGTTCTACAGAAGCAGATAAATTCTGATGGGGAGAAAACATCTTCCTCACAAGTGACCTCCCTCTCTTGAATATTTTGTCAATGTATATATGCAGTCCCTGTTAATTTTGAAAGTAAATAATACATAGCATGTTACAACATTCTGGACTCTATTAATTAATTTATTTTTATGCCCTCTGCTCTGCCACCAGTTGTCTAATTTGACAAAAGCAATATGAACTCACAAACTGTACAATAAAGGCTATAGATGTTTGTGGTATGCGTGTGACCCTTCCCCCAATATGGATTTTGCTTTGAACATCTGATGAGAGATTTGTTTAGAGAAGACAACTGAGTAATTCTGAGCTATACATTAATTTAATAATAAAAATGTTTTATTTGCCCTTCTTCATAAATGTTGAACAAATATTTACAGAATAATTAGTTTGAGGATCCTGATCCTTGGCCCCTTAACAATTACCATTTGTTGGACATTTTTATGAAACAAGCTGAAGATTATGGACTTCTGTTTATGTTTATTCACTCAGATAACCAGATATTATCTATTTTAAAAACAATTTGTTGACTGGCTGCCTCTCAGCAGGAACTTTTTGGAATTAAAAGGCTTTAAGAGACCTGAGGTGTTGGAGTTCCTGCAGGCACTTGATTAACAAGGTGAAGTAGAAGCAGGGGGCAGGCATGTTAGGCCAGCCTAACTGATGTGTGTAAGGAATGACTGGTGTTCAGACTCATTGCACATATGACTTGAACAGATGGTAACTGGAAATTAGACCTCAGATCACATGACCAACCTGCTCAGTGAGTAACAGATTTACAGACACTGTAGTGATCCTCAGTGGAAACTAAGTAGTAATTTAAGAAGGGAATTGGTTTTTTAGAATTATAAAAAGAAGCAATCCCTTAAAAATTGGAGATTGTCTGTCTACTTACTTACCTACCTACCTATCCATAAAATATTTATCCTCATGTTCCTACTGAGATTATTAACAGCAGATAAAAAACTTTTATTTCACAACTTGCAGTTTTAAAACACTTAAAAAAGCAATGACATCACAATGATACAGACAGTAAAATTTGAACTCAACAAATATTAATGGTTTATTTCAAATTCTTTCCAATTTTGAGAGGAAAGGGTGGTAGTAAGAAGAAAACTGAATCTAAAGAGGTAGTAAGTCCAAGAGTGACATAAAAATAGTGAAGATTATATGAGTGATAGCCATGGAAACTTATCCAGCAGTGGTAGGAGAGAAAATTAGATCCATCAGTTCATCTTCTAAAAGCAAATTATTTTTGAAAACTTACTTTTCACAGACTAAGTGTGAAATTGTCCCATTTTTCCTGCTCACATATAATTCTTCCTTATGTTCCTACCAGTTTTGGACCCTCTTCCCAATGCTGTCTTGGCCAGACTTTTCTTCTCTGACTTTTGGATGTCTTTCCTGATTTCCAAGTATGCCTCACCTTGGACGATGGGACCATGGAAAGATCTACTTGTCCAGACTTCTCTCAGTCTCAAGACTCTAGATTCAGACTCTTGCCCTTAAGACAACCCCTGTCTTTTTTAAGCCACATCTAGGAACAAGGAGTTGCAGAACTTTGGGAATGAAAAGGTAGAACAAAGGGAGGTGGTCCAAAGATACCAAGAAAATCTTGGTTAACCTTCACAAGCTTGGAGCTGACCTGCTATATATTGTTATGGACCGATAAGAGCTACTATATCTAACTTTTTTATGAATATTATTAGACAATAGGATTCTCTTTCATATAATTTATGAAGATTTTATCATCAACAGAAGGTAGATTCATTCCTAGAGAATTTCTTTATTTCTATATGTGAAGTGTCTCTCTGACTACAGGATTGTTTTCCTAGGTTCACTTTAAATAATTAGTGGTTACCAAGAAGTTGGTCATCATTTTCATCAGCTTACTGCTGTGACAAAACTCCTGAGATGAGTAATTTATAAGGAGGAAAGATTTATTTGGCTATGGCCACTTAACCTGTTGATTTAGGCCTGTGGCAGCACTGTACATCATGGTAGCAGGAACACACAGTGGAGAAAGATCGTTTCCATCTACATGTACAATATGCAGCAACTTCAAAACACAAACTACTGATACATGCAACAATTTGGATAAATATCAAAGTTTTACATAAGTGGAAGAAGCAAGTCTCAAAAGGCCACACATGTACAATTCTATTTACATTACATTCTCAAGAGACAAACCTATAGTGATGAAGAATCACTATGTAGTAGCTATCAGGGACTGGGAGTGGAAAGGAAATAACTATGACTGATAACACAGAAAAGTTTTTTTCTGAGGAAGGTGAAACTGTTCTATATCTTGGTAGTAGAGGTGATGATACAAAGCTACACGAGTTAAAATTTGTAAAAATGTACACCAAAAACAGTCAATTCTGTTACACAACGATTTACACAAATAATAAGAGGTCAGAGTCTCAGTTTGGTTCACTGGCCCATGCCTGTAACCCCAGCATTCAAGAGGCTGAGGCAGAAGGATCATGAGTTCAAGGACAGTCTGAGTTATGCAGTAAATTCAGGGATTCCTGGATTACATAGTGAAACCCTGTCTAAAAAATAAACACCAGAAAGAAAAGAAAAATGATGTTTAAAGTTCATAGGGACAAGCTACAGGGGGTGAAAGAAAACCCAGATGAGGGAAAGCAATTTGAAGGACAAGGCCAACAGTTGAAATCCAGTAACTGAGGTGTTTAGAATAATTAGGTTTGCTTCTTGATACCAGCAGTTTTCAATCCAGGTTTGGCCAACATATCATCTTAGGAAACATTCAAATTCTTCTTAAATTAGAAGTTGAGTGTAACACCCAGCCTAATATCACCACCCAGTGTGCCTTGGGCATAGCTCTTCTCCCACTGGGAGATAGGTTCAGTCAGAGAAATATTTATCAGAGAGCCTCTCTGCAGCAAAGCACCAAGAACACTGCTGGCTAGAAAAATGCTCAGAAGGTACAGGCTGGAATAGCAACATAAGCCCCAGGGATAGATAGCAGCAAAGTCATGGTTCTGCTCAGAAACCAAGAACCAGGCACTCTGGTATCTGGAAGACAGCAAGAAACACAGGAGCTGTGATCTATGAGGTCAAAGTAGATAAAAGATTCTCTCTGGGATGACACCAGTGCATTCTACACATAGCGTGCTTTTACTATGCTTTCTCTTACCAAGTCCCTAACGCTATAGAATTCAGTATAGGTGGGCCTGAACACTCTCTTGCCAACCCACAGAAGTCTTTAAATTCATAACAGTGAGATTTCTCCCACCAAGTTCCAAACACTTCTTAATTCTTGGGCTAGAGACACTGCTAAATAACTAGGGCATGAAATCAGTGGGGACAGGAAAATAACTTTAGAATAGTGCCAAAAGAAGCTATTTTCTGCAGAGCCCCCAGAAACCAATAAACTCATGGGTCAGATTTAAAAAACAAACAAACAAACATGCAAAGAGGAGGCTTGCTGAGATCCAAAAGTACTAGGAGTAAAAAAAAAAAAAAGAAAAAAGAAAAGCCAACAGACCAGTGCACAGGAGTGTGGGGTATGTGTACTGGCTCCTGTGTAAGGTTGAGGCTAGAGAAAGGCTCAGCAAAACTAGGGCACATAGCTGTAAAGGGAAGACACTGGAGTCCCAGAGAGGCAACAAAGAGGAGCAAATAGCAGGGCCTGAGGCAGAAAGTCCTTTGGGAGCTGGTTGTTGCTCCCTACCAGAAAGAGAGGTACCAGAGACCTATCAGCAGTCAAGATCACTAAAGACGAAAGAATAGTTAGGCTCACTTCAAACATTCACCCTAACCAAAACCAAAACCAAAAAAACATAAAAACAAAACAACAACAACAACAACAAAAAAAACAGGGTAATTATTTGTCCTCTTCTTTTTTTTCTGTTAGATTTTCTGATTGTTAGGCCTTTGTATATGTGTGCATTTATGGATATGACTATATATGTAAATTTTCTGCTATTGATTGTGCGTAATGTTGTACGTTGTTTAGTCACATTTGTCTGCATCAATGGTTAGCATTATCTAACCCTGCCCAACTGTCAGTTCAACAGTTGGATATAATTTCCCTATTACTACTTTTATCTTCCATTTACAATCTCATCCTGCTCCTGCCTTATTTCTATCTCTCAGCTCCACTTCCTTATAGTCCTTTTATTCCCTTTCATTACTTATCTTTTTCTTACATGGACTACTAAGATTAATCTACATGCTATAATATCTTATCATCTCACATTGGGTGACTTTAGACAGCACTGAAATCTAGAAGATTTCAACTAATTTGAAAATTTATATTCCAATAAACTGGAGAACCAGAAGAAATGGATAAAACCCTAGACACACATGACTTACCAAAATTGAACCAAAAAGAAATAAAACTCCTAAGCAGACCAATAATAGGGAACAAAATTGATGCAGTAAAAAAAAAAAAAAAAAAAAAAAA
>NW_022900929.1:55262608-55343865 GCF_012274545.1 Fukomys damarensis | reverse complement strand
GCGAGACCCTGCCTCAAAAAAAAAAAAAAAAAAAAAAAAAAAAAAAAAAAAAAAAAAAAAAAAAACTACCAACTAAGAAAAGATCACAACCTGATAGATTCACTATTGAGTTTTACCCGAACTTCAGAAAAGAACTGATGCTGCTGGAGATTTAGCTCAGTGGTTCTGGCGCCTGTTTTGCAAGTGCAAGGACCTGAGTTTGATCCCAGGCACCAAAAAAACAAAAGAAAAGAAAAGAACTGATGCCAATACTCATCGAACTCTTCTACAGAATTGAAAGGGAAAAAATGCTCTCAAACTCCATCTACTGAGACGATTATTCTGATACCAAAACTAGACAAGAACTCAACAAAAACAACAAAACTATAGGCTGATATCCTTGGTGAATACAGATGCAAAAATCCTTAATAAGAAACTTTCAAACAGAATTCAATGAATTATTAAAAGGATCACACATCATAAGAAAGTCTGCTTCATCTCAGAGATACAAAAATGGTACAATGTATGAAATTAAATAATGTAATACACCGCATAAACAGAATCAATGGTAAAAATCACATGATCGATTTCATTAGATGCAGAAAATGCCTTTGACAAAATCCAACATCCTTCGTGATTTAAAAAAAATGCTAATGAAAATAGGTATAGAAGAATCTTGTCTCAAACTGGTAACAGACATACATGACAAACCTACCACCAACATCATATCAAATGGGGAAAAATACTGAACGCATTACCTCTAAAATCAGGAATGAGACAAGGGCATCCATTCTCATGACTCTCTGAAATGTGCAATTTGAAATTTTAGTAAGAGCAACCAGGCAAGAGAAAGAAATCAAAGGGATATGAATTGGAAAAGAAGTCAAATATCCAACTATCTTTATTTGCACATGTTATGATTCTTTAGATAGAAAAACAAAACAAACAATAAAAAACCTGCACAAGACCACTAGAGCTAATAAACAGATTAAGCAAAAGTAGTAGATTACAAAATCAACACTTAAAACTCAATAGTATTCCTGGTCCCGCCACCTGCCTCGCAAGCTCACAGGCCTCAGTTTGATGAGAAACAATCTCATTCATAATAGCTTTCAAAAAAAAAAAAAAGAATTAAATACCTAAGAAGTAAGCTAAGCAAGGAGATGAAAAAGTTCTATAATGGAAACTACAGCACTCTGACAAAAGAGATTGGAGTAAACATCAGAAAATGGAAGGACAACCCGATTACAGATAAGTAAAATCATACTGTTAAAATGGCCACATTACCAAAAACTGTGTATAAGGGGTAATAAAAATATGTGGTAAATGTTTACATTTTTAAAATTTATTATTGTAAAATATACATCCACCTATGTGACTTTTGGCTCTCTGACAACACCAAAATAGCCATGAATGTAAGGTTTTTGTTTTTGTTTTTGTTTTTGGTACCAGAGATCAACCCCAGGACCTTGTGCTTGGAGTCAGGCAGTGGAATCACTGAGGAGGTAAGTATTTTGAATTGATTCAGGACATCAAGAGAGCAACACAGAACAACTAAAGAACTCAGGTACAGATTTAATGCAATTCTTATTAAAATTACTGACAACAATTTAAAATTAAAATGCCAACAACATTCTTTAAAGAACTAGAAAAAAGTTATAACATTTATTTAGAACCAGAAGAGACCCAGAATAGCTAAAGTAATCCTCAGCAAAAGCACAAAAAGGAAAGTGTCACAAACCCAGGTTTCATGAAGCTATAAACAAAAACACCATGGTACTGATACAAAAATAATCATATAGACCAATGAATTGAATAGAAGACACAGAAACAAGGCCATGCACTTTCAGCCATCTGATCTTTTATGAAGGAGACAAAAAACATATATGGTTCTAAAAAGATAACCTCTTTAATAGATAACCTTTTTAATAAATAGTGCTGGGAAAGTCGGTTATCCATGTGCAGAAATATGAAGTGAGACCCATACCTCTCACCCAGCACTGAAATAAAATCAAAATCTAATTTGATATTGCTGGAAGGTAACATAGGGGATACACTTGAATCCACAGGCACAGGGAAGGATTTCCTGAATAGATCTCCAAGAACATAAGGAATAATACCAAGAATCACTAAACAGGATTTTGTTAAACTAAAAAGCTTCTGTATAGCAAAGCAATCAAGAGTGAAGACACAACCTACAGAATGAGAAAAGTTTTCTGTCAGCTATTCTTCTGGTGGGGGACTAATATCTAAAATGTATAAAGAATTCAAAAAATTAAAACTTTAGAAAACAAAGAATCCAAAAATTGTTCAAATAAAATGAGTAGACACTTCTCAAAAGAAGTACAAATGGCCAATAAGCACATGAAAAAATGTTCAGCATCTTTAGTCATTAGGGAAATGTAAATTAAAATAATCTTACATTCCATCTAATTTGAATCAGAATAGCTATTATCAAGAAGACAAAAAAACAAACAAACAAATGCTGTTGAGAATGTGGGAAACAGGAACACTTCTACATTCTACACTGTTGGTAGAAATGTCAACTAGTGTAACCATTATAGAAATCAGCATGGGAATTCCTAAAAAAAAAAAAAACAAAACTAAAACAGAAATTCCATTTGACACAGCCCTACCTTTCCTGTGTATATTCCCAGAAAGTAAGCATCAAACTATAGCCATACATGTGCACTAAAATTCATAATAGCTAGGCTTGAAAAAGTCTAGATACTCACCAATAAACAAAAAAATATCTGATACATACATATATATATATATATATACATATATGAATTTTATTCAGACATAAAGAAAAATAAATCCTAGTCATTTTCAGGAAATGTATGGATCTTGAGTGCATAATGTTAAGTAAAATAAGTCATATACAGAAAGTTAAATATTGCATGGTTTCTCTTCTATGAGAAATCTAAAACATAAATAAAAGAGTACAATCAAAAGGAGATGGCAGGAAATGGGCAGACTTTTTAGAGATGGGGAAGGGCATCAAAGAAAGAGGGTAAGGAAAGGTTGGTATAGGGGTTCAAAAGGTTCAAAAGTGGTCATGACATGATGTATATGAACCAATTACTCAAAAGGAATGTCATGTTATATATCTTAAACACTTGCCAATGAAAAAACAAATTCATTTTTGGTCACATATTCACTTTAAATTCTTGGAAATTGCAAAAGCAGAATTCTTAAGGTCATGGACTTAAGGTGAAAATCAGCACTAATTCTATATAGCAATTCTATATAATTTCCACATCATTTTCTGGCAAGTATAAAAGAAAACGAGGCTAATCTTGAATCCATCTCATAAATTAAATATGCTGTTAACAGTACATTTTCAAAGTTACATTAGACTTTTCCCCTTATATATGGCAGCGTTGATGTGGGAACGTGAAACCCTCTATTGTCATGTTTGAGTCATCTACAGCAAAGTAGTCCCTGTAGCATTCAGAATTACATACAGAGCAAAATACATTGACTACATTTTATTGCCCACTGCTTACTTCATTCAACCTTTTGGACACCTTTTGGTCTCAAAGTTTTAGCTGCTGTCTTCTACCATTGAAACAGGAATCTTCTATGGTTACTGAACTAGCTCATACCAATACTGGTATGATCTGAGATTGTTTTCCAGTAAACTCTACTTATATGGCTCAGTTGTTTTGTTTTTTATATTTTAGCTTGTTTTCAAAATATCTTATTATGTTTATGTGAAAAAGCTGCCTTTTATTTTTTGTAAAATGAACTATTATATATTCTTTGATATCTTATTTCTTCTAGATAGATACAAGGTTGTTGCGATAACTACTATGTTCAGTTTTCACTAGGTTGGGATAGAACCACTCATCTGTGATTGCTCAGATTACTTACTATAGGAATTCTGAGTGTGATTCCTCAATTCCTGCCAACTGTTCCTGGGAGGGGAAATTTTTGGCGCCTCACTATGAGACCACCAAACCTGTTTAAAACATGTTGAAAGTTTCCCTGTAAAATTACAAGTGTATACAGATCAACTTTCTGCCAAAAATCCCAAATTGCCAATCTGCAGGGCTTCCTGTCCTCCTAAAGGGAAAATTTGTGCTCCTACTAACTTTCTAACCCATGTGCTAAAACAACAATTGCCACCCAAGTCCCACAAATTCAGCCCTTATACTTCTCTTCTTGCTTTCTCACATACAATCCTTCAAAAAGAAAACAAAGCAAAAGTCCCTCCTATACCTATAACCTCTCTCCACCGGACAGGTGGCATTTCTCCTTCATCTATAATCCCAAATGATGTTTTTCTTTCTCTCCCACTAAAACTAATTTCAGTATTTCTCTCAAAAGATACTTTACTTACGTTTTTGTGTAATTTGGAGACTTATTCAGTTTTCCTAAAACAAAAGTAAACTGAAACCTACTTTTAAATAAAGTTCTTTTTCCTATCAGAGTTTCAAAAATCTTGGACCCTTATCTTATCCAGAGCATGTCATTAAATTTTGTTCATGTTCTAAACTCAGTAAGCAACAGAAAAATAAATACAAAATAGATTTAGTTGCATTGCAAAAAAAGCAGTCGTTATTTCTACTAATTTTGTTTACTAGAAATTATAGAAATGATGTAAAATATCTTTATGCTTATTATATGCATATACTTTAGAAAAACTGAAAAGAGATTCTTAACTAATACACATGTATTTTATATTTTAAAATACAGATCAAGAGAACCACATGGTTACTTGTCATGAAACTCTCAAACAATATGAACTAAATCTTGAAACTTTATACAAAAACTTTCCTTTTTCAGAGTTTATTGTCACCTTTAGTTGACTATCAGAACTGTATTTTTTCCAAAAATAGACTGATAGATGTTCTCATGACAAAGTATTTTTATTTCTCCAATAGTAAACCACCCTTCTCAGTAATTTAGGTATAGAAGAGGCTTCAATTTGGAAAAAATAATGACCCCTCAAAAAAAATCTATTTAACAAAATTAACAGTGAAAAACTAGAAGTTTTCTTACTAATATCAAGAAAATGGCAAAGATGTTCCCTATCAATACTTTCAACATTCTCCCCAACCCCAGGAAGGATAGCCACGCCCTCTCCTGCCAGGTGCCATCGCTCCAATGCCAGGAAGGTAGCACACTCCTGAACCCCCACAACTCCCCCACCCCATACTCTCAGACTCCTGATTGTGCCAGTCTTTGGACTCAGTCTGCAGAGGCAGAAGTGGTCATAAAGGGTATTTTTCTGAGTTCCCAACTTTGAACATCTTTAAAGAAAGGGCGTGGGAAACCTGTAGTAAAACAGTGTGGAGTTCAACCATTCAGGAGGTCAGAGAACTCAATCTGGGCCTTGCAGCCTGAGGTCAGTCTGCGTCATGGAGTTCTGCCATCAGCTAGCTGAGATCAGGGGTCTTGGTTCTACACATGGCTGCACATGTTGTATATAATGACAGCAGAGATATAGTCTGAAAGAGGCCCTTCAAATCCTTTTTTTTCTTTCTTTTCCTCATTCCACTCTGCAAATTCTTTCTCTTTTCTGTCCTCTTTCTCCAACTCAGTCTCTTGCTCCACTATATTATCCCTCATCTCCCTTTCTGTTTCTGCTCCTGCCCTAACTCAGATTTCTTCTTTTATCATTGTTTCTCTTTTCTTTGTGTTCTTTTCTTCTGTCATTCTACCTCACACAGGGGTCAGTGGTTTCAAGGGAAAGTGAGCCCCTATTACTGTTAAAGGGATATATTCTTGTCCTTGTACTTCTACTCTGCCCCTTTCAAATTTAACAGTTTCCTGAATCTTGTGTGGTCATTCTATGTCCTCTGGCTTCACTTGAAACCTTCTCCAATTCTTTTACTTATCTACTCCTCTCGTCCTAGCTCTGTCTGAGTCCCCATCCTAAATGATAAATATAGTACATTGAAAAGTTTGTTCACTGCAGACATGTTTTGGACTGCTTCTTGATTTCAATTTAATTCACATGGTTTAAGGGTGACAGACTAGGGACGACCACAAGTGGTCAGTTTCCAAGATGTGCTTGATCATATTGTGTTGCTCATTGTATCAGTTGGGATAAAGAATTGTGGTTGATTAGATGAGCTGTTATGAAGTTAAATGATGTTATGAAGATGTGAATGTCTGTGGGTCTCTAGGGCGCAACTATATCAGGAAGATTTGGGTGATAACCCAGAGATTAAACCAAGGACCGCCCAACAACAAAAATAAAAATGAGAAAACACTTAAGCAAAACACAAAGACAGACTTCCAGTTCACTAACGGCAAACAGTAGGGCAAATGACGATGAAAAGGCTGATAGTGAAACACCAGGACACCCTAAACTCATAGCACAGGAAGTAACAAAACAGATCAATCAGGCTCTAGAAAAATTCAAAACAGAAATAATTTCCCAAATAACCACAGAGATGGTGAGCAAAATGAAAGTCATGATTCGAGACTCTAGAGCAGAAACTGACAAAAAAATAGATGAGGTCAGGACTACGATAGAAGCCATAAAGGCCCAGCATAAGAAAGAAATGGAAACAATAAAACGCCCAACACAGGAAAAAAATGGAATCCATAAAACAGATTCAAACAGATATCCAGGAGATTAAACACTCCATTGAAAGTGTACGCAACAGAATAAAAGAATGCAAAGACAGAATCTCAGATATAGAAGATAAGATTGCAGTGAGTGACCGTGAAAAGCGAGGTCTCTTAAAAACAATAGGGGATCATGATAAATCAATCCAACAACTCCTAAATGATGCAAAGAGGAATAATATAAGATTGATAGGAATCTATAAAGTAGCAGGAGAAAATACAAATGACTTAAAAAAGCTGTTCACAGAATTAATGACAGAAAACTTCCCAAACAGAGGGGAAGAATTTGACATTCAGATAAAGTGAGGCATATAGGACCCCAATGAGCCACAACCAAAAAAAATCTATACCTAGACATATAATAATCAAGATCCCAGAAACCCAACAGAAGATCAAAATACTACAAGCAGTAAGAGAAAAGACACAAATCACATGCAAAGGAAAGCCCATCAGAATCACAGCAGACTTTTCAACACATACCCTTATGTCAAGGACTGCCTGGAGTGAGGTATTTCAAGTACTAAAAGAAAACAACCTCCAACCTAGACTGATGTATCCTGCAAAACTCTCTTTCAAAATGGATGGGAAAATAAGACACTTCCACAACAAAGAACACCTGAGAAACTACATGAATACCAAACCAACACTACAAGCAATTCTAAACAATATCTTTGAAAAACACAAAGAAGGTAACAACACCATGAGGCCCAACAGAGCAAATCAAATAGGAAAGGCAAGAAACTAAAAGGAGAAGGCGAAAAAGTAAAAAGAGTCAACAAAAGGACAACAACATGACAATAATAAGTCAGTACATATCAGTTATAACCATCAATGTCAATGGCCTCAACTCACCAATCAGGAGAAATAGACTGGCAGAATGGAATAAGAAGCAAAATCCAACAATATGTTGTATACAAGAAACACAATTAATGCAAAAAGAAACCCATAGACTGAAAGTGAAAAGATGGAAAACAATTCTCCATGTGACAGGAGTCCAGAAAAAGCAGGGGTAGCAATCTTATTCACAGAAAAAGTAAATTTCAAACCAAAACTGATTAAAAGAGACAAAGAAGGCCACTACATCCTTGTAAAGGGAACAATTCAAGAGGGAGAGATGACAATCATAAACATATATGCACCAAATACTAATGCCCCCACCTATATAAAAGAAATATTAAGAAACATGAAAAACCAAATAAGCACTAATACAATTGTAGTGGGGGATCTAAATACCCCACTTTCACAAATAGACAGATCATCTAGGCAAAAAGTCAACAATGAAATACTGGAACTAAACCAAGCTTTTGAAAGCATGGACTTAAGAGATGTTTATAGAGTGTAAAACTTTTAATGAGTGAGTTTAAAGTTATTTAATTTTCTCAGAAATATAGCACCATTTGGAAAAAACTGGTGTTATGAAGAATGTAAATGCACTGTTTTTATTTTTATTTTATGTAATTTAAATTGACTTTCCCACTCTTTAAATTGAAACTGTTAAGCTGAATAAAAAGTTAAGCTGCAAATTGCTAACTTCGCTACATAATAAGGAACATATACATGTTTACAAAGAGCTGAAAGATTTGCATGTGCATTGTGCATTTGTAAGAAACTTCTAATTGCAGAAAACCCATGCCAGCTCAAAGTTTAGGTGTACACATTTACCCAATTGACCATTTTTAGAATAACTACTGCACAGATTGACAACAGGTCATTTTTCTCTCTTTTTTTTGCAACCCCTTTTTTTTTTCTCCCTACCCCACCCCCAATTTATGAAAAGTTTCTATGGACTGAAAAAAGCCCCAGGCTGAAAGGACTGGACAGCGTTGATTGACATGGGGAATGGAGTTAGTAGACTATGTGTATTGGCAGCAAAGGCCACAGCCCAGTGTGTGGTTTAATGACCAGCACACAGGGCAAAAGCATTTTGGACAATGTTTGTTTTCCTGACTTGCACTTACAAATAAGGTCTATGGGAGTAGCATGGAAAACGTTTGCTATTTTTCCCTTTTTAAAAAAATTTGCTTTTGTTTAAAATTCAATCGCCTTAACTACTGTAAACATAGCCTATTTTTGTGCTTCAAATACTGAATGGAAAACTCCATTGTGTGTTGCTGGACTATTTTAGAAATATTTGGTCAAATGTGAGTTAATTTGGCTGTAATGGCATTTAAAACAACAAAAAAAGCTGTAAAACTGGCCTTAGAGCATTACCTTTAGTTACTTGAAGAGTTTCTACTTTTTTTAAATACAGTTTATGTTAAAATAATTTTTATTAATTTAGAGAAGACAATCAATGTCTGTGAGAAAAACAGACTTTTCTCTTTTTTTTGGATTTTCTTTTTGTGGTCACTGTGAGTACTGCATCTTCCTCTTATTAGTTTCCCATTCTTCCTTTGTTCTAAAACTTAGACTGACATCTAGCTTTAACAATCATAGTATGTGTCCATTTTCCTATGAATACATATATATTGAGGATATACTCCTAAGTGAAATAAATAAGTCACACATGTGTAAATACCAAATAGTTTCTCTGGTGTGAAAAACTATAATAGTACATAAGATCCTAATGAGATAACTGACAATGTGAAATAGGAAGAAAAGGTCTAAAGATGTAGGGGAAAGTGGGAATGGTAGGGGAAAGGGAATAAGGGAAAAGAAAAAAATAGGAGAAAATGAAAAAATGGAAGTAAAGTGTTTGTAAATGGAGAGGGGGTGAAGGGAGGGCAGGGACAAAGGGAAAAAATGAGAACCATGACCTGTCATGTAAAGGTACAAGATCCCAATAATGAATGTAACTGTACTGTATACCTAAAATGTACCAATAAACTCAATGAGGAAAAAAAATACGTTCAATATTATACTGGAAGTTCTACCTACTGCAATAAAACAACACCAAAAAAAGGAAATAACAGGTATACAGATTGGGAAATAAGAAATAAAACTATGTTGTTCATAAATAACATGACCACCTATCTAGAAAATATGAAATAACTGACAAGAAATAAACAAAACACACTGGAATTAATAACCAAGTATAACAAAGTTGAAGCATACAAGATTAATATTCAAAAGTCAATTGCTGTCCTATGTACTAGTAACTAACAGATGAAATTTGAAATAAAAAGATAATACCATTTACATTAGCTCTTCAAAATTACTTAGATATAATTCTAACAAAATACATACAATATCAATAAAAGAAAAAATTCTGGTGAAAAATTTAAAAACTAAATAAAAATTGAGTGATAGTCTATGTTAATGGATAAGAAGACTCAACATTATCTAGAGATCAGTTCTTCCCAATTTGATTGATAGATAATTTTTACTTAATAAACAACCCAGAAGGTTATTTATTATCAACAAATTCTAACATTTATATGGACAGTCAAATTATCTAATAGTCAACATAATATTATATTGAAGCAGTCCTCTCAACTTGGTAGGAGTACTAACAACATCCAACTTCAAGATTTACTATAAAGCTTAGTAACCAGGACAGTCTTGCTCAGAAAAATAGACAAAGTGAACAGAAAGAGACCTCAGAAAGAGACCCACAGAAATAACAGTCAATAGATCTTTGAAAATGAAAAAGGCAATACAATGAGGAATAGACAGTCTTTTCAAAATATGGTGCTAGAACAATTACATATCTACATAACAAAAAAAGAAAAGAATTCTAGACATAGACCTTAAATCCTACACAAAATTTAACTCAAAATGGGTCACAGATTTAGGTGTAAAATGCAAACACACAAACTTCTAGAAGATACCAAAGGAGAATATCCAGACCACCTTGGGTTTGATGATGACTATTTAGATACCATACCAAAAGCCTAATTCATGAAATCAAACTTTGTTGAAAGTAAAAATTTGCTCTGCTAAATATATCAAGAGAATGAAAAGACAAGCCATACATATTTGCAAAAGACATCTGAGAAAAAAAATGTTGCTCAACCTATATAAGGGATCCACAAATCTCACCAACAAGAGGACAAAAATCCAAACCTTAAGAGACACCTCACCAAAGAAGGTACACAGATGACTCTACCTCATATGCAATTAAGGAATTACAAATTAAAACAAGATAACACTGTATCTTTATTAGAATGGCCAAAATCCAGAGCACTAACAACACCAAATAATAGTGAAGATGTGGAGCAATGGTAATTAATACTCATTTGTTGCCAGTGGAAAAGCAAAATGGTAGTCAATCTGGAACAATGTGGTTGTTTTTTGCAAAATTAAACATATTCTTATAATATAACTCAGTAGTCATGCTCCTTAATTTTTACCCGGAGTTGCAGCAAATTTTTGTTCACACAAAACCCTTTACATGGATATTTACAGAAGCTTTATGAACATTTCCCAAAACCAGTAAACACCAAGTTGTCTTTCAGTAGATGAACAGATAAGCTGTAGTAAATGAGCTATCAAACATGAAAAGACATGAAATTTAATATATTTCTTTCTTTCTTTTCTTTTTATTTTATTTTATTTTTGTACCCAGGATCCAACTCAGGACCTTGGACTTATTAAGCAGGTGGCAGCAGCACTGAGCTGAATCCCTGGCCCCCTAATATATTTCTTACTAAATGAAAAAACTCAATCTTAAAAGATACTGTAAGATTCTAACTAACCTGACATTCTGAAAAAGACAGAAATATGGGGGCAGTAAAAAAGGCGATAGCTGCCAGAGGTTTGTAGGGAAGGAGAGAAGATGGATAGAATAAGTGAAGCATAGAGGATTTTTAAAGCAGTGAAACAATTCTGTAAACAATGAAGATGCACATATATCATTACACACTTGCCAAAATCCACAGAATGCACAAGATAGAGTGGATCTATTATAAACTATAGGCTTAGGGTAATAATGATATGTCTGTATAGGTTCATCAGTTGTAAAAAATTTACCACTCTAGTGAGGACTGCTGATAATATGAAAAGCTATGTATGTATTGGGGCAGGAAGTACATAGCCTATCTCTGTACATGCCTGTTAATACTGTAGTGAACCTAAAACTGCTCTACAAAAATTAAAACTTTAAAAATACTTGAACTACATCACTCTCTTTTTTCCTTTCCTCTAGAAAGTCCACTTTTCTAATTTTCCTACATTCTTCTTTGTCATATTGAGACTAATTCTAAAAGACAGTAGTAGCAAAGGTGATAACAATTTATGATCATCACAGTACTTCTATCCAAAGTTTGAATAAATCAATGAACAATGGTTATTCTTTTTACTCCTAAAATTATGTGAATGTGATGACTAAAATGAAATCATTATGCAGAAATGATTTTTCTGTCATAATTAGCTGTTACTCATCCATCTCCTGACTATACAGTACCTTCCTCATGGCAGGAAATGTGTCTTGTCTTTGTGTCTATAATTATACACTGTAGGACACTGTGGGCAACGTTCAGAAGGTGTTTGCAGAATATAACTCAGCTAGACAAAACAGTGTATTTCACAGGTCAAAGGGAAAGCCCTAAGAAAGCAAGTACTAGTTTAGCTTCCTCTCCACATTAATCAGCACCTGTTAAATACATATAACTGATAGTGAATCATCTCCTGTTTGGGTTAAGAGAACATTAACAGTGTACATAGATTTAGGAGAGTGGGGAAAATGGTAGAAAGAGGATATTGAAGATACTAAATACAGACTTAGCAATCTTCACATTTTCACCACCATCTCTCAGAAAGTCTATTTGCCTGAAACTGAGGAGGAACCAAATGGAAGTAATGACAGGCCATACCTGACCATAAATAATAGTGAACAGTACTGCTTTCCATGATTTGAAAACTTTTTGCTTAAAATTGTTACATATAAAAAGCTTCAGGGGATTTGTTGATTGAACTATTACTTTCAATATAGACTCTCACAATCTAATTTATTTGAGGTGGAAAAAATCCTGACCAATACATGGAAAAAAATTAATAAATACCAAAGAAATTATACTCTACTGTCGAATACATCAGGTAAAGCATTTTATTCCCCTTCCATACAATGATGAAAATGAGGTCTTTTCTTCTACCAGTCAATTGCGAGAATCTCTTACTCCCACATCTGACATGATAAAAGTTATGCAATTTACATATTTGCTCTATTGGTTCAGTAATATATATGGTATTTCCATGAGGTCTATTTGCCTTAGGAAATTCCTACAGGACAAGCACGGCCTTTGTCTAATTTGCTTTTTAGAATGTAGTACCACATGCAAATAGATTCATAATATATATTGATGTTTCTGATATTGAGCTCATGAACCATGAAATAAAAGCAGGAAAATGATTATTAAAAAGAATAAATGAATCACAAGATGTATCTAGATCACTTTGCACCAGGATGGGCTTCAGAAAGCCTGAATTCCTGGTCTTGATGTATATTGATTATTTACGTTCTCATAGATTGTTCAGCCTCAGTTTACTCATCGATAAAGACAGTGGTATTGGATGGGTGATCTCTATTCTGGAGACCTAATATTTTCTTTTCTTTTTTTCTTTTCTCTTTTATTTTGGGTATCCCACCCATACATTAGCCTGACCTTTAGTTACTTATAAATTTTTGTGTATCTCTGAAAATTCTTGGAAAATGACTGCTCTTTCCTGACAGTAAGTTTAGCACGAGCCTATAAACCAGGAGTCCTAAGTTTCAGGCTCTGGGCCAAGTTTCAGGCGCCTGCAGGTGACCTTGTTACAGGATCTGAAATAACCATTCAGATCCATACCACCCTTCTGAGATAAAAAGATCTAGGATTCATTAAGAATGGGGGCCAAAACTACCATGTACAATCATAGGGTTAATTCCTGAAGAGCCTTTTTTGTTCCTTGTCCTTAGTTACCACAGTGGGTTCAGATCATCTTCCTCCCTCCTCCAACTCTCCCTCATCAGTAGGCAACACAAACATACATATTCCCTTGAGGCTCATTTCCATCTGCCTATACTGTGTATTTCCCTTTCCCCATTGGAGTCATTTAAGAGTTTCTCTCCTAAAACCTATCAATACTTATTTACAATTTAGATTTGCTTCCTCTGAGATGATAATTTTCTATTAATTCTCTTGAAAGGCTTTCAGGATAATTTCTAAGTATAAAGGGCCCTATTGGTTCACTTATGAATACTCTCTTTTGACTTATTAATAAATACTATTTTTACTGGGAAAAAGAAGTTAAAAGAGATGAAAGTTCTGTTTGGGATTTTACCGCTGACTCATGGTGTGACCTTGGGAAGGTCAGCCTCTTTCTTAGATGTACTCTATATATTTAGATCTCTAAGACCATGGCACAGCTACTAAGGATGTGTTTCTATGTTTTCCTCCCCCGCATAAACATCCACAGCAACTAGCTAGGCTGTTGATTTTCATTTAAACACCTACAACATGCCTTTTGAGAGCTAACATTATAGACATGAGATTTTAAGTCTGACATCTCAGAGTCTAGAACAGGAAATGAAAGTTAATAGAATCAAAGTTCTATGAGGAGTGAATTATAGATGCCCTACTTAGGACTCTGAAAGTGAGGTAAACCCAATCCATAATCTCAAGCTGTGTCACCCTTTACTGTAATGACTACAAAAATTGAAGTCTCAACCTTTGGAAATTTCCCATTGCCTCCTATTAACCGAATAATTTAAATCCTAGGAACCTCTCCTTAAATAATAATGGATTCTTCATCTGCAGTACTATCACAGACTTGTTTATAATAATGAAAAAAATATAAAAACCAAAAGATCAAATGAGATGGGTTTAGCACGATATATTGAAAAAAGTATAAAGATGCTAAAAATGATGTGGCAAAATACATTTAATGACATAGGATGTTTCAGACAGATTTTAACTGAAAAAAATTAAGTTTATAAGAGTTCTATAAAAATTATAGCTGTGTACACTCAGAGAAAGAACTAAAAAAGATGTCAAAGTTGTTCATTGTATTTTCTTAGGTGACATTTTTTTTTTATCCTATTACTGGGAATGGAATCCAGATCCTTCACCCTAATGTACATCCCTCCCACTCATAATTTCTATTATACTGCTTTACTATTTCCTATGTCTTAAATTTTCCCCACTAGACCACTAGAGTTGAATTTGTTTTGTGAGAAAGAAAAAAAAGTAAAAAGTTAAATAACTAAGAAATGAAGACAGTTCCTTGGCAAAACAATAGTCAAGGAATACAGATCAAACTATGCATAATAATAACATAAAGTATAATATCAAAGTGACTGAAGAATACCAGTGTCAAAACAATAGGATTCTCAGATTCTCACATACTCTTTGTGTAAGAAGAGACCTGTCACTTCATACATAGTTACTCTGTTCTCATTCTTTTAAGATTCTGTGTCAGGTGATTATGTGCTATTAGCCAGATAGCAAAAAATGAATAATGGATCACTAATAATGGTTATTAACCAGTTTTCTTTGATTACTTTTTTAAGTTTAGTAGGCTTGAAATAAATAAAAAAATACAAGAAAGACAAATATTCCTCTGAAATGAGAGTGAGAATGTAAACTTCACTTATCCCTTCCTCTCTTTTAATGTGACTGGTTTGTCCTAGAGTATGGGTGAAAATATCACCGACTCTCTTCTACATTTTCATATAAACCCACAACAGAAAAGATTTTACTGAAGAAATATTCATTATTCGATGAAACAAGAATCTATCACTCCAGGAGTGACTCTCTCACCCTAGGATTCAGAACCTTCCACTGTCAAGCCTTTGAGTAGTGACTGGGAGAGGAAAACCTAAATGTTTCACCTGGGAGTGAGACCTAACTGTTGCTTTGGAGGTATACTTGACATAACTGAACTAGTCCATCACAATTTCTTAGGAATTATTGCAATGTATATATTTTTTCTTACTGACATATAAATTTATGCTTATTTTCATTAAGCCAAAAATCTGTACTAGTGAATGCTTATTCTTATGCTCATCCCTTCATCTATGATAGTAAAAAAGAAGAAAATGTATATACCTAGAACATTTTCTGGAAAATTTAATGCTGAGCATCAAAGTCTAAATTAAAACACAAAATCTAGCTTATAGCTTAGTTAAGAAAATCCATTTTGGTATTTTTCCTGCCCTATGCTTGACTGACTCTCTATATTAGAACCACTCTTCAGCAAGCCCTAGACATACAAACAAGATGAAAGTTATTGAATTCCAATAATGCGGTCTAAAATCTACCCTCATTGCCCTTTTCCAGAGGCTCCTCTGGGAAATAAAGATGCATCAGAATAACATATCTGACCACCAAGTGAAGCAACAATCCATTATTAATACCCCAATGACACACCAAAATGGAGAATGAAGAGTCCATTAAAATAATCCTATAACACTAATGCAGCCTCCTCAAAGGACATTATACTTTATTTCTGAAATCAATTACCAGTTAAGAAACAAATTCTGTTTCAATGCAATTTTCAAATCCCCAGATTAATTTTACCTATAAGTCATTTTTAAACTCATTGTTTATTTAGATTGACTATAAACTTAGTGAGGAATAACTTTCTCTTCTCTGACTCACAGAGAACTCTGTTGGGCTTCCAAGAGAAAGAAGTACACAAAAGGAAAAGCAGGACCAATAAATGAGCCCTAAGCAAGCACAAACATCAAGTGAAGCTCAGGTTATTCCTTGCAATATTTAATGCATGATTGATAAACTCCTCACCATAGCACCCTAAATCCTAATGACTATTCTACCACTCCTTCCTAATGGCAGACAGAAACATCTTATGACTGTCTAGTAAAAGTCCAAAGTATATTAATAGCAAGGTAAATAGTGAAGAAATAAAAAAGGGACAATTCAGCCAGAAGTAGAGAAAATATGAGTAAGAAAAGACTACATGAGAAATTTACAAGGATAAATAATTTTAATTATTTCTCTAATAACTCCAAAAGAGGCTGGTGATGGAGGGGATTGCAAGTCGCTTACAAGTAGTAGAGTGTACTATTAAAATTAATTTTAAGGGCCAGAGATTAGCTCAGTGACACTGCTGCCTGCCTTGCAAGTACAAGGTCCTGAGTTCGATCTCCAGTACCGCAAAAAAAAAAAATAATAATAATAATAATTTTAAAAAGCAGAACGGAAAAAGATAAAAGAGACAC
This sequence comes from Fukomys damarensis, assembly GCF_012274545.1. Taxonomy (NCBI): domain Eukaryota; kingdom Metazoa; phylum Chordata; class Mammalia; order Rodentia; family Bathyergidae; genus Fukomys; species Fukomys damarensis. The sequence goes on along the minus strand of NW_022900929.1, from coordinate 55,327,199 downwards.
AAGTGAAATAGTTACTGCAAGTGAGCACTGAGTTTAACTCTGGGAAATATGTGTGACCAGAAGTGGGTGGCTGAAGAAAATGTGCTGGTAGGAGAGAGACACAAAGGGATTATCAATAGTTAATACAGATGCTACAGGAGATCATCTCTGGAAGCCGAGTGAAATAAAGGAACACCTAAACAAAGAAGATCTTGCGTCTTTAGAATTACATGGTACTTTTGCGACAACAATTTTTTTCCCTCATTGAGTTTATTGGTACATTTTAGGTATACAGTACATTTTCATTCATCATTGGGATCTTGTACCTTTACATGATAGGTCTTGGTTCTCATTTTTCCCCCTTGTCCCTGCCCTCCCTTCACCCCTACTCCCCTCCACCTTTACAAACACTTCATTTCCACTTTTTCATTTTCTCATATTTTTTTCTTTTCCCTTATTAGCTTTCCCCTACCCTTCCCACTTTCCCTATACCTTTAGCCCCTTTCTTGCTATTTCACATTGTCTATTATATAATCATTAGGATCTTACAGCAATTTAGACTTTGAATGGAAAGCAGCAGCAAGGTTTGACAAAGAAAGGCAGATGTAGAGAAGTCTAGTCAGCCTACGGCTAAACCCAATAATCAGAGAGAAAGCACAGAATACAGAGGAAATTCTTAAGGAAAATTTATCTCTGAAGCTAGCAAAAAGTGGACTCTATAGTATGTATACCAATATATTTCTAGGGAATAGGATTGTAAGCAAATGTTTTCATATATATGCTACACTTGATCTTAGCCAAAAGGCCGAGAAGCGATTCATATATATGTTTATAAATGTTGGTAAGTATATGTATGTTTACTATAAAGGACATGGAGCAACCTTAAAAAAAAGAGCATGGAGCAATCTTCATCAATAATAATCTAGTAGATTGTACTTGCTTGTTTGTTCTCCAGCACATACACAAAGATATGGCATAGTAAAAATATAAGTTGATGAGAAATGCACCATAGCAGAGAGATACCATGCATTGAGCTGGGGCAGAAGGAGAGGAAAATAACACAAAGGCTTTTGGGTAAGGGCCCTGGAATCCAGTAACAGCTAGTCACAGATCCTCCTTTAATCTTCCCACAAAGATATTATACCCAATTCCTTGCTCATGAAACCAACCCAAAAACTGCCTTTAAATGTAGCCAGAATACAGTTTGTCTTTCAAACTGTGGGAGGTCAGCTGCATGGAAGGGTAACAGCCAAGGTTTGTGGAATGACAGAGATTTCCGGGAGAGGCAACTTCAATAGGAATAAAAAAGTGTCATGTAACATACAGCCCATGTAAATAGACACCAAGGCTGGAATGACCAGCCCCCTAGAAGGATTATAAACAGCTAACAGAGTCACAGTCTCATCAGCAGAACTCTATTTCCTTTAAAGCCAGACCAAGTCTAGAAGTTTTGGTTGCTATGGTCACCAAAGGACAGGAAGTACCCTAACCTACCCCAAGAAGAAGGAAGGTGTCCTGGAGGTACTTTATCTCTTGTATAAGAACTCGATGAGACATAGGACAGAAGAGTGTCATTTTTAACTGTGTATTATCCACTCCACTTGTGAAGGCAAGGGTGATTCACACAGCATACTTACATACCACACAAATGATCAATGGGGTGATTTTAAAAAAGCTTTTCTAGAAACATGTTTTGCAAAAGAAATAACATGAATTCACTGCAAAACAGAAAATATAAGGCAAAAATTAATAATAGATCATGACTATTTTTTTACCCTTTATCTCTAGGGCCCCAAACAATGGCTGGCTAGAACTCAGTAAAGAATCACTGAATGAAAAGTAATTAGCTAAATCTTCAAAAATTGCATTATTCATACAAAATGGTACTTAATTTTCTAGACTGCATTGTTTTTTTTACTTGATGGCCTACTATATTATTATGTCAAATAATATGCATCATAATTCTTTGTGACTGCCTATTATTCCATTTTATTAACATTTATAGAATATTTATGCAGTCAATTCTATGTAGCCAGCTGTTTGACCTCGATATTCTCTTAAAGGCACAAATACCCTATTGGTCAGTCACCAAATTCTGGTTTTTCCTCTTGTTACAATGTAAGTTCTCCAAAATAGGGGTCTTTGCTGATTTTTTTACCCCAGAACCTCATATAGTTTTTGTTGTTGTTGTTGTTGTTTTCTTTGAGACAGGGTTTCACTATGTAGTTGAGACTGACCTGGAACTCACTATGCAGCCCAGGCTGGTCTCAAACTCACAGAGATCCTCCTGCCTCAGCCTCCTGAGTGCTGGGATTACAGGTGAGCGCCACCACACCTAGCCTTATATAGTTTTTGACTATCAATAAAGAATGAGTAGGGGCTGGAGATGTAGCTCAGCAGCACCATGCCTGCCTCACAAGCAGAAGGCCCTGAGTTGAATACAATGATTCTAGTGTGTGTCCCCTTCTTTTAATTTCAATTGTCTTATCCCATTTGAATGACTAGTACAATTTACAAGCTGTTTTTCTTTCTCCAGTAGATCTAATCTTCCTTTCCAAGGCAATTATCCTTTACTGAATTTAATAACAATAATTGCCTCTCTTATTGTGTGAGTTTCATGTTCAGAATGCACGCAAAAGTTTTCACAGCGTTAGGATGGATGCCAAAGTCCTCATTCTACTTTATCAAGGACCACTGTAAAAGAATCACAGAATACTTTATTTTATTATTATTATTTTTTTGGTACCGGTGATAGAACTTGGGTGCTTGCGCTTGCAAGGCAGGCCACCAAACTGCTGAGCTAATTCCCCGGCCCAACACAGAATACTTTAAAACAGGAAGCTACCTTAGAGATTTTTTTCAATCTAAAATTATCATTTTGCATCTCAGATAACTGAAGCTCAAAATGTTCAACGATTTTCTAAGGATGTAAGGTTGTCTAATGTAAGGTTATAGACTCTGGGTCTACAGGCCATGGCATGTTTTTTTAGATTGCACTAGCTGTTTCCCAATCTACCTTGCTAGCTTCAACTCCTATCCAAATCCTTATTTCTGAGAAGACAGCTTTTAAACCATCCCTGAAATGAGCCTGGCTCATTCTGTCTCTTGCCTTTTGCTCATCACATTGATGTTGCCTGAACTGCCCTTTTATCCAGCATCTGTGACTGATCACATGTTTTTTCAAGGCCCTGCTCAAGCTCTGTCTCAATGCCTGGCCCAAGGCACACTGAATTCTTTGACATCTGCTCCCCTACAGCACTTGCCTACCCCAGTCATTCCACCACTTAATTACACATTGTTTTACAATAGTGTATATTTCACAGCTGAGTGAAATAGCTGGCTGTGTTTATAGGAAGGAGAAGGAGGATAGAAATGGAAAAACACAACAATGTGCTGAGCCAGCCAAATACATTCTGATGCTGGAATACACCACTTATTAAGCACAGCCACCCAGGACATGCATCTTGATGTTTCCTATCACCTTTTATTTAAAACATGGAACTCAATTCAAAGCCAGTATTTTAGTGTGCTAATTATATAGCCTTCTACCTGAAGAGCAAGATTTTTTTTTTTTTTTTCACTTTGAGAGACCAGATAGTAAAGTCTTTCAGGGCAAAGATTGTGCCTTAATTATCTTATACAATATTTATATCAGATCCTTGTACTTTTAAGCATCCCTGATTGGAAAGTAAATTAGTGCAACAGCTATAGACAGTAATTTGGCCATCTCTATCAAATTCCAAATGTATACACACATTGAATAGCAATCCTATTTGACAATTCATGTCTCCAATATAGTTACACTTTTTGTGAAATTACTTATGTACAAGCCTATTCATGGCAATATAATTTGTAATATCTAAAGATTTTTAAATAGACTGTCTATTAATGTGGTACATGTATTTAGCAAATCAATATACAACTATAAAAATGATGATAAAAATGAACTCCATATTCTGACATATACAATGTTTCACAATATTATTAAGTAAAAAAGCAAAACAGTATATGTAAAACAGTATATATAGAATAAAATAAAAAATAGAATGTATATTACTATGTGCTCATAAATGCAAATACAAACTCTAGAAATATATGCAAGAAATAAGAATGAATTCCTATTGGTTTAGGGTACAGAAAGGAGAAAGAGGTAGAAGGAGAAACTGCCTAAGAAAAGATGGGGGGAATTTCCACTTCATATTTTCATATTTAAAAATTTTTTAATTCTAAAATATTTTCATATTTTAAAATGTTTGACTCTTGTGAATATATTTCATATCAAAACTATTAAACAACAACAAAAATTTAAAACCAGTTTTGCAGGGGTAATTTAAAACTAAAGGGCAAGTAATCTAATTACACCATCTTCAGTAAAACCTGTCCTTGGGAGTCAGTTGTGTTACAATCAGTAGGCAAAGGAAAGCCATCACTCTGCCACTAGTCTGCTTGGGAAATATCTCATTTCTCCAACTAAAATAGCCCTTTCCATCTATAAAATAGCCCTTTCCATCTAAATATAAATAATCCTTTGCATCTATAAAATAAAGCAGCTTATCCATACACTTTAATTTAATACTTCTACCATTAATAGCACTTGTTACTATTTTTCTAAGCACTGTAAAAAAGCTAAAAACTTCCATTGAATAGACTGTTCATTATACTATAAAATGCAATTTATCCATTGATTGAATGGCTTGATGAGGACCTTAATAATACTTTGCTTTGAATGAGGCATTTCTGTACTCAGAAGCAAAGGGCCCACTCAAAATGATAATGTAGTGCTTAGAACAGTACAATTAGTTGAACCATCTATTAATAAAGTATATTTGATTCGTTATACTGGGCTGCCTGTCATTTTATAAAACAGCAGCAATAGAATAATGAGAGCTGATGTGATACAATATTGAAGATATCAGGTTTACTCCAAGAACTTTATCTATATGGACAGAATTGAAAGGTAGGCCAATGGACAAACTAAGGTGAGGAGAAGAAATAAGGAAGTCTGACGAAAGAAACATCACTCTAGGGAATGAAGATCTGAATTCCATGTACATTCTCCCACTAACTAACCTATCATTTAATTTGCTTAAGCATAATTTGTTGAATTGTAAAATTCAGTAATAATAATTCTTTATGTGCTGTGATAGAGACGATACTCACCAAACCTATTTCCTCCTGGGAATGCAGTCAATCTACATTTGTCTGGTACTCTAGGTAGCTGGGTCATATGACTGAGAACTGGCCAATGCAGATGGAAATGAAATACTTTGGTGCCAGACCTAACCCCTAAAGCCTCTTTGGGGTTCTCTATGTACCCTACCATCCTTGTCTATTGGCTAGATTTAGAAAGCCAGAGAATTCTAAGAACCTAAAACAGTGGGCCTGTAGATTTACTCCGGGCAACATGGTAGCACTTGAAATGTGTCTAGTCTAAATTAAGATATACTGTAAGGCATAAATTATACACTGAATTTCAAAGACATTGTATAAAAATAATTCATAATTTAATATTCATTGCACATTGAATGACAATATTTTGGACAAATGTGTTAAATAAAATATATTATTAAAATTAATTTTACCTTTTCATTTTTACTTTTAATTGTGGCTTATAGAAAATTTAAAATCACATATGTGACTCACACTTACAGCTCATTATTATATTTTTACTAGCACTGCTAGGGTTAGAAGGAGCTTCAGTCCCTGAATGACTGTACAGAGCAGAGATCTCCCAATGTTATTCTATGCCACAGATCAAAATTTACTTGCAAGAGGAAGTAGCAGTGCTCAATCCTTGTTCCTTAAAGAGTCTATTTTAAAGTACCCCATATAAGGACCCTTCCTGATGGACACTTTCCCCCACGTGCAGTCATTAACACTAAAGTATAGAACTGCTCAGGGAAATTTGATGCATATCCAACACTTCACCATTCTAACTAGTACTGACACCTGTACCACCAACACTGTACCAATCATGAGTAGGGATGCTGCACAGATGCAACTTAAACCACTGGCACCCATTCAAACCACTAACTGTGCTTTTCTTTCAACCAAGGTCTGGGGAGGGGAGTGTGCTCGGTGTCACAGTGATACAAATGTAGGAAACAGTAATTGGTTTCAGTATATTATCTTTTCCCTCTAGCCTTACAAAAGGATAGAGCCTCCAGGGACATTACAATATGTATTTTATGTAAATATCAATAATCTTATCAAGTAAATATTTCATAGCAATCTGCCCAATGAACAAGTCGTGGGATGTATCTCCACGATGCTCATTCATCTTGTGTCACCAAGATCACTGCTAGGAATAATCTGGTCATTTTCCATGTTGATTATTCTACAGATGATGTTAATAGTGCTTTCTAGCTGGTCTTCCTTCCCTCTTCTTATTTCTCTTTTTTCTTGACAAGAAAGATCTAGTCTAAATGGGTCAAACATAAAAATACTGAAAAGAAGAAACAAAATCTCAGTCTAATTTTTAAAATATCAATTACAATTAAATTTTTATAGATAATACCTAAACATAGATATATTATTTTGGTTCACACAAATACAAATTCTTACTGAAAAGCTTTAGTTCTTTGATCAGGTACATATGTACATACTGAACAAGCTTAATTTGTATAATAGGTGTTTGGTATGATTATCACTGCAATTGTGAAAACTTTAGAAATAAAAGCAAGTAACATGAATATTATGTCTAATCTCTCTTTTCATGTTATTGCTGCTTGAAAATTAAAAATGTGACATATATTAATGTAATTTTTACTTTTAGACTAAACATAACATATTAATATTGCATATCTCAAATATTATATATGTGAATAATATTTATTTAACATTATTAATATGTGTCAAAATGTTATATGAATATGACTCTAAACATAATTGTTGATGCTTTTATTACCTGCCACATTCAGCTTCCAAACTGGTCAGATTAAACTACACAAAGAACTGAAATCAAACAAATCACGTCAAAATATAGTCATTAAAAACTGAAGGAAAGACTTCGACTTAATTGACAGATTCAGTAGAGTAGCTGGATACAAGGTAAACATCAAAAATCAATAGCCTCCTTGTACACAAATAACAGAATCACTGAGACAGAAATTAGGGATACAATTCCTTTTGCAATAGCATCCAAAAAAGTGAAATATCTAGGAATCAAGCTAACAAAGGAAGCAAAAGACCTCTACATTGAGAACTAAAACACTCTGAAAAAGGAGACTGAAGAGGATACAAGAAAATGGAAAGACATCCCTTGTTCCTGGGTAAGAAGAACCAATATAGTGAAAATGGCCATACTTCCAAAACTGCTATTCAGATTCAACACAATCCCTATTGAAATCCCAACAATGTATTTCACAGAACTTGAGAAAACAATCCAAAAATGCATTTGGAACCAGAAGAGACCTAGAATAGCAAAAGCAATTCTAGGTGACAGAAACATAGCAGTTTGAAACCACACTACAGAGCCAATGTGATAAAAACAGCATGGTACTGGCAAAGAAACAGACCTGAAGATCAGTGGAATAGTTTAGAATATGCAGAAACAACTCCAGACATACTCAGCTACCTCATCTCTGACAAAGGAGCCAAACAACCTCACTGGAGGAGAGATAACCTCTATAATAAATGGTGTTGGAAAAACTGGATTTCAACTTGCCAAAGATTAATACTAGACTCCTATCTTTCACCATGCACTAAACTAAAATCCAAGTGGGTTAAAGATCAAAATATCAAAACAGAAACACTAAACTTGTTGGAAGATAAGTTAGGTTGAAATCTCAAAGACACTGGCAAGGAAAAGACTATGGACAAATCCTCAGTAGCATGGGGAATCAACAACTGGGATCTCATCTTTTTAAAAAGCTTCTGCACTGCAAGAGAAACCACCAACTGAGCTAAGCGACAACCTACAATGTGGAAAAAAATTTTACCAGCTGCTCCTCAGACAAAGGTCTACTATCCAGAATATTAAAATAACTGAAAAAATCAGACCCCCCCAATACAAAGACTGAATTCAAAAATGGGCATCTGAAATAAACAGACATTTCTCAGACAAAGAAACAAAAGCAGCAAATAAACATATGAAAAAACGTTTAACATCACTGGTCATTCAAAAGATGCAGAAGAAAACAACACTGAGATTCCACCTCTCCCCCAAAAGAATGGCTGCTATCAAGAAATCAACCAATAAAAATTTTGGCAGGGTTGTGTGGAAAAAGGAACCCTTCTCCATTGTTGGTGGGAGTGCAGTCTGGTGAGACCACTGTGGAAATCAAGATGGAGATACCTTAAACAGCTAGGATTAGAAGTCCCATTTGATCCAGCTATTCCCGTGCTGGGTATCTTCCCCCCAAAATTAAAAGAATCATACCACAGTGGTATATGCTGACCCATATTTTAGCAGCACAATTTGTAATAGCTAAAATTTGGGAACAGCCTAATTAGTCGCCCATCAACTGGAGACTGGATAAAGATGTGTTTTTTTCATAAAATGGAGTACTACTCAGCCATACAGAATGAGAAACTAGAGACATTTATAGCTAAGTGGATGCACACTGAGATGATACTCAAGTGAAATAAATAGGACACACATGTGTAAATACTGAATAGTTTCTCTGGTGTAAAAAAACTAAAAGTGTAAATAAGGATCAAAATCTATAATTGATATTGCATAATAGGAAAAAAATGTCAAGGTGTAGGGGGAGTGGGAAGGATACGGGAAAGGTAAGAAGAGAAAAGAAAAAAAATAAGAGAAAAAGAAAAAAATGGAAACAAAGTCTTTGTAAATACAGAAGGGTGGGGGGGTGAAGGGACGACAGGGGAATGGGGAAAAAATAAGAACCAAGATACATCATGTAAAGGTACAAGATCCCAGTGATAAATGTAACTGCATTGTACACCTAAAATGTACCAATAAAAAAAAAGAGCAGAAAAATTGAAGGAAGGTTTGGGGTAGAATACATGGCTAGTGCTTGAGGCCTTAGGTTTAGTCCCCAGCACCGCCACAAAACAATCAAGAAAACAGAAGCAAGGAACATCTTTCCTAATTGTACAGAATAATAAACTCTAAATAAATATGTAAAAAATTAAAATTCCTTCTTTTTTGTTATTGCACTAATTTTCATTTTCTCATATGTTTTAAACTTTTATACTATGAAATATGGCCCACATGGATAGAACTTTACAAATCATAAATTTACATCACAACAAATATATAGGAAGTAAACAAACATGTAAATACCACTATGCTAAAGAAATTGAGCATTGACAGAAGCCAAGATGCTCCACTATATGACTTTTGCCTACACATGATCAAACCTATAACTTTATGGTTTCTTTCTTTTATATTATTTTACTTAATATGCATGCCTAAGTAAAATAATTTAAAGTTTTTCATGTGAGCTTTACGTAAATGTCATTATAGTGTATCTCCTTCTGCCTTGTTCCTTTTACCTAACATTCATTTCTGAAGAATGTTTTCCCTATCCTGTGTTTTTCTATATTGAAAAATGTTTTACTATAAAGACAAATATATAACCTACATGTGAACTATAATGAACAATAAATGAGTATTTACTCATCCAGTTTTAGAAATTTCCTTCATTTCTTAACTGGCTTTGCCTAATAGTTTTCAAAATGCTTTGACAAGAGAAAGAAAAAAGGCAGAGAAGATGTGTAAAACCATTTAACCACCAAACTATTATTGATCTGGTATTTAAATCCCCTAAACATCGTGACCCACTATACCAGTAGTATAACCATACCAGTCCTGACCTCCTTCCTTACCCTCCTTTCTCCATCGAAAATACCCTGATCTACAAGGCCACTAAAACTAATTTATTCCTGTGGACAGAGCTGCTGAGGGTACATTGTATGGAAAGATTAGAGGCTTATGTAAATCTTACCAAAGCCTGAGTTGATGGGAACCACTGTTTTCTCAGCCACTCCCTCTGTTTTCAGGAGGTGGACAGTGAAATCATTTGTTACTCTGATTTTAGTACTACAGACTACTGCCATTTCTGAGTTCCTGAGGATACCTTCCTTGAATGCTGTGCCCATATGTTATTTAGTTATTTTCACTTCCTTTGGGGAATATCTAACTTGGGACAGGGCTGAACAACTCCAGTTTCTTCCTATATCCTCCATGATATCCCAAAGCAAATATTTATCCATTCATTTAAAAAACAGTCATTGGGAACCAACAGTGTATAAGAAATTCCTCTAGGTAATATATAATATAGAGAGCATGGAAAGCAGAGTATGAGCTCTAGGAAATCTAGAGCTAGAGCTAGAGCTTTTGTTTGTTTGTTTGTATGTTTTTCCAGTACCGGGGATCAAACTCAGGACCCTGAGCTTGCAAGGCAGGTGGAGTTACCACTAAGCTAAATCCCCAAGCCCTTCTAGTAAAGCCCCAGATCTGGATGGGGGAAAAAAATCATTGAAACTATGCTAATTACAAAGTAAATAAAATACCTAGAATAATGAAAGAGGTATATGTTAGAGAATATTTGCCATCTTTTTGGAAATAAGTAAACTGATTTAAGTTATTTGTGGTTCTTACTTCCAGGGAGATACTGTAAGGTCAGAAGATGCCCTCTTATAGTCTAATACTCCATTGTCCTTCTATTGCACTACATCCTGAGTGTGCTACAACTGGCAACAGATCTCTCTCCCTGACTACAATATCTTCTTAAAGGTAAGACCAGTTAGTGTTCATAGAAGGATGGGGGGATTGTGAAAGTGTACGATGTACATGTATAAAACTGTTAAAATGAAACCTCAATCTGTATAACCAATATGCAATAAAAAATTCATAGGATGGGGACAATTAGGCTGATCCATACAAGAGAGCCACTTCTACAGGCTCCAAATTGTTAAGTATTGTCGATTTCATATCATTCAAGCTAGTTATTCTTGAGACTCCAATACATTCTAAGTACAGTAATATTGCAGTTTTTCAAGTTTACTAATTTTATATATAAAAACTAGTGCATTTTTCAACCTTTTTGTTTGGTTTGTTTTGGGTTTTTATTAAAATGTGTTATCCACAGGTACCAAACCCTCCATGATAAATGTAATAGTTAAGAGCCACAAACATGTACTAACAAGAATGCTTTTTTCATAAAACAAGGTTTCACTCTGTAGTCCAGGCTGGCCTTGGACTTGCTATATAACCTTGAATTCACAATCCTGCCCAGGCTCTTCCTAAGTGCTAGGATTACAGGTATACACCACCATACCCAACTTCAGTATTTTTTACTATCTTAAATCTCAGATATTTTATCTCCAGAAAATCTGAATCAAAGGTGAAATTTTTAATAGCCAATAAATCTAATAAGCCACTCTCAAATCCCACCACAGAGACCTCCTTCTATGGAGTCCCAAAAGGCTTCATGTGCATATACATATGTGTGAGAATATATGTAAATATGTAGGTATATACACAATCCTTGATAATGAAAAGGTAAGTTTTGTTTCTGAGAAATTTATCTAAAATTATGCAACATCAATGAATCTCAATTTAAGAAGTTGATATATGAAAAAGTACCTCCAAAGCATGAATTAAGTTATGATTTCCTATTCATTTTACACACAGATTCCATAAAAGTGGTCAGGTCTCCAAGTATAGTATAAGCTGAATCTCTTCCATTACAAAATTCTGTGCATACACATTTTTCAAGAATATTTCTGTCATATAAAAAGGCATACATATAAATTTGAATAAATGATGAATTAAATAATCATTCAAGTGGAAGTTCCAAAGTATCATTTACAGCATTTATATACTTTTTTTACATGCCAGATACTCAGAAGTCAGAATTAATCTGAGATTTTATAATGTAGATCAACAAGGGAGTGAGAAGAGAAACAAATCTTTTTCATTTTATATTATTTACACTGACATGGGTACAAACAGTAATTTGTGAGGTTACTTAGAAAATGGTAGTGCTGATTTTCATCTTAGTCTGAAAATAAAACTCATACCATATTAACCAATTTAAAAATATATGAAAACCACATGTTCTAGAATCAAAGAGGCTTAACATTTTCTTCCATTGTTTTCTACAAATATAAAAGCCTGCCTTTTGGAACTAGAATAAGGGAAATAAAACAGAAAAGAGGAAGATAAATCTTAAAGAGGCATTTCACCACATGCTTTATAAATAACACCGTGTATGAACTTCCTCAATCTCCCTTGCATCCTACAATTTCAGTATACTAGGTAACAACAACATGAAGACTTTCACTCGGCATATTGAATAGCTAGGGAATGAAACACAGTGTCCATCAATACAGGCATGCTGTGTGCCGGAGAGACATCGAGACTTGCATGCCCAGCTCTGGATTAAACAATTTGATAATCTCTGTCTGTCTTACAAAGTACTCCACATAAACAACAGCCTACCTGAACTGCACAGCAAGAAGAGATAGATCCAAAGTATGGAGAGTCCTAAAGAGGCTGCTGCAATTTCACGTCCCTTAGCCAAGCCGTCCGCTTCTGTCAGTTACTTCACCACCATCCAACAGGTTGAAAACAGAGCAGTAAAGCCCTGCTCTTACAACTCAACTAGATTTGGTTTTTAATCAACTGTCACTGGTTAGCCAGCCTTATAAATAGAGAATATAACACAACACATAATTTTCTTCCCCTACCTGAACACTTACGAGCTTTGGGCCCAACTGCTAAGAGGCTTGTTATGAATTGTAGCTATAGCAAGGTTTCAAATGCTCAGTCACTCTGCTCCCAGACCACTAACTGGAATTTCATTCCACATGTGCCTCTCACAATTAGCAGAGTTATTTTAGGAACTGACCTAAGTTCTCAGAGAATGTAAGCTGATGGCGAAGGGGTGTCTAATGTGTCAGTTGCTTGGTTATAATGGAAAGCTTGTATGTGAAGTTTACATACATAAACTACATGTGGTGCTTCTTCAACACTCCACTGCATGGGATTTTAGTTTCGCTAAGGAAAAACACTTGTTTTTAAATACCCAGAGAGAGATCATATACATAAACACATGGTTGCAATTTGTTAGTGGTATAGACGGCAATGGGGCATTAGAATTCAAGATAGGCATGCAAGTGACTGGGACAGCTGTTTAATGAAATAATTTTAATTTCTGACTAGCAGTATCCAGTCACACAGTGCAAAAAGTCCTAGTAAAAATAAACTAAATGCCCCCAAACCTTACTAATACTATTCATTACTTTTTAAGCTTTTATAACAAAAGCAAAATACAAAAATACTCTAAATATTTTTCCTAATTCTGAAGCGAATTGCCCTCTAGTTTGACATTTATCTCAAAAGGCATACTATTTCTAATAAAACGATCCACCTACTGGCTAATATGACTACTTTGTAGACAATATATCTCAGGAAAGAACCAAAGGAGAAACGGTGGAAAAAACTACATTGTGCCACCTTACCAGTGAGTCCTTCCATGCCAGTGAGGAGTGTTCTTATTCTCAGAGGCAACGTGGAACACATCCACAAACCTTTCAACTTCCTTATCAATACCCTCCCTACTCTTAGTTTCCACAGAGGTCAGAACCCAAGGAGACAGTGTAAATTCCCCAGAGTGAGTAGACATAAGTTAGATTCAAGGAAGCACGCTCTGGAGATTTGCTGGGAACTATGTGTCAAAGGAATAAGTCAAACCTCACGTTCAGAACAGCTCAAATGATTAGCTTCAGTGTCCCAGAAGAAAGAATACTAAAATATATAATGTCAGAAAGTGTCTTCTCTTTCTCTGATTACTGTTTTCTCAAGCTACTTGACAGTCATCACAGTATTCACCTTCTCTGGAAGCACTGTGACTCTCCTTGGCTGGCTTAATGTTTCCTCCTAGGTGTTTCCAGGCTCTGCCTCTCTCTGCCTGCCATCTTAATGGTCTCTATTTCCTCTTCCTCACCCTCAAGACAAGCAATTCCAGCTGGCAGTTGATGTGTCAATTTCATTTTTTTCAAGGTTTAATTTCTAAATTTGGATGTTTGCTGAATGAATGAATTCTGGAATGGTATATAATCAATGCAGCACAGATGGCCTACTTCTAGGTTCCCACCCAACTTCCCTGGTTAGTTCAGGGTGGCCAGTAGCTCTGAGAAGGTACAATGGATGTCACTCACATAGACTTTGTTATAAAACAAATTATAAAATTCAAGGAGTATCAGATGAAGGAACAAACAAATTAAACAACTGTATGTCAAAGGTTTAATAAGAGTGTGACTTAGGGCCTATTCCCAGCTCCAAATTTAAACCAGGCCTTCATTAATCAGTTAGTTCTAACAATAAATAAGAGTTCATCTCTCCCAAACTGAAAGGATTTTCACAGAGCTCCCTCTCTAACATCTAGTTATTTTTCTTCTACTACCCCGCCTCCCACTTGCCACCAGCCAAAATTTCCATTTGTGATAATAATGTAGAAAGAGAAGACATATCCAGTAGTCAAAAACAACTGAAAATGTTAATTAATTACAGTTTATAATGGTTTACACTGTTAATGGTTAGTGTTTTAAGCTTTGAATTTTTTGAATTCAAAGAAAAAAGTAGATTTTCTGTGAAGAATGGTACAAGTATTCAGACCACTACAATATCTCTTAGGACCTATTTCTTTTCATCATTTTTTCCCATATCTGATAGCATACTCTCTGACAAATTTTCTTCCTTTCTTAGTCAGAAAGAGATAGCCCTAGATCTGTGGTCATGATCACTTATATCCTGGCAAGCAAAAAAGGAACATGTACTTCACAAGCACCCCCCCTTTTTTTGTACTGGGGATCGAACTTGGGCCCCGGCACTTGTGAGGCAGGCAATGTCCTATTTTAAATTCTAATTTAAATAGCTGTCTGCTCTCTCCAGCACAAAAGAAGAAAGATGACAAAATCAAGACAAGATTTTCTGACCAGAGCCAAGTATTAACATTAGTCTGGAAAGCTATACATATCTCAGAAGTTACATATTTCTCAGAGAATATTAAAATATCCAAATATAATTGTATATAAGTTGTATAAATGGTCACATTCAAGAAGTATACACAGGTTTAGTAACCTTATCTAAAATTCCTGGAGCCAGATGTATTTTGCATTTAAGAATTTTAGGGTCTTTATATATAGATATAGATATAGATAGATAGATAGATAGATAGATAGATAGATAGATAGATATGGGTATATATAATAAGTAACTTAGGTATAGGATCCAAGTCTAAACACAAAATACATTTATGTTTCATATACACCTTATATATACGGCCTGAAGGCAATTTTACACAGTATTTTTAGTGCACCTGTGTTTGACTACATCTACTAAAAGAAGTTCAGGGGTGAAATTTTTCTGCTTTTGTTATCATACTGGCCCTCAAAAAGTTTCAGATTTTGGAGCATTTTGGATACTAAATTTCCAAGATAGGAATGCTAAACCTCTGTGTGTGTATATATGTATTTCAAAAAAAAAAAAAGGCATTTGAGAAAGTTAGCTACAAGAAGAATACTTTTATAATTCCTATAAGGGAACCCTACTTAATAGTTTTCTATATTAAATATACTCATTCATTTAAATATGAATTAATTTGTTTATTCAATATCCATTTGTGTTAGGCAGCTTTTCATTGCTGTGATCAAATACATGAGAAAATCAACTTAGACACAGATTTATTTTAACTCATGATTTCAAGGGCCTCAGTCCACCAACAACTGGCTCTACTGCTTTTAGGCCTTGGATGAGGTAAAAACATCATGGAGAAAAAGTGGCAAGGAAAGCTGCTTACCTCAGTGTAGCCAAAGAGGGAAAGCAGAGAGACAGAAAGCTGAGAGAGGGACCAGGAATAAAATATACCCATGAAAGCCACTCCCCAAGTGACCTGCTTCATCTAATTAGGCCTACCTCCTAATCAGGCCATTCAGCTAATGAACTCATCAATGAATTAATCCATTTGATGAAATTAGAGCCCTCAACCCCTCAACACCATGAGCCTTTGCGGGGACATTTTGGATCTCAACCATAACATTTATATATTGGGTTCTGTGCTCAGTTCACAGACCTAAAAATAAAAACAGCCTGCCTCCAGTCATAAAAGAACTTAGACTCTAAAGAGACAGGATGATAAACAAATAATTACAATGCAGCTTAATAAGCACAGTGATATCTACAGAGGGTGTCATGAGAACAAGAAGAGGGGCATTTAACCCAAAATAAGAGAGAGAAAGCAGCTAGAGCAAGGAAAGCAAAGCTACATTTTAAAAATATGTAAGAGAGAGCCAGACATAGGATAGGGGACGAAACATTCAAGGAAGAAAAAGCATCATGTGAGAAGACCTGGAAGCAAGTAAGGAATAGGTACTATTCTTGTAGTAGCTGAAAATATCTCAGTATGAGAAGAGCCTAGCATGCAAGAGTGGGAATGAACAGAAAGGCAAGCCATGGAACTGGTGAATAAAATAACCTCTCACGTGTCTAGGATCATGGCTCACAGTGCATATTAATCCTGAGGGGATTCTCCAGCCTTTTAGTAGTGGAGCACTTCAATTAAAGTCATGATTTAATTTCTTATTTGAGTCATAAATCAACATATATGAAAGAACTGATGTTTAATATTACTCTCTATATAATATTTACAACCCAATATGGGTGTTGGTATAAACATAAATTTCATTTTTAAAAGCATGCATACCACACTTTCAAACAATGATTTAGAAACACAAAATTATTGGAGTTGGAAATCTTCTGCTTTAATTTCCTTTATTGTACAGGAGGAAAGCAAGGTCCAGAAAGCTGCTCATTTGCTCAGTCATGTTAGAAAGGGATGGCCCCTTTAGAAAGATTGAATTTTTTGAGAACTGTATAGCACAAATTATCTGTCTTCAGTATCTGCTGTAGAAACATATATATGTTTTCATCCTATGAATTATAGACAGGTATTTATTGGATTTTAATCATAGTGTTAAAAGCTTGGGCAAGATTTGTATTTTAGAATGATCTTTCCTTTTTTTGATGAATGGGAATAAGTAGTCTTTTCAGTAATTCAGAAAAGGGATGATAGCTGGACCTAAGCAAAGGTAGTGAGGATGGAAAGGAGTGGACAAATAATTAAAATATTAGGGAAATATAACAGACATGATTTGGCAGTTGATAGGAAGTGCAAAAGCAGAAAATAATTCCTCATTTCCCATCCTGAATAACTGAGTAACCCAGAGCATATATTTGGTGGGATGCTCATGAAACACTTAGAGATACTTCCCAGATTTTGAGGTGAAGAGAATTAACACTGACAGAGTGACAGATGCCACAGCCAGATCACCTTCATATCTCCAGGGATATTCAATGACTTTCTTGGTATTTGAAGAAATTTATGCTACTTTTGTTCCTCCCACAGGAATTGGCATAAAATTATAGTCATCATTCCATGAAAATACTACGGTTCTTTAACAGTAACATAACTTGCTATAATTTTTTGAGTTCTAATCCTTGTATGACAGTCTAGTTAATGCAAACTACCTCAACCAGGCACATGGAAGGAAGGAGGAAGGAGAGAGAGGAGAAATAGAAGAGAAAGAGATTAGAGAGGAGAGAACAGGAGAGGAGAGAAGGGGAGGGAAGGGGAAGGGAAGGGAGAGGAGCGGAGAGGAAAGGAGAGAAAAGAGAAGAGAAGAATTGAGATCTGTTATGTACTGGTACCGACTCCCCATAAAAATGTGGTCATTATGTACCGCAAACATATACTAATAAAAAATAAAAATTAAAGATAGGAAATGTATTAAACTCCAGTTCCTGAGAGTATGTCTTGTATCACTTTACATAACAAAATGTGCAATGACACTGAAATTCAAACAAATGATAAGTGAAAACAGATTTGTAAAAAGAATCTTTGGAATCTACAAGTTTTTTGACTCTACTCTGATTTATACTGAATCAAGAAACTGTTTTCTTCCCTCAGAACAGCTATGAGTCACTTCACAAAGATATCTACAAATCATGGGAAGGAATACAACACCAAAAGCATGGCTATGAATGTGCACCAACCCTATGACTAAGGCACAAATGTTTAAGAAGAAAGCTCTTTGGATTCCAAATCATACTAATATTTCAATCAGGCTTTAATGCTTAATACAGAGCTTTTATTAATGCAAGTTCTAACATAGGAGAATTTACTATTGAGGTCAGTTGCGAATTTTTTCCTTTTCAGTTATGACCCTAACTTTTTCTTACTTGGAGTTACAGTTTTTCACCCATATCTGGAGAATAGTTCAAATGATTCTTCTTTCAAAACATGTAATATAGTCATCAGTATTTCCTCTCTCAATCAAGAAACTCCCTATCATCATTTGAATTACAAAACATTTAGTCAGACACCTCAAAGAAAAAAACTACTAAGAGACACAAACCCCAATACCAAGGTACAATTTGCTTGCATTTGCAGAAATATTTTTTTCTTCTTATAACTAAAGTACCTTGCAAAACCCAAACAGGACTCACAGGGCCCAAACTATCACAATACCGCTATTAGGAATGTTAAAAAACAAAACAAACCCTCTAAAATCTGTCTTACTCCATTTGGGCTGCTATAACAAAATATCACAAGCTGGGAAGCTTATGAACAACAGAAGTATATTTCTCACAGTTCAAAGGGCTGGAAAACCCTGACTTCTGTTTAGATTGCTGTTTATTATCATCATTGTCTTGGTCAGGAGCACTGATTTCTGTTGAGACAGCTAATCCATATTAGTCTCCTAATCAAACAGTAACTTGGCCACACTCCCAAATAAGTTTTTCTCATTTTTTCCAATATGAGTAGGCTGAAAATTTTCCAAATGCTTAAGTTCTGTTTTCATCTAACAATTCCATCTTAACATCATTTCTCTTTTTCTGTATTTTACTATAAGCAGTCAAGACATCAAGCTACTCATTCAACCCTTTGCTAGAATTTCTTCAACCCAGTGTTTTATTTTATTACTTACAGGTTCTACCTTCCACAAAATAGTAGGATACAAATACAATTCAGCCAAATTATTTGATACTTTATAACAGAGATGATCTTTCTTATATTGTCCAATAACTTGTTTCTCATTTCTATCTGAGACTTCATTAGGGTGGCCTTTTCCATTCATATTTCTACCAATATTTTGTGCATAATTACCTATGTGGTCTTTATCAAGACTGAAGTTTTCTCTATAGCTCTATTTTTCTCCTGAACCCTCACCAAAATCACCCTTTACAATTCATTTATAATAATGTAGTTTTTTTCTGACATGTACCTCAAAACTTTTCCAGCCTCTATTCAGAATATTATGCACTTACAAAGCCATTTTCACATTTTTAGTTATTAGAATAGCACTCCAACTTTTTCATACAAATTTTGTGTCTTCATTGGAGCTGTTCATTGTTTATAGACTAAATAGTCTATAGAAATTATAGACTAAACAGTCTACAGAAATATATTTCTCATAGATCTGGAGCCTGAAAAAATACATCCAGTTGCCAGTAGATTTGGTATCCGGTAAAGACGACTTTTTGATTCAGAGATGGTATCTTTTTGCTGTATGTTCACATGGTAGACAAGATGGGGGTTTCTCTTGGGCTTCTTCTATAAATGCACTAATTCTATCCTCCTGACCTAATCATTTCCCAAAGGCAATAAAATAATAATAATACTATCAACTTGGGGGTTAGAATTTAAACAAAAGAATGGGAGAAAGTACAAATATTCAGATTGTAGAAAAATCCCTCAGTGATTAGATTACTAGAGATTTTCTAATTACACGAGTTGTGAGAAAAATAAATATATCAGCCCATCTCATTATATGAAAATATGTTCAGGACATAATATTAGGTTAAACAATGTATAAAATTGTGACAGCATCTGAATCCAATTTTTCCACATGTCAATACAAACTAGAAAAAGAAAATATAAAAAAATGGTAATATTGGGCCAGAGATTTTTTTTCTCATTATTGTTGTAAGAATACAGATCATTCATATAATCATGGGAAAACAATAAGTGATTTTTAAAGGCAATTGTATGCAATGCTCAAAATCTATCAAAATGACAAGATGCTGTTTACTTGGTATAAGCCACATATTCCTATGTCTAAATCACAAGAATCAACTGAATTCTTCCTCAGAAAGCATCCTTCCCATATTCCTAAAGTTCTTTTAACATACCAAATTTTCATTAACACAGACATAGGTAGCAACCTCTCCTTCCCTCTGATTTTCATTTGTTTCCTCTGATTTGAGATTAGTTCCTTTTTCTGAATAATAATTTTATTCTGAGCCAAAGGGACGACATAGCAGAAATTAGAAATTCTTGGCTAAAGAATCTTTTCCATTTTCTATTTTAATCCCATCATTTTATCCCGCTACATGTGCGGCCAGGCTCTATCCATCCTTCTCTCTCCCTCTCCCTCTTCCTCTCTCTCAACCACTCTGAATCAAACCTGCTAGGAATCAAACCAAGATCTTGCAAGAGCTCTATCACTGACCTATAACTACAATACACTTTTTGTGTTTCTGATGGTATGGTTATTCTCTGATACATCTTCTACCTCACCTGGCCTACTCTTCTGAAGACATCTGGTTCATTTTTAAATCTTTGACACCCACTGACTGTCAGCTTAACTCTTGGAGTCATCATTACCCAAATTGGAACTTTGAATTTTCCTCCTCACTATTCACTTATTTAGTCATGTAGTCATAAGTATAGCAGAAGGATCTGAGTTTCTGTGACGTATTGCACAGTTTCACAGATTTGAATATTCTGTCTTCCTGACATATTTGATGGCAATCACACAATGACTCGGCTTGTGAACAGTCTAGTATATATGTATATGATGCTTCTTGGCAACAATATTCACAAAGATTGCCTTTTAATCAGTGAGGAAAAAAAGTTAGGAAGCTGGGTATGGTGATACACACCTGTAGCACCAGCTATTCAGGAGGTTAAATCAAGAGGGTTTCTTGAATCCAAGATTTTCGGGATAGCTTGAGCAACACAGCAAGTCCCTGTGTTGATGGAGGAGGTGGGGGTGGGAAAGGAAAAGAAAAAGGAGAAGGGGGATGAGGAGAAAAGAAACAGAAAATTCAAAGCTTCATACTTGATATTGCTCAGCATATGCCTTTGCTCTGAGTCTTAAGAGTATGCTTTTGTCATTTATGTCTAATACCCACTGGATCTGTCAAGCTATGTTAAGATCCACTGTGGGTGCTAACCTCTCATGCATGCAATGCCTATTTAAAGAAGAGCCTAAGATTTTCTCAGCATTCTAGTTACATTTATATAGTAATTTCTGTGGCCAGGTATTTTTCTAAACATTTAACAGATACTATCTAATTTAATATTCATTGTGGTACTAGGAAGTAGATACTATTATTATGACCACAATTTTACAGAAGAGAAAAATGAGTCACAGTGAGCTGTGTATTGGAGTCATGAAAGAAGAGCTGGAATTTGAATCCAGACAACTGGACTCCAAGAATCAACTCACTTAACTCTCAGTTATATCAAGAGAATCAAGACTTGCCATGTAGAGGTACATGATCCCAACAACGAATGTAACTGTACTGTATCCCTAAAATGTACCAATAAACTCAATAAAATTAAAAAAATAAAATAAAAAAATAAAAAAAAAAGATTTTTATTAATAAAAATCCTTTCATTATGAAAAGACCTGGCCAAATCTAACTTGGAGGACAAAGGTAATAAATACGATACATGGCATTTTTGCAAGTTCATGATATAAAACTGATCCTGGAATTGTGGCACTAAATTAGTATGGACAGTCACTCACACACATATGGAAGCCAAGCATCAGTAGAGCTGAGCTTTGATCCACAAGCCTCAATCACTGCTTGGGAAAACTGTGAAACTCACATTCAGCTTTCTTCTTCAGCTGCTTCTCCTTATGGATTTTTTTTTTCTTTCTGTTATTTTTAATTCTGTGATTCAGATAGATCCCCACTTGGAGTCCAGAGTGTAAGGGTTTAAATCTATCTGACACAACTAAAATATGGCTAGTGAAAAGTGTACAGGAAATAAGGTGAAACCCCCGCATAAGACTTTATTTCTATATAAATATATTAGTACAGCCACCTTTGAGGATAAATAACACAAGGGAATTTCAAATTCAACCTCATCTAGCCCCCATTTTGCTGTTTGCAGATATATCTGAGTAGGGTGTGTGAAGGGCTCTAAGGGCACTATGCATTTCTCCTCAGGTCTCCCAACGCTGTCTAAGGAATTGCTTCTATAGTTACATTTTCCTGCCCTTGCCTTCTGTTGATAACATTAAATGCGTGATGTCAGAATTTTTGTCAATTTTATTTATTGTTATGCCAAAATGAGTATCTGACAAATGGCAACCATTCAAAAAGTACTTGTTGAATTGAAAAAAAAGCATATAAAATCCCAGAAAATGAAGGACAGAAAAATATTTAAGAATAATATATTAATGTTCATTTCTGCGTGAGAGGGAGCAAATTTAAAGATAGTAATTAATAACTATAACATGCAAGCACTGCTTAAAAGTAGACTTAAAGTGTTAAAAATGAGCTTAAACAATTTTATGAACATTTAAAAGGAGACGAAAATAATTTCTGCCAGCAGACATCTGCTCACCAGATGTAAAATGTAAGGACACAGGTGAGTGTCCTTACAAACAAACAAACACAAAAACACACAAAATGTGTTCATACAAATGAAATGTGGTCTTGCTTGATCCTCCAACTGAGAAAATTTACAATATGCTTCTTTTGAAGCCTTGCTATTCAAAGAACTATCAGTATATATACTGCCATCAGTTCTTCAAGGCACACTGCTCAAATGTCATCTTCAAAATAAGAACTGCTGACAAAAACATTCAATAAAATAATAAATGTGGGGGATCCCTGAATCAACTGCAGTCCATATGAAGGCACATTGGTATAATAATGAACAAAGCAGGCTGTATAAACAGTCTAGAGTGCAGCATTATTAATAACTATGGCCCATGGAAGAGAAACTTTATTTCTGTGCCTCAGTTTCCTTATTTGTTAAGACTAGAACCCACACCACAGAAAACAAAATGTGATAGTGCATGTAAAGTATCTGTAATACAGCAGTGTTGAAGAAAGGCTCACTGTGATTACTATGCATTCATGAACTACTAAAAGTAAAGAATAAAATACTACACTTCTATCCATTTGTATACAATCCATCAGGTTGTACCTCTTTCTGTTCATTTCCAGAGATAAATATTAGAGAAATACATCGCAAACTCAAGGACTCGAATTCGATCCCTAGTACCAAAAAAAGAAAAGAAATACAGCCCTTGTGTGTCAGACAAAAATATTAAATTGAGATGAAAGTGCTTGAGCTGTCCAAATGTACACCCCCTTCCTCAAAGTAATGGAAATTTTTTATCTGTTTTACCAAAAATTGTTATATTTCCTATTCTCCATGGCAAAGAACATAAAAACAAATTTTTAAAAATGTAAGAGAAAAGAAAAAATATGGAAATAAAGTGTTTGTAAACGGGGAGGGGAGGAGGGGGTGAAGGGAGGGCAGGGGCAAGGGGAAAAAATGAGAACCAAGATCTGAAATGTAAATATACAAGGTCCCAATAATGAATGTAACTGTACTATATACCTAAAATGTACCAATAAACTCAATTTTAAAAATGTATTGCAAATATCTGGAATCAGAAAATGAATAAAACTTTAAAAAATAAATAAAAAATAAAAAAATGCAAAACCTAATGAACTGGAAATATATTCTGCCAAGGAAGCTTAAATCATCTTACCCCCCTAAAGCATGTGCTAGTTTCCTACAAGATGCAATCCCTATTTCTTTTATGTGTCTGTAAACTATAACCCAGTCCCACTTGGGTTAAAAATAAGGTGGTCAGTTTGTTTACTATGAAATCTTTCTTCTCTTCCCAGAGAATTCTATGTAAGGATAAAATTCAGTTATTGAACTTTTTTATCAGACAACTTGTTTGTACATAGACTGAACCATGTGAAATTACCTATATTCAACTGTTTTTGATAGATAAAAGTAATTTAGTGCTGTCCAACTTTATTTGTTATAAACTTGATGGGTGTGATCTTGGGAATAGTTGGGGAAACAAAGAAGTGAATGAATAAGAAGAGATTTGTTCTGTTAATAAATTTTTACCCCACTTCCTCAAAATTGTTGTGTCATAAAACCAAACACTTTTTTAAGAACTCAAACCATTTTATATGAAAAGAATTAAATTAGCATTGATGAAAATGATAAGGATGCTCACACTGACAGCAGCAGTTGATCCATGACCCAACTACACAGGAAGGTGTCAAGGAAGTCTAACGACTAACCAAGTGAAGAAAACAATGGTTTCCTGCCCACTGTGCTGGCCACTTACGTGGCGGATGAAGAAGTCACTCTGAGAAACAAGATCAGGTAGTTATCCACCACGTAAAGTACTAGATTTTCAGTCCTCTCCTCTGAAATCCACACCCCTTCCAATCACTCTTGTCCAGGCAGGTTTACTACACAGCAGTTGCAAAATCCTGGATTATGCATCTACAGGAATGTAAAGAACAAAAGCACCTCACCCCACTACCTAGGCATTTTCAAGTGCCTCTCCCCTATGTCTCTCTTTTTATTTCTTCCTTTCTGCTTTGGAATTTTCATTAGAGTGGAACATTTGACACACTCAGAGAGCAAACACTGTTATCTGAATTTCCTAATTTGAAAACCACAAGGCCTCTTCACCAGCTGCAGAAAAGAGGGAAAAATTGTTATCAACAATTTTATTTGGCTTCCACTTTTCTTTTTTTTTTTATTGAGTTTATTGGTACATTTTAGGTATACAGTGCAGTTACATTCATTATTGGGATCTTGTACCTTTACATGACAGGTCTTGGTTCTCATTTTTCCCCTTGTCCCTGCCCTCCCTTCGCCCCCTCCTCCCCTCTCCATTTAAAAACACTTTATTTCCATTTTTTCATTTTCTCATATTTTTTTCTTTTCCCTTATTACCTTTCCCTACCCTTCCCATTTTCCCTACACCTTTAGCCCGTTTCTTTCTATTTCACATGGTCAATTATCTCATTAGGATCTTATGTACTATTATAGCTTTTCACACCAGAGAAACTATTCGGTATTTACACATGTGTGACTTATTTATTTCACTTAGGCGTATAGCCTCAATATGTATCCATTTTCCTTCCACTTTTCATTTCCAGTTTTCATGGAGATTTCCTACAGCCCTCTGCTCTACCAGCTGAGCTATCGAACAGAGCTCGTTCATTTCCAGTTTTCAAACATGGAATTCCATTATTACCTGTTGGTGTACATGCACTCTAGAGGCAATGTGAGTAGCCCATGAAGCAGGCTCCCAACACACCACTGCCTCCAAGAACCATCT
Source organism: Fukomys damarensis (assembly GCF_012274545.1). Lineage (NCBI taxonomy): Eukaryota > Metazoa > Chordata > Mammalia > Rodentia > Bathyergidae > Fukomys > Fukomys damarensis. The sequence continues at coordinate 55,301,831 of NW_022900929.1, read as the reverse complement.
CTGCCAAGAACCATTTCCTCCATGTTCACCCCTAGTCCCTGTCCCCACTGCCAAATAAAGGCAAAATAATATATAATTCAAAACTGTCATCTGTATTATACTGGAATTATTGTTTCAAAAATTGTGGTTAAAAAAAGCTGTAGGTCAATTTCAGAAAAAATAATAAATGCAGAACATAATAAACTATTTTCCACATTGCAGTTCCAGTTGTATTTAGGCAAATATATGTGTTAGAGGGAACTTCTTAACTCAACTTTAATAATTCTGAATGAGAAACAGTCCAACCAGTTTAAGCTGGATTTTCACTCTTTGTAACCCGTGTAGCATTCCAAACATTTCTAAGCATTAGGATTACATCATTTTCTCTTTTTTCCCTTTTAATACAAAAGCCATTAATTATATTCCCTTTTCATGACCTTTAAATTCCCAATATCAAATTACCCAGCTGTTATTTCAATCTTTTTCAGTTGCTTAGAGATGGAGATGGTGGCAGACCAGAACAATTTTCTTAAACATAAAATTGCAAGTTGACATAAGAGGGAATTAAATGCAGCCAAAGCACAATGAGCCCAACAGTTGGCAGCCAGGCTGTGTGTCTTTTCACAGCTGCAGTAGACAGTTGGTTCATAGAACCTTGTTGCCATCTCCCTGCCAACATCACTGCCATGTTTACATGCAATCTCCACAATTCCTTTTGCTTTAGCAGGATCAGTCTCCTGCAATAGTTTCTTCCAGAATTAAGTTTCATAGCTAATAATAATGATTATTTTTCTAGACCAAGCCCTTCCTGAATAAAATAATAATGATAGTAATAATACATCATAGTGAATTTTGTGAGCAGAATTTATACTCTTACTTTTCCCTACTCAAACTTTTGATCAAGCTACTTACCCCTGGCTACCAGGAATTTTGGCTGCTTATTCCCTCAGCTAAGACACTTCCTGGCAATTGCTCTCAGCTGCCACATGCAAGGTCATACCCTTCCTGGGAGCTCTCTGCATCCCATGACTGCTTTGTGGAGAGGGTATAAAGTACGGGACTGTAGGGCAGCCACTTTAGAATTGCTGATATAAGGGACTGGGGTCTCTATTGCAGCTGCCCTGATTCAATTTTTCCCTCAACTTGATTCCACTTCCCTCACTTCCCACAGATATGTTTTCCAAGGGTTCAGCACAATAAACCTCCAGCATACAGAACTGAGACCCTCAGAATTGACTTCTTGATCTATGACAAAAAAAAAAAAAAAGTAAATTCTCAAACCTCTCATCTCTTTTAAGGAAAAATCCAGTTGACTTCTATATACTGAAGGAATCCCACAAGGACTATTTTTCTTGGTTTACTCATAATTATGGCAGCATAAGTGGTATCCCAGAATTCTTGACACACTGCAATATCTATGTTTCCTAAGCAGAATACAGTAACACAAAGTCCAGAGACACACTGTGGGCCAAACTCCAGTCAGGAAACAATGTCAATAGAATTCCTGTAAAATGGAAGGAACTGAGACAGGTAATAAAGACATATACCTTGAATAGAGGTACAGATTTCAATTAACACTAATTGATTATACAATGAACACATTAGTTCTAGCCCTAGTGGGTGGATTTGTTCTATCCAAATTAGGGGAAAATATTAAAAGAGTGGACAGCAAGTCCCTGACCTTAGGAACGTTCAAGTTTGCAACTTTCACGGATACGAACTGATCTCTCATTAGGGACATTTGTAAATGCAAACAAATCATGGATGTAGCTCTCATGTTACAATTTAAAGGCAACTGAAAAGTAAAAGTAGTTTACAGTATTTTGTTTAGTTTTCTATGCTTTACATTTTATATTTGTGTCAAAGGTGTATAAGACTCATTTTGTCAGACTAAAGAACAAATCCTATTAACGAACATTCTCCTGGAACTCATTTTATTCAAAGGTCAGACACTTATTGTATAGCAAAAATTGAATAAAGGTAGAATAAACTCAATAAAAAAGGATGAACTGGAATGTAGAACTAAGTCTGAGCTAATAGCCCTGGATTTGAATTCCCAAATGACAAAAATGACAAAGTAAGTAAGGAAGGTTCAGAATGTCAGAAAGTAGCACCAAGGTCTTTTGAGTTCTGGTGCACAGTGTCTTATTAAATATACCTGTGCATATGTGGATTAAATAACTTCTGTTTTCTTTAGTTGTATAACTACAAAACACTAGGATGATGTAGATGTCTAGATATGATGATATATGCCTCAACTATAGAGCTTTGTGCTAAATTTAGCAGTTTTATAATTATGGAGATAATCTGTATTATTTAATTTTTTTAATGTTTTAAAGAATCTGAAATATAATATTGCTTTGATATTTTAACTTGAAATGTTTAATGATTTAGCCATGATTTTACTAAAAAAAGTAAGAATTTGATTAATTTTGTAATGTAAAAGGCTCTGGTTTATCATAGTTATAAATCTTCTACATTTCCAAAATCTCTCTAAATTCATAGAAAGACTTGTCTTAGCTGCTTCTAAGTCTAGCCTATTATGCTTTCTAGTTGTGGTCATTACATGATTAAATGCTTTAAAAATTTGACTAAATTTGGCATGACATTTAGTTTTTAAATTTACAAACTGAACATCAGTCAAAAAACAAATGGCTGTGATTTATCTTATTTTCATAGTAAACTTACTAGACTTATAAATAGAAGAGATGGTAGATAAAATTAATATTTAAGAAAAATCAAGCTTTGAAATTTCCAATTTTTATAATGACACTACAAATTCTATGTTCTTTCTACTTCAATCGTTAGGAATCCCGTAAGCCTCACCTCCTACTCTCTGTTCAAACTATGCCCTAAAATTTCCAAGTTGGCAGATTTTCTCTTAGCTGCTTTAAAGGATTCCCTGACTATGTTTTCCCAGAAATGAAGCTGAGAAATCCAGTAGGAAAGGAATGTGCCTTCTTTGTTCAGCTGATGTGAGTCTCAACAATATCAGTCATATAATTTATATTAAATAAAAGGAGAAAATCACATAAAATTTGCCGAGAATAAAAACTGTAAATTCAAAATTGTAACGAAAGAGCTTAGTCTTGGCGTGTGGTTTAGCTGATGCTCTATTTTTGGGTAGGGGAGGAATTCTCTCTAAAAAAAAAAGCTTCTCAAAATTTTATGTGCACCAAACCACCTAGGGATCTTGTTAAAAAGCAGGCTATGATTTCAGGAGGTGATGTGAGGGACAAAATTCCTGCATTTCTACTAGTTTGCAGGTGTTGCCTATGCTTCCAGTTCAAAGACAACACTTTGGGTAGAAAAGTTCTGGCAGTACCCCAGTTGATGTTTTGTGGCTTTAAAAAAATTACGATTCTGTTAAGTATGGGAGAAAGGGAGTGATTATGTAAGTGCTAACCCTGGACCTACTAGACATTTTATATATTAATTATATTCCAACAAATTGATGTTTTGCCACTTAAAGATTTGTTTGGTGAAAGAGAAAAAGAAATTAAGCAAATCAATAATTTCCAACATCAGGTTATTTTATTAGGAAATAAAAAGACATTATATTTGAAATGTGATAGTGTTTCATATATGCATGTCAATAAACATGTTAACTAGGATAATTAGATAATAGAAGGCATAATCCTTAACTTGGTAAATAAATATAATACAACCTGTATTTCATAAACTTAGACACATCTTTGAGCAGCATCTGTTTGGTTGGCAAGCCAAGGTGATAATATGCTTACCTATTTTTCTTAACTAGACAAGATAAAATTGAAAAAAAAGCTTGTTTCTCCATCAACACTAGATGGTGCTAAAATACAAGCAAACAATAAATGTGTAATCACTTCCCTTGCCAGGATTCAATCAATGAATTAATCACTAAATATTGCCCACTTTCATCCAAATTATTCTGGGTTTTATATAATAGATTACTGAACACATTTTGAAAGTTTTTTTGTTTGTTTTTTACTATGGAACATCAGTAATCTACTGTTTAATATGTCATATGACCTAATCATTTTTTTTTTAATGAGGAACATCTGTGTGGATGTGTTTTAATTCTTCTTAAATTACTTAGAGAAATATGAGTGGTCACAGAGTTTGTTATTCACTGACACATAAAGGAGTTTGTGAAAATCTATCCTGGAGATTAACAGCAGCCGTCTATGGATTTCACAAGCCTACTTCAAAGCAAGTTGATAAACTTTACCAGATAATGCCTAGAAATTATTTCCTGGCACAAGATCTCATGGCAGAATAGCAAAACACTTCCTCAAAGCTGTATTAGTTCTCACAATAAACCCCATGAGCCAGGGAGGAGTGACAAAACAGAAAAGATAGAAAATTTTCTAGTGAAAGGCCTAATTAATACCTCCACTGGCAGCATCACCATAGAGTGTAGGCCTATCTTTTTTATATATTCCATCAAACAGAGAATAATTTGGACTAAACCTATTATTCATATCTTACTTATATCTCATTAAGAATCACTTGAACGCTGGAGATATAGCTCAGTGGTAAAGCATTTAGCTAGATGCATAAATCTCTAGGTTCAATCCTCAGTTGGAAAAGGAATCAATTGAAATAAATACTCTAAAATCAGTATTATGTTAATGAAGGTGATGTAGAGTTGTTTTCCCAAAGGGAGTGAGCCCAATTAGAACCCAAGATATTTGGGGGCTGGCAAATTTTTACAGATCACTATGTTAATGATAGAATTTAGATCAAGAAAAAACAATACAAGAGTATAGAGTGCATGGAAGAGAGGTGAGAGGACAACAAAATATTTTAAAAGTCCTGCTTTGCAGTGATTCCTTAAATCATGTTAACACAGAAGTGTGACCCAGCAAAGACCTTCATACACTAGATCTAAACAAAAAAGACATCATCCTGTAATGCCCTGAAACTATAATGCCACTAAGCATTGATCTAAACCAAGGAACTCACAGTCTAATGTTTCTGGGCTTCAGTGTTTTTCCTTTATATAGTCCAGTGTTTTTTGGGTTTTTTTTTTTTTTTTTTTTGCTTTCTGGATAACTTCTTTTTTTCCCAAGATTCATGTTGGCTAGTAAGTCTCTTATTATCCCTTTCAATATACAGATTTCTTCATTCTATTTCTCTTTCTTGGAAATTTTTTTGAATAAATAAGATTGTTTTCTCTGCTCAGTTTCATATAGTCTGGCTTTTGGTGATCGCAACCCTGTTGTGTCATGTTACACAGTCCCTCTCTTTTCTGTGTTTCCTGGAAACTGACAGATCTAGAAGCTAAATCATATTCTGGTTTCTTTTTTCAATGAAATAATTTACATATAATATTGTAGGGCTTTGTCAAGAATTTTATATAGTTATCCTTATTTTTGATATTTTTAAAAATTAGCCAATGATAAATCACTGCCAGAAGTCCTTATATGGATGTCTCTACAGTCTCAATACATTCTCCAGAAGATTTCTCAACAGTACCCCACCATACACATAATTCTACTTCTGGCAATCACTGGTCTGTTTTCTGCTCCTATATTTCAGGTTATTATTTTAGCAAGTCATTTAAATGGATTACATGGTACTCCATTTTTCTATGTCTCATTTACTTCATGTGGTATAATGCTTTTGAGATTTATTTGTGTTGCTGCACACATAGTAATCCTTCTGTTGCTAAGTAATTTCTTTATGGATTTTTTTATTATATTACAACTATTCACATATATTAATTGTACAAATAGGATTCACTGTAATAGTTCCACAGATACCTACATGGTATATTGATCATGTCCATCCATCCTTTTGTAACCTCATCCCCTATCCTCCATAGCTTTCCATGGGACCCTTCCCATTCTCTAATCTCTAATAATCCCTCTTGTATATGCAGGTTGTCCTTTTATTCTCTCTCTCTCTCTCTCTCTCTCTCTCTCTCTCTCTCTCTCTCTATCTCCCCCCCACACATATAAAAGAGAACATGCAATACTTATCTGTTTTATCTATGTATCATTGATGGGCACCTAGTTTGATTTCATACCCTAGCTACTGTGAATACTGCTGTAATAAACACGAGTATGCATGTGTCTCTTTTGTATACTGACTTTATTTCCTCTACACATATACCACAGACTAGGACGGTATGATAGCTCTATTTGTAGATATTTAAGGAAACTTTCTACTATTTTCCATAATGGCTGCACTAATTTACGTTCCCATCAACAATGTATACGGGTTTTTTGTCCACATCTTTGACAGCAATTTTTTGTAATAGCCATTCTAACTGGAGAGAGATGGTATCTTTTTGTAGTTTTGAGTTGCATTTCCTTAATGGCTAATAATAGTGAGCATTTTTTCATATATTCAATGGCCATCTATATTTCTTCTTTGACGAAGTATCTATTTAGATCATTTTCCTATTTTTTATTGGATTGCTTGTGTTTGTTTCTGAGGCTTTTCTTCAGTTCTTTGTTCTAGACATTAACCCTTTGTCAGATAAGTAGCTGTCAAATATCATTCCCCATTCTGTAGGATATGTCTTCACTCTATATATTTTCTTTCCTGTGCAGATGTTTTTCTTTGAATACCACTTGTTAATTTTTGCTTTAGCTTCCTGTGCTATATAATTGCCTATATCAATATCACTGCCTCTATCAATATACTGAAATATTTTCCCTATTCCCTACATTTTTCACCTAGTAGATTTAGAATTTCAAGTCTTACATTAAGATCTTTGATCCACCTTGATTTTATTTTTGTAAAAGGTGAGAGACAGGGATCAAGTTTCAACCTTCTGCATGTAAATATCCAGTTTCCCCAGCACTATTTAGTAAAGAGGCCATTCTTTCCTCAATGTATGCTTTTGGCACCTTTGTTAGGAATCAGTTGGGTATAAGTATGTGGGTTTATTTCTGGGTTATCTATTCTGTTCTGTTGGTCTGTGTGTCTATTTTAGGCCAATACCATAGAATTCTTATTACTATGATTCTGTAGCACATGTGGAAATCACATATTCTGTTGCCTCCAGCTTTTCTCCTTTTCCTCAAGATGGCTTTTTGGGGCCTTTAATGCTTCCATATGAACTTTGAGATTTTTTTTCTGGCTCTTTGAAGATGTCATTAATATTTCGATGCGGACTGCATTGCTTTGTACAACACTTTGAGTAGTAAAAACATTTTAGAAATATTAATTCTTCTGGTCCATGAGCAGGAGAAGTCTTTCCACTTTTTAGGGTCTTCTTCAATTTCTTTATTCAGTATTTATGATTTTTATTGTAAAGGTCTTTCACTTTCTTAAGTAAATTTATTATCAGGTTTACTGTTGTTGTTTCTATGGCTAATGTGAACAGCACTGCTTTCATGATTTTTTTTCTCAGCAAATTCATTATTGGTATATAGAAAAGCTACTGAGTTTTGTATGTTGATGTCATATCCTGCTACTTTGTTTATTAGTTTTAAGTCTTTTTGCGTAGTCTTTAGTTTTTTTATATATATAGAATGATGTCATCTGCAAAAAGTAATAATTTGACTTCCTCCTTCCTTAGTTTGTATGCCTTTATTCTCTTGTCTAATTTCTCTGAATAAAGTCTCTGGTACTATATTGAATAAGAGTAGTAAGAGATTTGATAATGGATTTTGGTAACAAGGGCACGTTGGCCCCACAGAATGAATTTGGAAGACTTCCTTCCTTTCAGTTCTGTACAATAGTTTAAGTACTGGTTTTAGTTCTTCTTCACAAGTTTGGTAAAATTCATTAGTAAAGGACCTATCCTGAGTTGTTCTTTGTTGGAAGACTTTTTATCACTAATTCAGCCCCATTAGTTAAGTTCTTTATATCTTGTTGGTTCAATTTTGGTAGGTTATGTAGGTACAGAAATTTGTCCATTTCTTCTAGATTTTGAAATTGTTAGTGTATACTTTTTTCAAAATAATTCCTAGGATAATCCTTTAAATTTCTTCAGTATCAGTTGCTTAATAAGTGGTTTCTCCTGAAGATGTGTTTTGGGGTATCAGTTTGTTACACGATGTTGAGTTTATTTCCAGATGGGTTCAACAGTGTAATCTCCCTGTAACTTACTTGGCTGTAATAGTGAGTTAGGGCATGCACATACCATACTGAAGTCAGAAGGGCCCCTGTCTGTGGTCGTGCAAGAATGGGAACAGTCAAGTAGTTCAGGCAAGTGCAGTACAGATAGCAGAGTGTGTGAAGTACACCCTATGTAGTTACTCCTACAATGGGAGTGGTGGCCCCTCTTAGATGATGGGTGTTTCTTTAGGTGCTATTGATACTGGCTCTCTGATACTTGAATAGGTGTCTTGCTGTCTTAGTTACTTTTTTATTGCTAGGACAAAATACCCAACACTCACAAGTTAAGGGATGAAATACTTATTTCAGCTCACAGTTTGTAGAGGTTTCAGTCTATAATTGACTGGCTCCAAGGCAGCGTAGCATGGCAGAAGTGCATGGCAGAGGAGAAACAGTTCATGGCAGGGCAGGAAGAAAGCTGTGAGCCTGCCTTCCATCTTTCTCTTTATTCCATTCAAGCTACAGGTCTATTAGTTGATGCCACACAATGGGGAATGGGTGTTATTGAAGAGGAACTGATGGTGCTATTCACAAGACCTGGGGGTTTAGAGAGCCTGCCCCCTGAGACCTGGTGTGGGGCCTGTTGTGTGTGATCTCCTTGTGCATACCACACAGTCAGTGTGGCCCTTCTCTACACCCAGAACTATGCTAAACCAATTTAAGTTAACACATACCCTTAATCCATATTCATATACCCTAGATTCAGCTAGCTCTGAAAGATCCCACCTATGAGCACATAAGGCTTTGGGGGAACATCTAGATATAAGCCATAATACTGGCACTGGCTGCTATAGTAGTGGTGAGAGGCCTAATGCACCTGTCTTCTAATTAGACAGTGGTGAGGGTACAGGTGCTTCATAAGGAGAGGTAGGGGAGGAATCACAACACCCCCTCAATGGTACTCACACAAAGTCATGGTAGCAGTGTATGACAAATTGCAAGGGCTACTGATGCAGGGGACGGCACAGGTGAAGTGGCAACAAAGTTATGACACTCCTCTTTGCTGCTACTATGGTTATGCCTGCCCAGAAATAAGACCTCAGAATCCCCCAGCTGTGCAGCATGAGGTGGGATAAGGACCGGTGCCCCCCCACATCCCCAATTTTTGAGTAGATTACTGCAGGAGATGAAAAAATTTCTTGCAGCTGATATGCTCACAGGACAGAACAAGAGCAGAATGTAGCCATTGTCAAGTAAGGTTTCTTTTCAGATCTTCTTAAACTGTGCACCTTGGGCAGGGGGTGCTGAAAACTGCCCCCATCATGCCTCTGTGTGCAGGAAAGCTATAATATCTCAACATTCTGTGTTCATCTTTTTAGCAAAAGGTGCTCATGTATAGCCCTGAGAGCAGGGTGGTGGGAACCTAGTAAGCAACCATATTTAGCCCTGGTATGCACAAGGAAATCACACACAACAGGCCCCACACCAGGTCTCAGGGGGCAGGCTCTCTAAACCCCCAGGTCTTGTGAATAGCACCATCAGTTCCTCTTCAATAACACCCATTCTCCACTGCGTAGCACTCTCACTGACCAAAGTAAGGCTTCTGAAGTCTCCACCCACTGAGCCAACACATGGGACTGCCTGTGGGATCCCAGAAATAGGAATACACAGGATTTCTAACCACTAGAGCAAATTCAGACAACAGGTCCTTTCTCAAGATGATTCCTAGCACCCTAGCAGTTCCCTCAGAGATAAAGTGAATTTCTTCGCCAAAGCCAGATGACTGTAGATTTCCAGCCCCTTATTTAGGCTGTAAGCCTAAAAGGGCTGAGAAACTTCCCAATAGCTAGAATTGTCTGCATCTTCACTGACAAGAATTTTCTGGGTTTACCCCGTCTAACTTCATCCTCATGGAGAGGAGACTCCCCCACCTTAAGCTATGAAATCGGGGTGAAAGGATATTTTATTTCTCTTGCTATGCTGCTGCCCTGAGTCTCTAAGTTTAAACAAGATTTACATTTTTCTAATATTGAATTCCAGGTTCTTCAGCAGTAACTGACCTAAATATGCAGCTATACGCCTCTTACTCTGTTTGTTTTTCTGGTTTTTTGTTTTTGATGAAGAGCAGTTCTACCCTTGTTCAGCCATCTTATTTGCCTGAAATTTTTATTTTTCACCAGCTGATAGATAGTTGGGTTGTTCCCAGTTTGAGAAAATTGTAAGTCTTTCCTCCCATCAATATTCTATTTTCTTATGATATTATCTCATGTTTATTTTTCATGGTATTGCTTCCTTCTAGCATAGTCATTTCCTGAAATTATTTTTCCCTTTATGTCTATTTCCTGAGTGGTATTTTACCACTTTTAAAAATCTTCCTTCCCTTTAATTATCACATTGGAATTTTTCTAATCTCAGATTCATCTATTTCATTGCTTTTATAATTTTTAATTATATCAGTTTTGGGATGAACTGGAAACATTAGATATTACTTTTATGTGTTTGTGGGCATATTTTTGGAATATTTTAACTATCTCTAAAGATTTTGCTCTTTTCTTTTTAAAAATGATAATTTTGTATGATAATCAACCTTAGCTATTGCTCACTTTTTCACTATTATTGTGGCTAATACTTTTAAGGACATTTGCAATTACAAATAATATAGGAAACTTATTAAGAACAGAAAGTATAGTATTAACAACACATGTAATTATACACCTTCTGCAATCTGTAGAAAATAGGTAACATTATTATTGGCTACAAATTTTATAAAGTCAGTACATATTTAACCTTACTTTACTGAAGACCAAAATTTAAAAGTTTCTTCGAGTTTACAGTAAGGTAATATTACAATTCTAAGTTTCTAATGATCATACTCTATATAAAGATGTAAATAATTGAAATAAAAATTAGTATTTTGGCCTGAAATACTTACCTTTTCCAAGTAGATTTTTCTCTACTTTGGATTCCATCTTTTTGAAGTGAAAGAAAATTAGAAATATTTCTGACCACTAATACTGCCTTAGACCAGTAAAAGAATCGCCAACATGAACAAGTTAACTTTTATATACTTTTATATATTTTCCAAGGCTTTTCACTCATGCTAACTTGCTATCAAGTAGGTAGGTGGAAAAAGATGTGATTTTTGGTTATCAAGGAATATCTGTAGCAAAACTGATGGGCTCCTCAATGGCAAAGTAAATCCTTGTGTGTTGCTGAAATGATGAACAGGTCAGTTTGCAAAGTTAAGGTAAGGGGAATCTCAAGCAAGTGAGCAGAAAGGTTTACATTCTCTGTTTTGACATGTCACGAGTCCAAATTATATAATTAATTTATAGACTCCAAACAAATGAAAATGCCAGCCAGAACAACTCAGAAATTTCATGTTCGTGACACAGAAGAAAAGCATGTGTTCTGAAGACCAGACCCTGTCTGTGCAGCTTCACTAGGTGCCTGAACGCTTATCAGGATGTCAGCCCCAGCAGCACACAGAGAATTTCTAGTGTGTTAATCACACAAGTATCTTTCTGTTTGGTTTCACTCTGTCATCTAGCACAGTGTTGAAGTCCTGAAATTGATCCTTGATTAACAAGAAGCTCTATAGGAGTTTTATTTTGTTTTGTTAGTGTGTGTGTGTGTGCGTGTGAGAGAGAGAGAGAGAGAGAGAGAGAGAGAGAGAGTCTGTCTGTCTGTCCGTCTGTCTGCCTGTCTGTGTTCTGCTTGTTCTAGCACATGATGGGGAAAGGAATGTTTTCACCATATTTGTTATATAGAAAACTCTTAGTTACCAAAGCCAAGTTTCTGATCCTAAGCTGCCTCCACCTCACACAGAACCATTTGAAGATCAAATAGTGAAGCAAATAAAATAGGGAGTCAGAATCCTCACAACTGTCTGATACTGCTAAAAATGTCTGTTTCCAGAGAAGCTTCACACCTGTCTACTTCCATAATTGATCAAAACCTACCCCGTCTAAATTATATCAGGTCAACAAGGTAACTAATACTTTTCATCTTATATCAGTCAAAGAACTCTAAGCAGAAGTTGTATTTGTCATTTATTAAATGGAAACTAAATTAATTATTTCTGAATAAATTTAATTTATCCACATATAACTTCCACAAACAAGGACTCAATTATCTGATCATAACCAGTCCTGTCTGCCACTCAAACACATGTGATAACTTAAGGTACCTATTTTGAGACACATATTTTGACCTATGCACTGGACAAGCCATTATTGAATCACAGCATAAACCTGATTGATTTAAACTTCACAACCAGAAAAATTACTTATTTTAATTTGAGATCATAATTGATTATTTTCAAAGTCTTGATCTCTGCTACATATTTTATTACTTGATAATAAAATACAAATACCTCTTTTTTGATACTGGAGACTGAACCCAGCGCCTTCACTCTGAGCTGCGTCCCAGCTTTCCTCTCTCTCCCTCTCTCTCTCTCCCTCTCTCCCTCTCTCCCTCTCCCTCTCTCACAGGACCTTGCTATGTCAGTAAGTTTGCCAGGCTGGTATTGGATTTGTGATCCTCCTTCCTCGCATTCCACAGTGCTGAGACTACAGGTGTGCACCACCATGCTTAGCTTAAATAAAAACATATTGTATGTTTATTTTTTAAAACACTTTGATGATTTGTTTAAAAAGTATTATAGCTTTTTACTCTGTATTTTGGTTTTTGTAGAAACAATGATTTTGATTTTGTGATTTTTTTTATGTTAAAATTGAACTGTGTTTTTGGTACAATAAAGACAAAGCTTCTCCTTTATTCTACATTTTGAAGGATTTGCCAAATTAACTATAATGGCACTGATTTACAAAGCACTATTCAGCATTAAAATTAAAGCATGATGAATATTGCTTTCCATATAAAACACCATGAAAATACTTAGACAGATTTCCATGAATCTTATTGGCATTAGCACTATTACTATACTTGCTTTATAATCAAATATATTCAAGCTTTTATCAAATCTTAATCACTTCTAAATTTTTAAAATACCCATATATCTGCCCTTATCCACCTATGATGTCATTCCACATTAAAATGTCAAAAACAAAATGCCTTCAATTCTTTAAAAAAAAAAGTTAGCTATAGATCAAAATCCCAGTAGCTATCCCTCATTGCCAGCAGCGTGGCTGTTCCAGGGTGAATTACCATCTCTCACCAACTCTTCTGATCTAGATAGATGGACAGTCAGTAAATTTAGTCACATGTTTAGGATTTATACTTCACATACTCCTAAAGTAGGTTTGGGTGAGGCTATGTTATATAATTTAAAAATAGGACAGACTTGACAAAAATAGGTCAGAGTAGCTATAAAGGACAAAAATGGGATTAGGACTCTAGGATTTACCGTATTTTTCCCCCTGGCATCAGCAACACAAAGGAAAATGTTTGTGAGTCAGTTTTGCTTTTAAAATTGTAGAAAGCATATACATTTATTTTCAAATTAATTTTCAAGGAGAATTTTAGGGATTTTGAGCAAGCCATGCTTGATAACAATTTGGCAAATAATAATGAAACTAGTATTCCAATAGCTCATTCTCACATCCACATCACCGTATTATCTAATTGCTGCATCTTTCAGAAAAAAATACTGTCCTAGTCATTTTTCCTATTGCTGGAACATAATACCCAACCCCTATAACTTAAAGGAAGAGAGGTTCAGCTTGGCTCACAGTTTGTAGAAGTTTTGGTCCATGTTTAGCCAGCTTCAAGGCAGGATGACATATTAGAAAAGCGTAGCAGAGGAACAGCTATCCATGTCACGGCAGTGGGAAGGAAGCAGAACATCATGGCAGAAATCAGCAAGGGAGATACAACCTTTCAGTTCATGCCCACGGTGACCAGACTCTTCTAACTATATCCTACCTCCTAACAATAAGTCAGCTACAATGCTCTTATAATCCAATCACCTTTCAAAGGCCCTACCTATGATTGCATGAGTCTCTAAGGGAACATCTAGATATAAACTATAACATTCTACCCCCATATCCCCAAAAAGACTCATGCACATCTCTTTATGCAAGTTTCATTTAATCCATCTCTGTGAGTTGCCAAAGTCCTAACAGTTCTAACATAGCTGGAAAGTCCAAATCCAAAGTTTCCTCTGAGACTTAAGGCAAACTCTTAGCTGTGAACCTCTGTAAATATCAAAAAGAAGTTAAACACTGTGAGCTACAATGGTACAGGGTAAACATTTCTATTCCAAAAGCAGGAATAGGGGGATAGAAACCAGTGGGACCAAAGCAAGACCAAATCTCAACAGGGAAAATATTGAATCTTATAGCTCCATGTCCAGCACCGAGGACAAATTGTGATTAGATAAGAACTGCAAAGGGCTTGAGGGGCCCCACTGACACAGCCTTACCAGTGGTTGTAGCCCTGGTAGCTTCTCTGCTGGACAAGCTCTGTTCACTCCTTGCAGTTTTCTTCAGATATTCTACATTCTTGGCTACTCCAATTTGCTGGGGTAACCACTCAGCTTTCAGCCTCACTCTTACAGTCTCACACACTGCCCTCTTAGGGGCATACTGCCTGGGCTCCCAGGCCTTCTTCTGAGATCAAGTGGAAGCCTACATAACCTGAAACTCTTGCATTCAGCAATTCTGTAAAACCAGCACCATGTGTTTGACACCAAACTCTACTGCTGGCTCAAGCAGTAACTAGACCCTTTTGCATCATGGCTACAGGGGCCTTTAAGTTCCTGGATGGCTATGCACTATGAATGGAATGCCAGAAGGCCAATATCCTAGGCAGCTTTTCTGGAAGAAGGTACCCTGGAACTCTCTTCTTAGTTTTATGTCCTCTGATACAAAGTACTTGGCTTCTTTTTTATATTAATTTTTTCAACAACCAAGATCTTTTCTGCTCCAACTTTACAGGCCCCAACTTTATAGGAGCTTCCTTTTTGGTGAGATTCAAAACTAAAAATCACTCAGCTATCCCACCATCACCACAATTACCATTTCTTCTTTTGGGTTAAACGACATTGCAGAAGATTTAGAACATTCACCCTTACAACCACTGGAGGGTTTAATAATATGAATATCAAACACATGAGTCGTGTTTTCCTTTTTCTAAGTTTTCAAATATATTACTTCAATTGTAGTTCACAATCACCTAGTGAGGTAAGTGGTAAATACTATTATGCTCATTTGAACAGAAACATTGAATAAGATTACGTAAGTCAATGAATTGCTGCAGTACATATGAATGTAGTCTCACAGTCAACCAAGGGAGGAGAATGTACAGTCTCTGCAAGGCAGCTGAGCAATATGTACTAAAATATACCAAAATGTATCAATTCCAATTTAAAATATTTTAGACAAGTGTACAAAAACATATACTAAAAATAACACTCACAACAGTTTTTGTAAAAGGAGAAAATAAAAGCAACTTATATGTCCATCTCTAAGAGACTAGGAAAATCTACTAAGGAACACTCAGGTAATGAAATATTATGCAGCATTAACAATGACAGTATAGAGGTCTAGTTAAAAAAATAGGGATATATAGCACAACTTATGTATAAG
Organism: Fukomys damarensis; assembly: GCF_012274545.1. Taxonomy (NCBI): domain Eukaryota; kingdom Metazoa; phylum Chordata; class Mammalia; order Rodentia; family Bathyergidae; genus Fukomys; species Fukomys damarensis. The sequence goes on along the minus strand of NW_022900929.1, from coordinate 55,286,304 downwards.
TTAGACAAAAGGTATGGAGGAAGAAAAGCTAAGACATCCACTATTCATTAGAACTCTGGAATTACAGAAATGGTCTTCCATCCTGTTTAGTACAATGTCAACAGTACCAAGGAACTTAATTTTTAGTTTTAAGTTTAAACTATTTAATTTTAAACAGCCACATGTGGCCAGTGGCTACCATATTGAATAATTCAGTAGACAATTCTTTTGTGTTATTTTTGTGAGTAGGAAATTATGTAAAATCAACAGAAACAACAACCTGTATCTAAGAGACAACCAAAAGACACAGGATTAAATTAGTCAACAACAGCTTTACTTAAGGAGCTGCTGTGCCTGTAGCATGAGGCCTTGGTGCAAGTTTTATGTGTGTGGTTTCCATACCTGGGCATGATTATACTAATTTGGAAAGTTTCCTGATACCAGTCCACACACTAGCAAATAAGTAGCTTTATGCCAAGAAAGCTATATCTTTTATGCTAGTGCTTCAGAATAGGCCAGAAAAAAAGGGTAATAAACAGAAGGAAGCAGGAATTTGAAACTGGAATACTGAGAACAGGATTATGTTTTTTGACAGGATAATAAATTATTCAACACATTGAACAGATTTGTAGTAATTAGCAACCTCATATTTTCTACTCTGTTTTTATTTTCTCAAAAGACAATGAAACAATAAAATCTATTTTTTTCATATACAAACTAGTATAAAATTTAGTCTTAGGGAATCATACAAACTAACTAGATGCTAATTTGACTTTTTTTTACCTGCTCAAAATAGGAAGAATGCTTGTTTGTTTGTTTGTTTACAGATATTTCCAAACTGCAATTTGTAAATATAAGATAATATTTTCCCGAGTCAACTAATTTCTTCCACCACCAGATTATTAGATAAGTGAAACACAATAATGAAACCACTTTCCTCAGTTGTGTTTCTCTCAATATTTGTTTATAATAATGAGATAACAGTAATTTGGTTACTAATAAAAATGGTAGATTTTTTTCATATAAAAGTTTTTTCTATATTTAGGATTTAAAGAAGCTTTTTAAGATTGACCTGGGCCAAATATATCACGTTTAATAAGAAAACTAAAATTTGTGAAAGTCCTCAATTACTTTGATGCCCTCATTTCACTTTTTAGAAGGAAAAAAAGTAAGATCCTATATCAAGATTATTCATCAAAAAAAGATAGGGAAGAAACAAACTTTCAGTGTAAATCTCTTAATACATCTATATTTATTTACCTTATTATATGAAAAATTATGTTCTAAGAGATAACTTTAAAACTGCAATATCTTTAATCCTGAGAAATATTTAGTTATATTTTGTACTAGACATGTCAAATTTGGGGGTGGGGGCAAGTGTACTAATTGTATAGGAGATATATCTTAGCATGATGTATAGTCAAGTGCATTTTTCATTTTTTTCTGTGAACTTCAAATTTCAAATATATCTTGCTCCTTGTATGTCTTATTAAGATTACATTTTATTGTATTTTAATGGATAAAAACAAATTATAGAGGATGATATAATTGGTAGTATATAAAGTCATTACAAATCTAACACACATCAATTCACTTGTATATTACAGTCACAAAAGCAACCAGCAGTTTTTAGACTGAAATAACCATAATTAGGATTACTTTCATTTATGTTGGATCTGAGAGAGTCAATTCCTCTAAAGGATAGATAATCTTACTTGATTTCATACCAGCCTTTAGAGATAGATATTTATAACTAGGGATTAGGCTAACATAAATCACTGAATTTCTTAGTGTCTAACTTCCAGTGAGCAGCAGAGATGATATCAGAACCAGGCCTGCCATCTTCAAATCCTGGTGGCTTTCCATTCAGCCTTATTCTTGCCCCTAAACAGCAGTTAAGGAAGAGGCAAGAAAACAAAGATGATAACTGTCACTGACTTGAATAATTCCCGCTTCAGGATTACAAGCTGGCTGTTACTAAAGAGGCATCAAGTTTTCTTTAATTTCAATGTAGGATTAGAAAGACCTTGTTTCTATTCCCAGCTGTATAACTTTAGCTGTGTAACCTTAGATAAGTTAATTAACCTCTCTGTGCCTCAAGTCCCTCATCAAAGAGCTATTATTCTAAGAATTAACTTAGATAATGCATTCAAAGCACAATGAGGAAAGCAAAGTGTAAGTGTAGGGCAGCTAATTAATATTATTAATAGAAGGATAAAATACTGAAGAACTTTAAGAGGAAGGAAGAATTCTCACACAGATATAGAAAAAGGAGTTTGGGAATCAAAGCCAGAAAGATTACAAAATTTAGTTAAGGTTAATCAATATTTCATTCATGTTTTTAAAAATGTTGAGTTTTGCTGAGTTAATCCTAGAAAATTCTACTTGTTTTGGCCAAACTATAACCCTAAAGTTTCTGTGAATGTTTATACTCATTTGAAAGTGGTTATGAATACAGTTTATTATTTCCCTGAAGTGTTATCGGAAGTTATGGCTTCCCTAGCATGCTAATGCCACTTAGAGCAGAAAGGAAATTTTAAAATAATACAAGAATTCGTTTGGTTAATCAAAAAAGTGTTTGCAATTTTATAAAAAGAAGTAGGAGAACTTGCCTTTGAAAAACTGTTACACTTGAGAAAATCAGAAAACAACAAATGAGAAAGCAAATAATACAAGGAAGCTAAAATTGGTGCTAATGTACAGATTAAGCAAGTAGGCCAGGAAAGCTTTCCAGTGCAGAGGAGAATTGTATGCTATGACTTCAATCACCTGTTTAAAGTTAGATGTGGATGAGAATGGTTGTGAGTGTGAAATTCAGATCATGATGTCTAGCCAGAGTCATGATATAATAAGAGAATACAATTATCCTAAATAGCTTCCATTTGAAGTAAGATTTTTTGCTTTCTTTGACTAATCAATCTACTAAAATACCAATAAAATATCCCAAACAATAGAATTTAAGGATAAAATAAACCACATTAGCTTTTTAAAATAAAAGCTGAGCCCATAAAATTATATTAAATAAAAGCAAAGTCTTTATAAAGACATGTATTTTTATAAACACCACATTTGTCTGCATGAAACACAGCACACAAAAACTTAAATATTCTAAAATATCTTCTTTTAATGTCTTATTGTAGTAATCATTCTTTAATAATACAAACATAATTTATCTGTAAATGTTAATTGATGCAGTAGTTTTGAAATTGTAAACAGAAGTTTTGAGGTAAGTCTTTCTCCCCCAAATCATACCCCTCAAGTGCAAAGTGCTAAGGATGTTCTGTACAAGGACAAACAAAATAAAAATGTGCACACCCTCAGGTTTCCAGTGTAGGTGTGGAGAAATAACTTTCCCTAAGTAAGTTTTTCCAATTATGCACAAGTCTAAGTATATTGATTTGTTTTCAGTCAACAAAATAATCAAAGAATATGTATTTTAAGCTGATTGCTTTCTTCTGTCTTTATTTCAAAGTCATCCACTGTATCAACAGAGATATATAATTAATAAAGTAGTAAAAAACAGATTCCTCATAACACTTAGAGTTCTAATCTCTCAAACTGAATGCTGTTTCATGACCTATCATAGTAGGCACTAAAGAAAAGTACGGGGAAACCCACAGAAAGACTTAGCAGCTTGCCCTACAAAATGGTGTCAACAAGTAAATGATAGTTAATGTGTCATTCAGAGGACATAAAGCAATTTTTCTACACAAAGACATTTGAGGTAAAGAGTAAGATGATTTCCCAGGAATGTTCCATGCTCTAAGGCATGGATTTCTGATCCTGGCTGGGTAGAGATGCGGGAAGGGAAATGTCAGAAGGAATAATAGGCCAGCTGGGTCTAGATTTTGAAGGAACTTACAGATCATGACCAAGTATTTGGACTTCATTTGGGAGGGTAGTTAAAAGCTAAGGAGGTAAAAGCTATAGCTAAAGTATTTTTTTAAAACAATACTTCATTTCTAGTTATTTTCAGGTTGGGGCTATAAACATGTAGTGTTATTTGAAGCGCGAAAAAAAAAAAAAGTCCTTAGTCCTTAGTGAAAAATTTCTCTCCCTCGGTATCACTAATGCTTGACTCTCACCATTACAGAGATAGATTCCTTCGGTCAGTGAAATTTCCTTTGCAGAGGTAACACTTTTGAGCTGCCACCATTGTTGCCACTATTGTTTAACTTACAATATAGTATTCAGAAATTAGGTTTCTGGATGGGGGCAAAAATGTGAGGAGCACTAAAGACCTTCTTCAAAAGGTCTGAGACCAGTTTCCCCCTTGTGAATTAATGCTCCCATGGACCAAACACACATTCCTCCTTTCTCGAGAGAACACATCATCTTCCATATTGCACTGCACATATTCTTTTTACATTTAATATTACGTTCAGAAAATCTGCCTTATTCAAATAATGGAGAAAACTATAAAGTATCACAGAACAATAGAAGTGACTTATACAAAATAGCCTACTAATAACAGCCACACTGCTAAAGTAAACAGAGATTTCTATTCTGTTCTTTTTTTATTCTATTCATATTTATACAAAGAAAATTCACCATTATCCCCTAACAGAGTGACAATAGCCATATCAGTTCAATCCAAGCTTAACGAGGAAACACTAAACCACAGAGAACTGGTCACCTCTGACTTTGTTGCTCAGTCTCTGGGATGCCATTAGTCAACTGGTTTGATGAATTTTTTCTTGTTTCCCATTTTTACCACTTAGGTATGGCCACTCTGTGCCATGTACTGAACAGCCTCATTACAACTCATACCTTTACAAATCACCCTGAAAATACCTGTGAACTCATCCTAAGATGCATAAGATACCCATATTTGTGGGTATCATTACAACTACTGTAAGACTACATTCTTCTAAGCCATTTTAAATTTCATGGGTCTTCCAAATGTGCTTCCATCAAACTCAACAATATATGCCTCCCACAATTTCTTATCTCTAGACCAGAAAAGCCCCTTCTGTCTTTCATATGTAAAGCATTATTTGATCAGGCTATCTCTTATGCCTTTACAAAGCTGCTACATAAGTCTGTGTAGGTGGTGCACGCACAACTTTAAAAGGTACCATTCATATGTAACCTATACAGCCATAGGTGGATATGCCTGTGCCTGACTTCTCTGTAAGACAATATCTAGTTCAAGTTGTTTGAGAATTAAATGAGAGAGGAACTTTTCCTTTATCTAGATTGAGCTTCTCATTAGTCTTTAAAAAAATTTTAAAGAGTAACAAAAGGTAGTACATGTAAAACATATAGGCCATTGTCTGGCATATCCTATACCCTGCTTTGTTTGCACCGATTTCATGATGTCACTTGAAATAATAAAGAAATTCAAACAAGTCATGCAGGAGCCTTTGCTAGTAAAAAAACAAAAACAAAAACAAAATGGCTTTAAATCCCTGGGAGGAAAAGGAGAACGCATGGAACAAGCAAAAGGTATGTACCCAAAACCACTCTATTCAAAACAACTTTAAGAGGTTGTGAGCTTTGGCTAAGCATTGGATCACTGGGGCCAGGAGGAGGTGTCTATAAAGACTGATACCTGGATCCAACTCAAACTGTAAGGCAGCTGGTTTGGATCATGGCGTGGGCAGTGAGTTTTGTTTTGTTTGTTTTTCAAGTTTCCCAGGAGATTCTACTATGAAGCCAAGTCTGAGAATCTGTGATCTCTATATAAGCCATACCTGGAAACCGATCTATTCTTTATACATGCCCATCTATTGTTCTACCCACTTCTGTGTTAGTATACTAATAATTCATACCTTAATATCATTTCACATTGATTATAGCAGATGTTTCCCTCCTTCAATATGTAAAATTTTGAACAGGGCACAGTGGACTAGGAGGTAGCAAATAACAAAAAGAGGAAGAAATTATCTTACTTTTTCAGTGTAGCTATGACACTGTTATTCAAGGGAATCCAAGGTCTTCATCTACATCCCTACTATCTGGTCACGTTGCTCCTTATAGTGAATTAAAATGCCTTGATTGGATCTTCTTAATTTAAAAACAATGATCTCCCCAGATTCTCACATCCATATTAGCTGTCTAGTATTAAAAAAATCAGAACTATTATCTTATGCTTTCTAGCCTCAAATTTCATATACTCAAGTAGGTGAGGCCATTCCACTTAGTATGAAGAATATTAGACTTGAAGGTCCAAAAGCATTATTTCATTCCCAAAGTAATCCCTTAAAACCTTTTGAGACTCAATTTCCCCATCTCTAACAGTAGGTTGTTGTGAGGATTAAGTGAGAGATTATAAGTAAAACTCCTGATATATATATTGGGCATTCTATGAATGCTATTGAACCAAAAACTCTCTAGGCAAGAGAAGGGTTAGCTCACATTTCATCTCTGGTGGTTGCTTCTACAAACATCTAGCCATTTGAGACCACAAAAAACAGCCATTCTTGCTCAGTGATAGCTCATATTGATGTATTAAACATTCTTTAGGAACAAATCCCACTTAACTTTCTGAAATCAAAATAATGCTAGTTTCTTCAGATATTTCTCATTAGACTCATTTTCAAATCCTTCTATATTTCTTTTCTCTAAATTCTGTTTTAATGGCTTCTTTCAAATTATGAAGCCTATGATAATCTTCATTTTCCATGGTACTTTGCTAACTAAAAAATACACAGCTGGGCAATCTAGTATACTTGTTGAGGTACCTTGATAATTAGTATTCCCATTCTGAATTCTAAATACATTAGTGCATGTGGTTAAAGTTTGTGTATAGCTAAATATCTTCCATTATAATATGTGTTGAAAAGTACCAAAGCTAATTTTTCTGTTATCTTTCCTATGTCTTAAACAAGAATGTTTATATTTGATACAAAAGAGAGGTAGGTCTAAGACTTAGATCATCTCCAAAATTCATGATGAAAATATATTAATTATTCAACAATTCAAAAGTATTTATTTAGTATGTAATCTGTCTTTCTAGAATTGGATGGGAAATAAGGAGGGAGAGATAATTACCAATGATTGAGACAGATTTTTCAACATATTTGTGTCTTCTAAATATCTAAAATTATCTTTTCAAACAACAAATGTCATTTTTACTTCAATTCTTTTCATTGGGTAATATAGCAAATGTTATTACATGATATAGGCACTAATTATAAGAAAAATTTTCTACTAATAAATATTATAATGAAACCACACTTTTATAATACTTGGTAACTAGTATTTAGCTTCTCTAAAGACACTTCCTAAGGAAAACACATTGGCAGTGTGTTTGGGCTCCTACAACAAAATACCTGAGACTGAATAATTTATAAATAACAAATATTTTCTGGACATGGTGGCACACACCTGTACTCCCAGTACACAGAAGGCTGAGGCAGGGAGATCTCAGGGAGTTTGAGGCCAGTCTGGGCTACATAGTGAGTTCAAGGACAGATTAAATTAGACAGTGAGACCTTGTCTCAAAAAGAAAAATATATACATACATACATACACATACATACATATATAAATAAATAAAATTCTTAAGGCCTGGAGGTTTGAAAATCAAAAATGAAGGCACCAGCAGAATTTGTATCTGGTGGGAGCTCACCCTCTACTTCCAACATGGCACCTTGTTGCTGTATTCTCATATGCAAAAAGGGAAGAACAGCGCCTCTGTGCCTTTTTCTTTTCTTTCTTCCTTGTGGTACTACAGAGAACCCAGGGCTTCTCACTGCATCTCCACCTCTCTCCATCTCCTCATAATTTTTTAAACTTTTTTTTTTTTGAGACAGTGTCTCACTAAGTCTGTAAATTGTCTAAACTGGGCTCAAACTCATCATGATGCTGCTGTTCCAGACTCCCAGAATGCTGGGAGTATGAGCCTATGCTACCACACCTGGCTCTTTAGACTTTTTTTTGATAAGGTTGCTGTCTTAGTTACTTTTCTCGTTGCTGAAACAAAATACTCAACACCCAAAATTAAAGGAGGAAAGATTTATCTGGCTCACAGTTTTTGGAGATTTCAGTTCATAATTTGCTGACTACAAGGCAGGGTGGCATGGCAGAAGGGTATAGCAGAGGAGAAAGAAATCATGGATGGCAGAAGATAGCAAAGCAGCAAGCAGGCAAGCAGTGATCCTGATCTTCTTTCAGTCCCTTATATTTTATGCAGGTTACCTGTCCTTAGGGTGGGTAGCATTCATACCCAGGGTGGGCCAACCTTAATCCTACCCAGAACAATGTCAAACCAATCAGTGGACTAATTTAGTAATCACACACCCTTGATCCCAGCATCACATACTCCAGATACAGCCACCTCTGAAAAGCCCCAAGTATGACTGCATCAGGCTTTGGGGGGAGATCTATACACAAGCCATAACAGTCACTAATCCCATCATAAGGTACCACCCTCAAGATTTAATTTTCTCCTATAGAGGAGAATGCTATCTATCACCTTGGGGGTTAAGACTTCAGCATATAATACCACCATAGGGATAGAGGATAAATTCCTGGGCCCCTGAACTTGTTACTTATTAAAAGCATGATTTGCAGTCAGGGACTTAAAAATGGTTTTTGCTAAAAACCACGATGCTTCACTTGGGCCTGCCAATGCCCAATAGTTAACTAAAAGTACAACAAACTTTGATCTTCATTTTGTAAAACTCTGAATCAAATCTTTTTCATCTCTGCATACAGTTATGTCAGCCATTTAGGGAACATTTGCCTAAAAGTTAGCAAAACAAGGTTTATCAGACCTAAACATACCTAGCCTATCTGATTACCCTTCAAAACTGTTAACACCAGTAAGAGATTTATAGAGATACTCAGCTATGCCCAGAAATCTCCACTGGCCTAAAATCTATAGTCACCTTGGATTCCAGCAGACTCACATGACTGAAACTGACCCAAAGAAGACAATCATCTCATATGAACCAGACTGCTTCTCACATCATAAGGATTCATCTCATGGGAACAAAGCTACCCACCAAGTCATGCTGGTTCCCCCAGAACTACAAAACCAGGACTGAGATAATGACTGACCAGTCTCCAGGCCCCTTGGGATACCATAAAGCCGGTCCCTTTTCTTCATTAATTGTTCAATCTGTTCCACTGCCTCCTTCAGTTTGAGAAAATATCTTTTATCCTTCTATTGTCTCTCACTTTCCTTTGTTAGAGGAACTGGCTTGATCTTTGTCAGAGCTGTGCTCCCCTGTATTTTCTCCTACTTTCCAATTAAAGCTTTTTCTGGAAATTCATGTTGACTCAGTTTTAATATGCATTATCACTGAAGCAAAGACGTGTGCTATCCTATAACAACCACTCCCTGCTGCCATAGCAGGAAGCTGGCTGGGGCTTGCATTCTGTTGAAGCTTGTTCCTAATCATCTCTTTGTTACCCTTTTGTGCATTCTTCCAAAGTACCTATAGAAAGTAGAATCCAGACCTGCTTAACCTGCAAGAAGCCCAGCCATCTGTGATATTCTGGCTCTTCTGGCTCTTCTCCTTTTCCCTGTCTTGACCATTCTAATGCAAAAGCCTGCCCTGGGACCTGTTGAACCAGCCTAAAAACGATGAGCCAGGTCTAGGACCTTTGTTCTCTCTTAATTACCTATCTTTTTTTCTGATGATTATATCTTTTAAGTCACTAAAAGGTTAGATCCAATAAGCTGCTTAACTTTCGGGTACAGGTCATTTAGAATGAGTCACCTTAGATAAAGAAATTTTCCTTAATATTCCATCTAACAGATTAGAAATTTATGTATAGGTTTGAAGCCAGAGCCATGGCTGGTTATAATACTGCCTTGTTTTCTTTTTTTTTTTAAATGAAGTTTATTGGTACATTTAAAGCAAACAATACAGTTACAGTTATCATTAGGATCTTGTACCTTTACATGATATATCTTGGTTCTTGTTTTTTCCCCCATTACCCTGCCCTCCCTTCATCCCCTTCACCCTTCCCTAATTACAAAGACTTTGTTTCCATTTTTTCTTTTCCCTTATTTCCTTTCCCGTCTCCCCTTCCCACTTCCCCTTTAGCCATTTTGTTTTTCCTATTTCACCCTCTCAATTCTACCTTGTTTTCTGGTCACTGATGTGAGTATATATTTTCCTTACGAACCTGGGAAAGTGGAGAGACTATGGCAGTTCAGAATTTACAATACATATTTTGGGTTCCTTACATCAAAAACTTTATCAATACCTCTCTTTACTAGCATCTCCAATTCACTGTTGCCAACAGCCAGATTTTTATAAAGGTTCTAAAAAGCCACAGATATCTTTTAAATGTTTGAACTTTAGATGAGATGTTATAAAAGTATCTTTGTTCTGCATGAATGATGCACTGTAGCTGGATAAAAGGATTCATTCTAAAAAGAGAACATTGCCCTTCTGCACCACGCCAGAATCCACTATTTGCCTTAAAGACAGCATCACCTTCACAGAGGATAATAATCACATATATATGCTCACAGTCACAGCTCAGCTTGATGTTTTATGAATCTTTTATAATACTTTTTAAATGCTCTTTTTATAACTGATTTCTAAAATATTGTACAAAAATGTCCTTCTCTTTCCTACTTCTCTGTTCTATCCCTCAAAGGCCAGTTTTATTCTACCATAAATAATTGGTTTATGAAGAAAATACAAAAAAGAATTCATTTTGTCCATGTTTACCTTCAAGAGTAATAGTTTCAGACCTGCTACTCTATTTTTATTCATGAATATTCCCTCATTGGGAATTATATACGTCAGAGTTCAGGTGATACAGTCTCTCCAGACTGTCCTGGGAGAATCTGTGCCCAGAAACCTGCCTTACCTTTAGTTGAACTAGATGTACGTCCACATGCTTGCTGTCTGAGTCCTGCTGGACTGAGTAGGTTAGGTCTCGGACCCTCTCTGAGGTCATTCGGAGCCAGGTCTCAATTTCAGGTAAATGAAGGACAATCTTCCAGTCAGCCCCTGTATGTAATGGGGGTGGTTTTTCGTATTGCTGGTCAGAATCTACGTCCTTCATGGTCTCTTCTCCTCCCGGCTCCACAGTGGGTGTCATGTTGATGGCCATGGGTGAAGCATCAGTAGCCATGGGATCCAGGTCCTGTGACCTCAGTGGGGAGAGTGTCACACTCATAGTTAACATGGAGAATTCTAAACCTTACTTCTTTCCAAAACAGCTGAAAGGCAAGAGGAAAGAAGAAAGCAAGAGTCAGAAGAGACTGCCAAATAAAGAAATGATACTTCACAGAAGAAACAGGATTTCTAAATTAAGCTAGATTTCTAAATTAAGAAACCGTTCCTCATAACAAAAATACAAAGAGATATTTTGATTTTCTGCATAGTAGAGCTGAGAATGAATACATAATAAAAACACAAAACTATAGTGACATTGTCTACCCAAACATCCATTCTCCCCTCACTCTTTAGTAACCTAATATTGAATTTTAGCTATGAATATTCCTGCTGAACGTTTTAAACTATGTTTCCTATTTCCTTTGCAGCTAGATGTGGTCATGTGGCTAAGTTCTAGCTAATGAGAAGTAAGCGAAAATGCTATGTAAAAATTCTGAGAAAGCTGTTGAGCTGATTCAGTGAAGGGGGGACCCCCTTTCTACCCTTCTGCTTTTTCCTCTTATTCGAGCCTATAATGTGGACTTGATGGATGGAAGAGCTCCCGCTGTCAATTCATATGCAGAGATGTTTTTGAGTATGCCCAGGAAGGATGGTGGAGCACAGAAATGGAAAGTAGGTCCCATTCAATAACACAGAGACTGTACCAGTCCTCACTGAAGCCAGCTCTTGACTTCTTTCATGTGAGAAAGAAAAACAACTTCTCTTATTTAAGCCATGACTTGGGGAGCTTTCCTACTATCAGCATCCAAACATCATGTTTAGTATAATCAATATATTCAATATATGAATAGCTAGGGAAGGAAGATGTTCTAATTACCAAAAACATTGTGCTGAGTTCAGATACTGCTCATTTCTATGATTTGTTAGATAAGTAGTTATCACCAATTCCAAACCTTTACTTTCATAAAATGTATAAATCATAGATTATATCAAATAAATATGATTAATACTCAACCTAAATTATATTAATTTTTGGTTATACTAAATTTTCAAGGTCTTGTGAAATTTCAAGAGTAATTTACCTGAAATACACTATAGTAGAATGTTAATCAAATAAATAAAAATAACAAGTGTAAGTCAAAATAAAGTATCTTTTTTAAAATAAAGTTGCTTAATTTACTAATGACCCTGCCACTGAATTTATCTTTCTTCTGGAAGCAGTCTAATATAAAATAACTTTTAGGCTCTTGTACTTTAAAATAAATATTAGAAACAGATGTTATTTTTAGCTTCTTCTACTTAAGGCAATGGACTCTTTGCCTTTTACAAATTTTTCCTGATTTTACATATTCAAGTTAGTTTGTAGCTTCATTGCTACAAAGATGAAAAGTGGCTAATCAAAAGATCATAAATTTAATGTGACTGTCAGAGAGTAGCTCATTTCTTTGGATTCTTAATATTTACTTATTAACCAAAGAAAAATTATTTTTACCTACAGAAATAGTGGATAAATCAAAACAGCCCTGAGTTTGACTAGAAACGTGTAACTTTCCATAAATAAATGGGCACAGGGAATAAAAAGAATTGTTCAATCAATAAAAGCCTTAAGAATAAGTTACTTCTATGACACACCATTTCAGAATCCTTCCAGCACTACTGTGCAATCATCTTTTCTAATTTCTTGAGCATCTAACTTTCGAATTAAATGACAAGGAAGTTTACAGATGAATTTCTGAAAGCAAAGTTATTTTTTAAAAAGTAAAATATATTTTATAAGTAGTCTTTATCACTTTGGTGCTTGTCTTAGAGAATGCTTTAGATTTCCACTCAATAGATTGCTCTGCCCAAATGCAAGGAAGAAAAAAAAATCTACACTACGTATTTTTAATTATTTTTACATTTTAAGTACTATTATTAGTATTCTAGCTGATGTTATTATTGGGTGTTTTGAGCCAAGGTCTCACTATTTAGCCCACATTGGCCTTAAACTTGAAATCCTACTGCTTCAGCGTCCTGAACTGCAGGTGTGTACCACCATGTTCAGCCTATTGTACAGTACTACTGTATTGTTTGTTTTTATCCTAATACTGTGTTCTGTATTAATGATAATAATAGACTTGGCTATTTAAAAGAGTAGAAGGCAACAAAATTTCACCTGAAGAAATAAAACTCCAGGAAGAGTGAATTAACATACTTTTCAAAAATCATGCCCCCACTACAGACTCTGATTCTGATTTCCCAAAATCAAATTATTAATAGATTCATTGCCCTTCTCTAGGTTTAGAATCACAAACCTACAGTAAGATTCTAATACAAAAGGTTAATAAAAGTTTCTAGATCTAGAACACAGAACTATTTGATTATAAATAAACAACATATTAGGGTCAGAGAAACTCCTTCTAAGAAACTAAATTCATTCAAGAAAACAACTAAATTCTAGGGGTTGTATGCAATAAACTCTTTCAGCTGCAACCACATTCACCTGCATAAATGAAAGATAGTTGACCACTGTGTTCTCTCTGAAACTCATAAGTCAAGGCAGGGCTGTCTGTGAAATATACATCCTACTGTAAACTAAAGAACATACCAAAGAGTTAGCTCAGTACAACGATGTCCCAACCTACAACATTTCCACACATACCATCAGGCTATGAACTGTGCTAAGCACAGTGCACTTTTATGTAACTTGAGGCAAAATATTCCATATTGCTGGGTCTCAGTTGCCTAATCTGCAAAAATTTTTAAATGAACTAGATAAATAATGAGATCTTATCTAGACCTAAGAATCTGTGACTGCCCTGGTGGGAGACCTTGGAGGCCTCCATGGAGAAACCACCAGTGGAGCAGAACAGTGGATGCTATGGGCTGTAGCAGCTAGTGAGTGACTCCAAGCCAAATTTCCCCAGGATCCAGTGATTGACTAGACCATTTTGGAGTGGGGCTAGCTGAATGTGGGACTCAGAACAGCCATCAGATGGCTTCATCTCAGGGATCCAGTGTCTAGGTGAGACATAGCTATGGGAGATGTCCGCAGTCAGGGAGCCAAGGTCAAGCCAGCAAGAAACACCCATAGTGATGTGGATGGAACAACCTGGGTCACAAGCCCACAACCAGAAACCAGGATCAGCCTGACCTTGCAAAGTTGAATCTGCACCACACCCTATTTCTATTACAGGTTTTCTAGGCTATGCTTGATGCTATTGTTATTAATGATTAATATTACTTTAGCCAAAATGATACAGTTCTTCTAATCAGTTGTTCTTCCTTTTGTGCCAAGTTTGAGATTTCCAAGGATAAAAAATGATACTATAGTCCAGTACCAAAGAACTAGGGGCTACACCAGATAGGCAACATTTCATCCTTAATAAATTGAATAGGATCTTATAGCAGACTTAAAAGCCAAAAGCCAGCTATACCTGGAAACATCTCAGAAAAGTAGTCACTTCCTAAGGAGTTCTTCATATTAGTAATAAAGCCATCTACCATCAGCAATTTATAAGAATAAATGCACATAATAAATTTTAAAAATAGAAAATGAGAAGATATGGAAGCAAGATGCAACCCCAGAACTCCACTCACCCAAGGTAAACCTGGGGGCACTGAGGTGAAAAAAATCAAAAGCCACCCACCTGAACTCTTTTAAATGGTAACAATGGAAGTAACAAATGATGAATGAGGCTCTAAAAAAATCAGAAATAATTTCTTAGATAACTAAAGAGATAATGACCACAATGAAGGATATGGTTAGTAAATCTAGAGTAGATACAGACCAAAAAAAAAAAAAAGAGAGAAGCTTAGGAAAATGATAGAAATCATGAATGCTCACCCAACATAGGAAGAAATGGAATTTATGAAACAAATTCAAACAGATATCCAGAAGATTAAAAATTCTATTAAAAGTACACACAGCAGAATCCACAAATGTGAGGATAGAATATCAGATCTAGAATACAGCTTTGTAGCTATCAACCAAAAGAAAGAAAGAAAGAAAGAAAGAAAGAAAGAAAGAAAGAAAGAAAGAAAGACTTCTTAACAATAGCTAGGGACCATGAAAAATAAATCCAACAGCTGCTAGATGATTCAAAGAAGAATAACAAGATTTATCAGAGTCAATGAAAAATTAAGAGTAAAGGACATTAAAAAAACTGTTCATAGAAGTAATGGCAGAAAACTTCCTAAGACCAGGAAAAGAATTTGACAGACAAGTGAGGAATATAGAATTTCAGTGCCATGATCAAAAGGAAATCTACATCAAGGTACATAATAGTCTAGATTCCACAAACTCAATAGGAAAAAAAATATTAAAAATTGTCAGAGAAAAGAAACAAGTCAGGGCCAGGGATTTAGCTCAGTGGTGCTGCTGCCTGCCTCACAAGTGAAAGGTCCCAAATTTGATCCCTGGTACCAAGAAAAAAAAATCACCTATGAAGGAAAGCCCATGACAATTACAACAGACTTCTCAACACATATACATAAGTCAAGGATAGCTTGGAGTGAAGTATTTCAAGCCCTAAAGGAAAACAATCTCCAACCTAGATTGATGTATGCTGTAAAACTATCTTTCAAAACTGATGAATAAGATACTTCCACGACAAAGAATAGCTGAAGAAATTCATGACCACCAAAGCCACCATCCAAAATGTTCTGAAGAATATTCTAGAAAGAGATAATGAAGGTTAAAATTCATTAACCTCAATAGAATGGATCCAACAGACAAGGCAAACAATTTAACAGAAGAAAAGAAAGGGAACCAACAACCAGAAACTAATATGAGAACAATAAGTCAATACATATCAGTTATAATCGTCAAGGTAAATGGCATCAATTCACCAATAAAAATAAACAGATTGCCAGGATAGATCAAGAAATAACATAGCAAAAAAAAAAAAGAGGGAGAAATAACATACAAAATATGCTGCACACCAGAAACACATTTAACTCAAAAAGAAATTTATAGACTGAAAGTCAAAAGATGGAAAACAATACTCCATGGGAATGGAACCAAAAAAAAAAAAAAATCAGGGGTAGATACTCTATTTACAGACAAGGTAGAATTCAATCCAAGATTAACCAAGACAGACAAAAAAGGTCACTGCATACTTGTCAATTAAGGGAACAAACCAAAAGGAAGAAATAACAATCCTAAATATATATGTGTGAAATACCAGTGCACACAAAAACATAAAACAAATATTAACAGACATGAAAAATCAGATAAACACTAATACAATTGTAATGAGGGACCTCAATACCACACTGTCACAGATAGATCAACTAGACAAAAACTCATCAAAGAAATGTCACAGCTGAACCAAACCTCTGAACAAATGGACTTAGTAAATATTTACAGAGTGTTGCACCAAACAATAATAGAATATACATTATTTTTTTGTTTTTTGGGTTTTTTTGAGACAGGAACTCAGGTTTTTTTGTTTTGTTTTTTTACCTGGAACTCACTATGTAGCCCAGGCTCATCTTGAACTCACAGCGATCCTCCTACCTCAGCCTCCCAAGTGCTGGGATTACAGGCATGCACCACCACACCCAGATAGAATACACATTCTTTTCAGCTGCTCAGGGGACATTTTCCAAAATAAATCACATACTAGCTCATAGGACATGCTTAAGTAAATGCAAAGGAATCAAAATTATCCCATCATATTATCACATGATAGCATGATGAAATTGAAAATCTATGGCAAAAGAAACCACACACACCACATCAGTCTTGCAAGTGCAAGGTCCTGAGTAAAAAAGAAAGGAGGGGGGAGAGAGAGAGCCACACAAAATGCATAAGCACACAGAAATTAAGTAACACCATCCTGAACAACTCATAGGTCACAGATAAAATCAAAATAGGAATTAGACAGTTTCAACAATTAAGCAATAATGCCAATAAAACATATCAGAATTTATGGAATGCAATGAAAACAGTCTTAGGAGGGAAATTTATAGTGAATTCCCACACCAGAAAAACCAAGCAAGCTCAAATAAATAACCAATGTTGAATCTCAGGCTCCTACAAAGAGAAGAGCAAGTCAAACCCAAAGTACACATGAGAGAGGAAATTATAAAAATAATAGAAAATATTAATGCAATGGAGACTAAGAAAACAAAACAAAGAATCAATGAATCAAAGAATTGATTCTTTGAAAGATTAAATAAAAAAGACAAACCCATAGCCAACATTATATAAAAAAGAAAAGACTCATATCCATTCAATTAGGAATGAAAAGGGTGAAATCATATCATATTCTGCAGAAGATCATCAATACATACTTCAAGAACCTGTATTCTAATAAATGGAAAATATAGAAGTGGACAGAGTCCTAGATGCATATGAATTACCAAAGCTGAATCAAGATATAAAAATTCTAAATAATTCAATATCAGTCAATTAAATTGAAAATGTAATTAAAAACTTACCAACAAAGAAAAGCTCAGGTCCTGACAAATTCACTGCTGAATTCCGCAAGAAATTTATAGATATAATGGTGCTACTTCTCAAATTCTTTAATGAAGCTGAAAAGGTACTTCTCAAACTCTTTAATGAAACTGAAAAGGAACCAATAT
Organism: Fukomys damarensis; assembly: GCF_012274545.1. Classification (NCBI taxonomy): domain Eukaryota; kingdom Metazoa; phylum Chordata; class Mammalia; order Rodentia; family Bathyergidae; genus Fukomys; species Fukomys damarensis. Next base: position 55,268,719 of record NW_022900929.1, on the reverse strand, counting down.
GTCCAAATTCATTCCTGGAAGCAAATATTACCCTGATACCTTAACCAGAGAAAGATCCAACTTAAAAAAAAAAAAAGAGTACTAAAGGTCAATCTCCCTAATGAACATAAAAGTAAAAATCCTCATTAAGATACTGGCAAATAGAATGCAGCAAATCATAAACAAAATTATACACTATGACCAAGTAAGATTTAATCCAGGGATGCAAGCATAGTTCAACATATGCAAATCAGTGAATGTAATACATCATATTAACAAGACCAAGGACAAAAGCCAAATAATCATCTTAATAGATGCAGGAAAAAGCATTTGACAAATTCCAACACTAATTCATGATAAAAATGCTACAGAATATTTGAACAAATGAACTTTATTTCAATGTGGTAAAGCCATCTATAACAAACCAAAAGCCAGTATCATACTAAATAGTAAAAAAACTGAAAGCTTTCACTCTAAAGTCAGGAAAAAGACAAGGATGCCCACTATCACCACTCCTATTCACTATAGTTCTGGAATCACTAGCCATAACAATTAGACAAGAAAGAGAAATAAAAGGGATAAGGATAGGAAAGGAAGAAGTTAAATTATCATTTTTTGTGGATGACATGATACTCTACATAGAAGATTCCAAAAGTTCCACCAAAAGACTTCAAGACTTAATAACCAAATTCAGTAAAGTAGTCAGACACAAAGTCAATGCTCAAAAATCAATAGCCTTCCTGCACACAAATAACAAACTCACTGAGAGAGAAATTAGCAATTAGAAATTATAATAGCATCCAAAAAATGAAATACCTAGGAATCAATCTAACAAAGGAAGTAAAAGATCTCTACATTGAAAACTACAGTACTCTGAAAAAGGAAATGAAAGAAGACATCAGAAAACGGAGGGCCGGGGATATGGCTCAGTGGTTCTGCTGCCTGTCTTGCAAGGGAAAGGGCCTGAAGCGAAATAAAAGAAAATGGAAAGATATCCCTTATTCCTGGGTAGGAAGAAGCAATATAGTGAGAATGGCCATAGGTACTTTCAAAACTATTACATAGACTTAATCCAATCCTAATCAAAATACCAATAGCATACCTCACAGAACTAGAGAAAACATCCTAAAATTTATATGGAACCAGAAGAGAGCTAGAATAACAAAACCTATTGTGGGCAACAAAAGCAAGACAGGGGGCATCACAATCCCTGACTTGAAATTATACTACAAAGCTACTGGGATAAAAAGAGCATGGTACTGGCAAAAAAGAAAAAAAAAAACAGATGAGGATAAATGGAACAGATTAGAAGATGCAGAAACAACTCCAAACACACTCAGCCACTTTATCTTTGACAAAAAGACTGTGTTAGTTACTTTTCTCTCATTGCTGAGATAAAATATCTGACACCCAAAGTTGGAAGGGAAGAGGGTTTTTTTGTCTTACAGTTCATAGAAGTTTCAGTCCATAATTGGCTGACTCCAAGACAGGGATTACAAACAGGCATGGCAGGGCACAAACAACATGGTGTCCACACAGCAGCAAAGGCAACATGGAACCTTAACAGTATCTCCCTGTCCCTTTTATCTTATTCAGACTAGTTAGGCCTGGTAGCACTCACACCCTTAATCCTAGTGAACCTTGAGCCTAGCATTGCATCATGAATCAATTCCAGCTTTACATACAACAGATCAAGCCTATCACTACATGAGGCTTTGGGGGAACATCTAGACCCAAACCATAACAAGGACCAAACAACTTCACTGGAAGAAACATAGCCCCTTTAATAGGTTCTGGAAAACTACATTTCCACATGTCAAAGACTAAACCTTGACCCCTATCTCTCACCCACGCACTAGACTAAAATCGAAACAGATCAAAGATCTAAATATTAAGACAGAAACACTAAGTCTGCTGAAAGATAAAATAGAACTCTTGAAGAAATCGGTGTGAGCAAAAATTTTACAAACAAAAGCCTGATCCCACAGGAAACATCATAGAATCAACAAGTGGGATCTCATCATATTAAAAAGCTTTTGCACAGCAAAGGAAACCACCAACAGAGTGAAGAGACAACCCACCATGTGGGAAAAAATTTTGCCAGCTGTTCCTCAGACAAAGGATTGATATCTAGAATACATAAAGAACTCAAAAAAATCAGGCTCCCTCTTCCAATTAATTTAAAGATCCAATTCCAAACTGGGCATCTGAAATGAATAGACACTTTTCAGATGAAGAAGTACAAATGACAAGCAAATATATGAAAAAATATTTGACATCACTGGTCATTCACGAGATGCAAATGAAAACAACACTGAGATTCCATCTCACTCCAGAAAGAATGGCTATTTTCAAGAAATCAACCACTAACATGCTAGCAGGGCTATGTGGAAAAGGGAACCCTTCTCAACTGTTGGTGGGAGTGTAGTTTGATGCCACTGCTGTGAAAATCAGTGTGGAGATTGCTCAAAAAACTAAAATTAGAGGCTCCATTTGATCCAGCTATTCCCTTTCTTGGTATCTTCCTGAAAGAACTAACAGCATCACACCACAGTGATATATGCACACCCATGTTTACAGCAGAACAATTTGTAATAGCTAAATATTGGAAAGAGCCCAAATGCCCATCAATGAATAAAGATGTAAGGTTTTTTAAAAATACAATGGAGTACTACTCTACCATAAAGAAGCATAAACTTGAGACATTTCTATGTAAATGAAGACACCTTGACAACATCTTAAGTGAAATAAATCAGACACACATGTTTAAATTTTGCATTAATTCTCTGGTGTGAGAAACTGAAAGGGTAAATACGGATCGAAATGTATAACAGATTAGGAAATAGGAAGAAAATGTTCAAATGGCAAGGGAAATAAGGGAAGGGAGAAAGGGAAAGGAAGGAAGGAAAAACAAAAAACAGAACACAAAGAAAAATAGAAACAAAACTTTTGTAAATATGAGGGAGATGAGGGGTTGAAGCAAGGGGAGGGTATTGGGGAAAAAAAGAAAAATCAAGATATATTATGTACAGGTACAAATTCTCTATGATGAATGTGATCATTATGTACATGTAAAGTTTACCAATAAAATTATTTTTTAAAAAATCAAAGATCATAAACAATATCAATAAATTTGTCCAACTTAATAGAAACTCTAATAAAAATGTTTTATAAAACATCATTTATACATTACATGTTACTAATTCTTCCCAGAGGAACAAACATGGGAGATTCTCCTATTTAGAAATTTGCCACTTAAAGACTAACAACATTGATATGGTTATATGTAGATAAAAAATGGAATAGAAATACTAAAATGTGGCAAGAGAGGACAAGATATGCATCACAAACATTACACAAGAATGTCTGAAATTTTGACTGCCAATCCAAAATGTACTTCCACTTATAAAATTTCAACTTGGATGTGATATTTCCAAATTTAACTACTCACATTGTAAACAAGGGAGTTTCTATAACCCAGAGAAGTAAAGCAAGCATGGATTTAATTTTCATTTCAACTTCTACTTGTTTACTTTCCTTCACATATACTCCTGCCACTGAGAAAAAAAAAAATGCCACATGCCATAATAGCATAGCAAGCCTGGGAAGTGGCATAAAATAAATTGATTACACATTGCTGTGGAGAGCATTTGGAGAACATTCTGTGGGTAAACATTTGGTTTTAAATTCTAGTCATTCATGTTTGAATGCAGCACCCATACATGACCATAATCTAATTCTGATTTTCACAAAGCCACACCTGATTTAAAAGATAAATTTATAACTCCAGGAGAAATATGTTTGAAATTGTGGAAACTAGAGTAACAATCTTTGTGTTACTATTTTGCTGCCCTTATCATAGTTATTCAAGCTTGCCTTTCCATCAAATTATTTCATTGGAATGTAAACAAAGAGTAGGAGATTCAGCACATCTATTTGCGCATTTCTTTTATAAGTTATCTTACCTTTCTAGTCATGGAGAAATTTAAGAACACAATAAAGCCACAAAAACGTATCATGACACAAATGAAAGCATTAGGTTTAGTGCACACAAATACTCACCGAGTTGTATCTCTGAATCCAAGATAAAATGAGACAAATAGTCAAAGAGCTCTTTAGGACCTAAAGGGTTCACTAATCCCTCTCTAATCAAATGCTTGTCTATGGTCACCTTTCCAGCAGTAGAGATAATACTACCTTATTCCAGCAGCTGTTAAAAATAGCATCCATCAAATCCTTTTCTTTCCACAAATCTAAAGAGGCAATATATGACATACAAAAACTGAAAACAATAACAATTTTAAAGTCGTTTTCTTCTTAACCTGTGGGAAGATTTTTCCCATATTACTCAACTTACTATAGGAACAACAACAACAACAACAACAAAACATACCATAGACTGCTTATTAATAAGGCCTTGTTCTGCTAGCTCTCTGACAGCTCACAAGTTTTTGGTCGAAGCCTAATGTTAGCAGAATATGTCTGACTTGAACAAACAGATGTTTTTAAATCAACGAAGTGCTGTGAGGCCTAATCCAATGCCAAACATTCCAGCTACATAGCCATCAAATTAGCCCATCTCTTTCTCCTTTCTCCTATAATTTTCTCTGTTAAATAAAAGAGCTGAAAAGCCAGTATGTGCAGACTGTACTCACTGTAAATACTTCTGTCCCTAATGTCCCTTCAGGATTAAGCATATGGCTCCTCCCCCATCCCAGCTCTCTTCTTGTGGCCAAATAAGATAAAGACCTGTGTCAGGGCTGCTTCGTGCCTGCAGGGGACCCGTTTCATATGCCCTTAGTGGCCTAAATTTTTGCTAAAAGAGAACTGCTATGCAGTGCCTATGTGGAAGCTAATGTATAAGCTCCAGAACTGTGCAGTTACAGCAGGCATTCTGTAAAATAGCAGTGATACGTGAGCTGAGAAAGAGCAGACAACGGACAAAACAAGGACCACTACAGAAAAAGAAGTTTGGATAGGCAGAGGATGTCCAATCACAGTTCAGAAGAACCGAGACTATACTCCCCGACACACACACAAACCAAGCAATCCTAAGGCAAGAAAAACTAATAGTGCTATATTAATTCAACGTGCTGACAAAGCCAACCTGAACCACACAGATTCAAGCTCCCTCTCTTTCTCAGGAAGAAACTGTTCTTTCCTAGTGATAAAACATAATTACATGCACAGTTTGAGAAGCAGTCTTGTCATGTAAATCAATCCTAAGCCTAAATACTTATCCTCAATCTTTTTTGTGCCCTGCTTACTTCTTAAAACATAATCAAGTGACTAAAGCATAGTTTTAGTCAAATTAACAGATTTGCTATATCACACATATTACAAAATAAAAGTAGAAGAAATTAGACATCAAGGAGTGTTATTTTTTTCTCCACCTTTCTTTCTTTTATATTCTAACTCCTCTTCACAGAGCCTGTTCATACAGACATTTTAGAAAGGAAAAATCTAGACTGGTACAATTTTTTGTATAAGGTTAGCTCTCATGATTTAATTGTAATAAGGAAAAATAGCTCAGGAGCAAGCACACCAAGTATCAGAGGGCAGGATACTAGAATTAGATTCAGTAAAGAAAACACAAAAATAAGTTTAACAGATTGCTTAATTAAATGGTGCTGTCTACCCAGATAAAGGAGGATCTAATTTATCACCTAGTTTTAAATCCTACCTACCTCTGTGGCTTTTGTAGGGTTAAGGGCTGGGAAATTTTAAATGGAATTAAGCTCTTAAATAGGAAAGCCTAAGAGTTGTTGTCAAATATAAAGTTATATTTGTACTTAGGGGAAAAAAAGAATGTAGATTTTGTAAGACACTCCTAAAGAAACTTCCACAATGGCTATTCGATACCTCTTCCTTTCCCTTCCAGTCCCATGCCTTTCAGAATTCACCGGAATAACACTGCTTAAGAGATCAAGTGACCCAGATTAGTCTCACTTTCTAATCCTCCTATAATAACAGGTTAGCCTACAAGTAGGTATCAGTAAGGAGGACACCAAAGAGAAATAGCACGTTAACAGAAAGACATAGATTTCTACACTTTAAAAGATCTAATGGTGTTATTACCATTCTCCTCTCTCTCTCTCTCTCTCTCCCTCTCACTCGCTCTCTCTCTCTCTC
>NW_022900929.1:55255475-55262354 GCF_012274545.1 Fukomys damarensis | reverse complement strand
CTCTCTCTCCCCCCCCCTTCCTCCACCTCCTTCTCCCCTCCTCTCTCTTCCTTTGTATATAGCTTTGCCTTGGGTAGATAGCTATGACATTATGTTAATCACTTATAGGCCACACACACTTTTCAGGTTATCCCCTCAAACATCCAATAACCCTCTTGCCCAGAGCGTGGAGACGACTTCTGTCAGCCATACCACACTTCATAAAACATTTTCCTTCCTTAGCAACTCTTCCTATCCCTTTCGCTGATATTCATATCATCTCCTACAGCAGTGATACCTAGAATGACTGCGGTGATCATCATGCCCCCATGTTTTCTTTCTCTCACTACAGAAATCTGTACCTGTCAGAGATTCATTTGGCTGCTTTGATCATCAGGGTGTGCACCTGGATGCAGAGAATACTAATTAATGCATGCTCAGCTCTCTCAATCTCAGCTCAAGTTGCTAAAAATCACCTTTACGCATTAGTTAGCCACCTCTCTATTGTTCAGGAAAATACTGAGAGTGACTGGACTTGTAAAACACTAACAAGTAATCTATATAATTGTTTTGTCTGTGGTATTAACACAAATAAAATGAAATAAGATTCATTTCTAATTAACACATTACTGAGAAACCACCATATACAGGCATTTTATGTATGTATGACATCATATATACCCTCAAGAAAATTAAAATTTAATACTCTCCCTCTCCCTTCCTCCCTATCTACCCTCACCTTTCATGCATACACATACACACACACACACAAACTGTAGTCAAATACATAGAAAGCAAAACAAAGCCCAACGATGTCCTAGTGAGTGTCACTAAACATGGGCAGAGGAAGATAAGTAGGAGCATTTACTGGAAAAGATAACATTTGAGATGGGCTTGTAAAAATGGGTCTGATCTAGATTTAGGCAAAGATAGAAGGAAATTAATGAAGGATTCTGGGACTGTATGAACAAAGATACCTTAATATCATAAAATTATGGAAGGTAGTTCTGCTGAAAGAACTGGGAACTTAATGTTGCTGAGAACAGGTGAGTTGCAGCCATATGAGCTTGAATGCTATACTACGGAGTTTGAAATGAATACCTCTAAGAGGAGAAACTAAAAGATTGTGTAGTAAAAGAAATCAGGCTAAAGTTTATCCTAGAAAGATAAAGAATTGTCAGTAACTAACACTACCATTACCACTATTGAAAGGCTTCTGTAGTAAATATAAATGCTCAATAATGGGGAGGGGCAAGTCCTGGAAGCTATAAATTAGGTAAATAAATGATAAATGACTTAGTTAACTTGAAAAAAAAATAAATCCTAATCCATACACTCTTATTTATAAAAAAAAATGAAATAAAAATTGAGACTGTCAACATCCCCCTTTTTCCAGGCAAAGACACCATTAACATAAAACATAATCTTAAAAACTCTCTAGGTTTGTGTAGGAGAGAGGGAAATAGAGTGAGAGACAGAGAGAGAAAGAATGAGTCTGACTTTTAGATTAGAGTGATTAAAGGAGTTCTATGTTCTGTCCTAGCTAGTCCATTAAATATAAAAAGAACTCTACATTTTTAGATTTCCATTAACCCTACTCACAATCCTAGCACCAGAGAATTAAAGTGGAAAATTTTAAGGATTATTTTATGCAATGTTTTTTACTTTTTCTTATTCTAAAATTACTTTTTAAAATTAATTTTACATTAATATATTAATTCAAACATTGAAATAGATGACACTGAAGATAAAAAATGGCTTTCTATTTCCCTATTTTTAACCCCAGTCAACAAGTGATAAGAGGCTATTTTTATCTTTTGTGATCTCAATATGTACAGTAGAAAGGAAATGAACACTTGAGAGTCATCTTTAAAGATTCTGAAATCTAAATAGGGGAGTGGGGAGGCAGTGAAGGGAGGCCAGGGGTATGGAAAAAATGAGAACCAAGATCTGTCATGTAAAGATACAAGATCACAATGATAAATGTAACTGTATTATATACTTTTTAAATACCAATAAATTCAATGAAAAAAAAGATTCTGAAATCTAAATTAATTAGTTCTCTATAATAATGGAGTAATATTGAAATCTTTGCTATTTCACTATATGTTTCCCAAATGTTAATAACTATTCTATAAAAATAATGACAGAACATTATTTTCTGCTACAGAAAATAAACAGAGAGTATTGGGAAATTTCTGGATAGAAATAGCCAATTAAACACATATATCTAAATTTTCTCTCTCTAAAAACTCCACTAACACTACTGAAAGGCTTTTGCAGTAAATATAAATGCTCAGTAATAGGGAAGGGCAAGTTCTGGAAGCTATAAATCAGGTAAATAAATGATAAGTAACTTAGTTAACTTGAAAAAAACAAAAAAACAAATCTTAATCCAGCAACAAAAAGAGCAAAGAGCCAACCTTACTTTTATTTCAAATTCCTGAAAGTATTCTGGAACTGATGGAACCAGATACCTCTGCAAGTCGAAGTGGAAATGTGTCTATAAAGGAATTAACTTTACTCCAAAAGAAGTCTAGCTTTTGTCCTAGTTCCTGGGAGGTAAACTATAAACCCTGGACATTTTCTGAATGATATGCATATCCTTGTAATTCATGGAGGGCTTCTCAGATTATACCTGATAGTTTATGCTAATGAGGTAACTCAGAATAAGAGCTATCCAGACAGAGAAACCAAGCATGTGATTAAAAGGGTTGGGAGTTTAGGAAACCATGTGGTAATGATTTAATCAATCATTCCTATATAATGAAACCCAGATAAAACTATGCATATTGGTGCTTAGGTAAGATTCCCAAGTCAGCACTTATCCCTGGGTAAAGTCACACATTGATGACAGAAAAGCAATGCATCCCTGAGGATCTGAAAATTTTGTCCCAGGGTTTGGGATGAAGGTAGAGGTATGTACAAAAAATCATAAATTAGATTGCTTTGGATTTCTCAACAGGACTGCAAGTCAGAAGACAATAGTTTTCCTTAAGAAGGAAAAAATGTGTGCTGGCACATGCCTGTAATCCCAGAACTGAGGAGGCTGAGGCAGGAGGGTTGCCATGAGTTTGAGGCCAGCCTAGGCTACATAGTGAATACAAGGCCACCAGAACTACTAAAAAAAAAAAAAAGAAAAGAAAAAGAAAAGAAAGGGAGAAAAAGAAAAAAATAATTGTAGCCTATAAGGAACTAAAGTAGACACTTGTTAAAAGAATACATACAACCAGCAAGTAAATGAAAAAACACTTAATCTCATTGGTCAGGAAAACATAACCCAAACTACAACATAATTTTCAAGAATGGAAGGATGGAAATTGTGTGTATGAGTCTGTGAATGTGAACATGCATCTGTAAACAGGTGAGTGAGATAGGTGGTATGGGGAATAAGCTAAATGAATTCTCTCATCTTTCATAGAAGTCAATAGATAAAGCTAAGAAAAAACATACTCAGGAAGTAGCTGTGTTATTCTATTATTTTAATGGGTAATTATCAAAAAACCAGCTAAAATATGGCTTCTGAAGAATGAGAAATAGAAAAGAAGATCTGTTATTTGTTTTAAAGAACTTCAGAACTACTTGCTTCTTAACTTGCAACAAAAGACCTAGATTAAAGGATGAAAGAAGCTGGTAATCCCAGCTACTCAGGTAAGATTGCAAATTCCAGGCAGCCTGGGAATTTAGTGAGACCTTGTCTCAATAAACAAATACACACACACACAAATAAATAGTGAGAATATACCTCAGGGTAAACCCCTGGGTTCAGTTCCTAGTAACAAAAAAAAAAAAAAAAAAAGAAGAGTTTATTGCAGAGCTTTAATATTCTGGGGAGCACTGAACATTTCCAAATGGAGGCCAGGAAACAGAGTATATTGGTTCCCAAACTTATTTGACTATGAAAATTACACACACTCTCTTGTTTTCTGATAGAGAATTTCACAAGACTAGGTGGGTACAACTTGAGTGATGCTAAATTTAACCTGTTAAGAGTCAAAACTATGCCCACCTAATGCTCACTGCAACTCAATTCAATAAAAAGGTTGCATTTGTTTTACTCAAATAATTCCTTTAAGAAAGAACTGCTTCCTGTAAACTAAACCTGATCTCATGATGAAAGTCACAGGCAACAATCAAGTTGAATGTAAGATTATTTCAGTATTTGTCCTATAAGTAGATATACTGAAAAGTAAATAACTTTTATTTTTGAAGACAACTGAATCAGGCTGCAACATTAAATTATAAATTAAGCCAAATCTTTCAACTATTACATTTATTTTTTGCTATTCATGTTGAAACATAAGAATATATTAAATAACTTCCCATAGTGCTGTTCTTTCATAAACAGGAAGCATTTTAAGAATGAAGAATTCTCACAAAGACCAGAGTTTTCATATGCATTATTCCTATTCACCATTATTTCCTACTCACACTAACAGGTAAGACATGCAAAAGGTTTTTTGTTTTTGTTTTTGTTTTTTGAAGACTCTGATGCCAGATTTAAAAATACTAACAATCTGAGCAAGGTGGCATACTGTAATTCCAGTACTCTGAGAGGCTAGAGCAGGAGGATCACAAGTCCAGGCCCAGCCTTGGCAATGCAGTTACTTAGTGAGACTCTGTCTCAAAACATAAAATAATAACAATAATAATAAAAGACTGGGGCTGAAACTCAATGAGAAGGACTTGGGTTCAAACCCCAGCACTGCCAAAACAACAGCACAAAAACAAAAAAAAAGGACAGTACCTAAAAGAAGATGGCAAGGGATGTTAATAGCCAAAGGTCAAATGCACAGAGATCCTCCCCTGAGTTTTCTTTATTTCAGTAAGAATAAAATTCTGCTACTGTATCCACTTTTCAAGAAACATTTTCATAAATGGGTAGAACCTATTTATTTCAAATATTTTACAATGGTTTTGCTTAAAACACAATAAATTCATTAAATAGTCAAGCATTTCAGCCCAATCAGCTATCTAAACTGAAAGTGGGTATCTGATTAAATATTACTTGTTTCAAAATGAATTGATGTTTTAAAAAATAATCCCTAGAACAAATGAAAGCTATACATCATAGACCTTAAAAGAAAAATAAAATACCTATGTTATAATGAAAAGTAAACAGCATAAGCTCATAAATGTTTTTCTTTTGTTTATGCTGGCAGAAAATAAAAGCATGATGCTTAGACAAGCTCGGAATAAATTCACCTTCTTTGAATTTTTATTTCTTTCTTAATAAATTATTTATTCTCCTGACTAATAAAACAAATAGTAAGAACAGGAACTGCTGGGGAAGAGTTAATGACTTAAAAGCTTCTTTTAAAAATCCAGCAGATCTTTTGTCAGCACTATAAAATTAGTTATAGATCAAATTTTACCAGATATTTTTGCCAGCTCTGCCATAGAGCAAAGACAAAAAATTGTTTTCTTTTAAATCTAAGGGCCTCTTTAACTCACTGTAATATAAAGAGCAAAATGCTGAAACTAATAGGTCAGCTCAGACTCTTCCCTCCTCTACCAGAAGATGCAATCAGCCTAGGTTAAAAGGAAAAACCCGTCAGCCATTTGATTTTATCACTTACCACGGATCAAAGTCTAGGCGGAATGTTGAAGGAATGAAGTAGCAGTTTCCAAGAGAGGTCGTGATTTCTGAGCTTTTCAAATCTTGCCCTCCTTAAGTAACTCTTGGATGACTTCAACTTCCAATCACATGCGCAGCTGGCTGTCATCCAAGAATAATTCAGATGCTTGAAAACTGTATCCTAACTTTTTAATTTTAATTTTTCATCTTTTTCTTTATTAACGATAGTATCTCATAACTGATGTGATGCTCAGAAAAAATTTGGTCCTTCTAATTTATAGGCCCTAGATTTCATCTATTTATAATTTTTCAACTAATGCACCACAGTCACAGCCATCACATGATACAGCTACTTTTGGTCATACTTGGTCATTTGTAGCCAAAAACAAAAGAATCCAAGAAAAATTCTGCTTTTCACAGATTCTATTCATTGCACTTTTTGTCCTAAGCTTATTATTGTTAATAGTTCCATATGATTCAGATGTTGATTTGGCTACTCAAAATCCTGAGTTTCCTCAACAAGAAATGGTATTTCATATGCCTAAAAATGAGTAATCTAGAAAGATTCATTAACATTCTGTTAACTTGGTTTTTTAAAATAAGAGCATTTGTTATGAGCATAAATTAACCCAGAGTCTATAAGATAGAAGTTTCTTTATTTTGATTTTTTTACATAATATAAAACATAAATAACTAGAAAACTAGTTTTCTCTGCTTCAATATGAAAAATTACATGAAAATTTAAAAGAAAAAATCTAGGCAACTTCTAAGGAGGCAAAAGAATGTAATCTGACAGTTTTATATACACATTAATTTCACAAAAAAAGATTTTTATTGAGAATCTTTTTTTGTTCCTATCCTCAGTACTCTGGCAAGTAAATAAGCAAATATTTGATGATCCTTTAACTTCCAAAAACAACTGGCAGCTTCCATGTATATTTATTTCTCAACTGAATATAAAGAAAAATAAACTGGAGAAAAACTAATCTTGAACCTAAAAAGCAAATCTCTATACTTCTGAACCAAGCTTCTCAGTCAGTATTAAAAAAAAAAAAAATCTGCCTATCACTGAACAGGGTTCTCATAACAAGACATATTTAACCTTGTTAAAATATGACAAGATTTATATATTTTAGCACATACACAAAATGTATACACTTCAGCAGTTTGCCATCCTAATAAATGTCTGCAAGCTAATGGCCACCACTTTGAGTAACTCTTAAAATTGCAGAATCCAAAGCTAACTTGTATTAATATCATGATATCTCAATAAATTTAGTATTATTATATTTATGTAAGTTTTTCCTTTCCTAATGTATATA
>NW_022900929.1:55248683-55255111 GCF_012274545.1 Fukomys damarensis | reverse complement strand
AAGGGTTATACTATAACAGGATCTCAATGTTTAGACAACATTACCACAGAATTTTGAATATTTTTGTGAGGGCAGAACATTTTAAAATAGCGACTTGGGTTCAAACTATGAAAACATCACTTGAATTAACTACCACTGTCTTTTATTATTTATACAGTAGTCAAGAAAAATTAACAAACTGAACTTCATGAAAAATTGTAAAATTGTGTTCATCGAAGGACAGTACCAACAAAATAAAAAGGCAACCAACTAAATGGAGAAAATATTTATAAGTCATGTATCCAGAATATATAGAAAACTTTAAAAAATTCTAAACAAATTTTATTAGTATATGTTTGCAGTACACAGTGATCACATTACCGTGGGGAGTTAGTACATGCACATATCTCATCTGAATTCTTTTTACTTCCATTTCCCTTCCCCTCCCTTATCCCTCTATCTCTAGATCCCTTTTCCATTTGCAAAAGAGCTACCTGCTTGTTTCCTATTATCTATCCTTTATTTTGCTATTTCATTTACTTATACTTGGGTTTCTCATATAAGAGAAACCATGTGACATTTAAGCTTGTGTGTCTGACTTATTTCACTTAACATTATGGTCTTAAGGTGCATCCATTTTCCCACAAATGATTCCAGTTTGTTCTTCTTTGTGACAGAGTAGTACTCTGTTGTGTATAGATGCTAAATTTTCTTTATCCATTCATCTGTTGACAGACAAATAGGATGCTTCCAAGATTTAGCTATTATGAATTGTGTTGCCACAAATATAGCTATGCGTGTATCACTGTACTGTGTTGTCTTTAACTCTTTTTTTTTTTTAAACCTAAAAAGGAAATATCTGGGTTGAATGGAAGTTCTACTTTTAGTTTTTTGAGGAATCTCCATACTGATTGTACTAGTTTACATTCTTCTAACAATGTAGAAGTGTTCCTTTTTCTTCCACAGCCTCACCAGCAAGTGTTATATCATGTATATTTGATTTCTTTTTTTAATTTTAATTTTATTGGTACAATTTAGATAAACATAATGATCACATTTGTCATAGGGAATCTGTACCTGTACATGAATTTTGATTCCTCTTTTTTCCCAATTACCCTCCTCTCCCTTCAACCCCTCTTCCCCTCCCTATTTACAAAAACCCCAATTTGGGCTTGCAAGGCAGGTGGTGGATCCACTGAGCTAAATCCCCAGCCTCCCCCACTTTCCTTTTTAGCAATCTTTTCCTATTTCACATTACCTATTATACATTTTGGTCCCTATTTACACTTTCAGTTTCTTACACAAGAAAGACAATGTGATATTTACTATGTGTCTGATTTATTTCTCTTAAGAGTACAACTTGAAGGTGTATCCATTTAGCTATAAATGTCTCAAGTTTATCCTTCTTTGTGACTGAGTAGTACTCCATTATATAGAAAAACCACATCTTTTTTATCTTTTTTATCCATTCTTGGTTCATGGGCATTTCCAAAATCTAGCTATTTACAAACTGTGTTGCTATAAACATGGGTGTGTGCATAACACTGTCATATGATGTTTTTAATTCTTCTCAAAAGATACCCAGAAGAGAAATTGCTGGGTTATATGAGATCCTTTGATGATAGCCATTCTTTCTGGAAGATAGGATCTCAGTATTGTTTCAATTTGCATTCTTATAATAACTAGAGATGTTGAACCTTTTTCCATGTACTTATTAGCTATTTGTAGTTCTTCTGAGAACTGTCTATACATTTGAGTTGCCATTTTTATTGTTTTTTTTATTTTGAGGGTGTCTAATTTTTTAGTTCTTTATATATCCTAATTATTAATTTTAATAATTAGTTCTCTGTTCAAGGAGTAATTAGCAAAAATATTTTCTCATTCTGTAAGTTGTCTCCAACTATGCTGGTTGTTCCCTTTGCTGTGCAGAAGTTTTTAATATGATATACTGTAATCCATTTGTTAATTCTTGATGTTATTTCTTGCACAAGTAGGGTTCTCTTCAGAGCCCTTGTCTGTGCTTATCTTCAAGAGTTTTACCTATTTTATTTCTTCCAGCAAATTGTTTCGGTTTTAGTACTTAGTTCTTCAATCTATTTTTATTTTAGTTTGGTACACAGTGAGAGATATGAGTCTAGATTCAATCTTCTGTACATGTATATTCAGTTTCCCCTGCACCATTTATTAAGAGGCCATTTTCCTCCAGTGTGTTTTTGCCTGTTGACCTAAAACCAGATGGCTGAACTAACAAACAAATTCAGTAAGGTAGCAGGATACAAAATCAACAGACAAAAACATCAGTAGTGCTCCTGTACTGCAATAATAAAGACATTCAGAAAAAAATTATGAAATATATAGAGAACTCCTAAGACTCAACAAAAATAAACTATCCAATTAAAAATGGTAACTGAAATGAATAGTCAGTTCTCAGAAGAACAATAAATAACCAATGAATACATGAAAAGATGTTCAACATCACTACTCATTACAGAGATAACAATCAAATTTAGGAGATAGCTTCACACACCTAGTAGCATAGCCATTACCCCAAAAAAAATTAATGTCAAGGATGTAGAAATATTGGAAAAATTGTGTATCATTGGTAAATAAATGAGGTAGTATAGCCCTGTGGAAAAATGTTCTTTAAGAAACCAAAACTAGAATCACCAGCCAGAAAAAATGTAATTCTGGACATATTCCCCAAAAGACTGAAAGCAGGATTATGAAATTTGCATGCTCATGTTTAATAACAGCATTATTTATAATAGGCAACCTGTCTTATTTACTTTTCTTGTAACAAAACACTTGACACCCAAAGTTAAAGGATGAAAGATTTATTTAGCTCACAGTTTGTAGAGATTTCAGTTCATAATCAGCTGGCTCCAAGACAGGATGGCACAGCACACAGGCATCACAGAGGAGATACAGTCCTTGGTGACCAGAAAATAGCGAAGTGACAAGGGATGACCACAGCTCTTTCAATCCCTTATATCTTATCCAGGCTACTTAGGGTGGGTAGCACTCACACCCTTAATTCCAGTGCTCTTGATCCTAGCATTTCATACTCTAGATTCAGCCACCTCTGAAAAAGCCCCACCTATGACTGCATGAGGCTTTAGGGGGACATCTAGACACAAGCCGTAATGTTCTGTCCCTGCCCCCCAAAGACTCATGCACTTCCCTTTATGCAAAAGGCATTTAGTCTGTCTCTTAAGAGTTGCCAAAGTCCTAACATTTTCAGCATTGTTGAAAAGCCTGAGTGCAAAGTCTCCTCTGAGATTTAAGGCAAACTCTTAGCTGCAAGCCCTTGTACAAATGAAAAAAAAAGTTAAACACTTCCAACATTCAATGGTACATGATAGACATTACCATTCCAAAAGTTACAAACACAGGGATAGCAAGGAATGGGAACAAAGCAAGACCAAAATCCAGCAAAGCAAACATGAAATCCCACAGTTTCACTTCCAGCATCTCCAGCAATCTGTGGCAAGTTGTGAATCCAAAAGACTTGGGTGGCTCCACCCCTACAGTACTGCCGGTGGTTATAACTCCCATGACTTCTTTCTTTGGCTGGCTTTGCTCACTCCTTTCAGCTTTCCTGGGATGATCCTCGGTTCTGGCTTCTCCGGTCCTTTGAGGTCTCCTCTGCACTTCTGGCTTCACACTCACAGATTCACATGCCACCTTCTCAGGTCCAAACTGTCTGGCTTCCCAAGTCTTATTCTTAAATCTGAGTGGAAGCCTTCCTGAACCCACAATTCTTACATTCTGCATGCACTTAAAACTAGCACCTCATGGATGACATCAGGGTCTGCTGTCTGCTGCAGCAGTAGCCAGGTTTCCTTCTGTCTTGGCGGCAGAGATCCTGGGCCTATGAACCAAATCCTAAGGAACAGCTTCCCTAGACCATGGCCATTCTGGAACGCAGTGCTATGAGGAGCTTTTCTCAAAGCAGTCTTTCATTTTTGTGATTTTTCAGGCTCAAAGGGTGGAGCCTTGATGGTTCTGGTTATGTCCTCAGGCCATCTTTTTCTGTTGCCTTCTTCTGAAATACTTGGCTTTTTCTTGCTAGTCTTTTCAGTGACCAATTTCTCCTCTGCTCCATCTTTGCAGGCCACAACTTTACTGGAGCTTCCTTTCTGGCCAAACTCACGGTGTTTTAAATCATTCTGCTATCTTTGCTCTTGACTCTCAACATAAACCTGGCTTGAAGCCCCCAACAGTAGCCATGCCACTGCCTCAACATTAAACTGCCTTGAAATTTCTTCTGCTAGCCAGGCACACACCAGTAATCCCAGCACTCTTCCTGAGGCAGGAGGATTGCTGTGAGTTCAAGACTAGCCTGGGCTACATAGTGAGTTCCAGGTCAGTCTCAACTATATAGTGAGATCCTGTCTCAAACCACCCGCCCTGAAAAAAAAGAAATTTCTTCAGCCAGATTAATCAGTCTGCCACCCTTAATCTCAGACTCAGGCAAAGTTTCTGGACCCAAGCAAAATGCAGACAAACTTTCTGTCAAGGCATAACACACACTGTTTGGAGTCCAACAGCTTGGTCTTTAGTGGCAGAATTTTTATCAGCCTCTTGGTCTTCTAAACTCTGCTTAGAATCTCCCATCAAGTTCAACATTAAAGCAATTTCATTTGAAATATCCAAACCTTTCCTAAGTCTTCCCCTTCCCACAGGCCAGTTCTAAAGGCTCCTGAATCACATGGTCAGGTATAGTCACAGCAAGGATCACACTTCTCTGGTACCAAATTCTGTCTTACTTACTTTTCTCATTGCTGAGACAAAATACCCGACACACAAAGTTAAAGAATGAAACATTTATTTAGCTCACAGTCTGTAGAAATTTCAGTCTGTAATCAGCTGGCTCCAAGGCAGGGTGGCATGGAACACAGGCATCACAGAGGAGAAACAGTTCTTGGTGACCAGAAGGTAGCAAAGTAACAAGGGATGACCACAGCTCTTTCAATCCCTTATATCTTATCCAGGGTACTTAGGGTGGGTGGCACTCACACCCTTAATTCCAGTGCTCTTGATCCTAGTATTGCACCATAATCAATTCCACACTCTAGATTCAGCCACCTCTGAAAAAGCCCCACCTATCACCACATGAGTCTTTGGGGCCTAAACACAAGCCATAGCACAACCCAGGCATCCATCAACTAATAAAATGATAAGAAAAATGAGACACTTGCATAAAATGGAGTATTCAGCCTTAAAAGGAAAATAAATTCTGATTTATACTACAACATGGATCAACCTTGAAGGCATTATGGTAACTGAAATAAGCCAATCAAGAAGAAAAGAAAAATACTGTATGATTCCACTTAGATGAGGTACTTAGAGTAGTCAAAATCATAGAAATAGATGGAGAATAGTGGTTGTCAATGCCTTAGGGGAAGATAAAACCAGGAGTTATTGTTTAATAAACAACAGAGCATCAGTTTAATAAAATGAAAAGAGTTATGGAGATAAATGGTGATAATGATTGTATAACATTATGAGCATATTTAACAGCACTGAACTATATACCTAAAATGGCTGAGATAATATATTTTAACACAATTGTTTAAAACTTCCCCACAAAGGACTAAAAAGTCCAAAAAAGGACTAAAAAGTCCAAAAGTTTTATTGTAAACAATAAAACTATTATGAATAGATCAAAATAGTTAAGTCTAAAATTTATCAGCTAAATTAACATAAGTTCTCAAATTGATAATTGATTTTAAAGATAATTCAGGGCATAATCTTTAAAAAGTAATTAAAAGGAGATAAAAAAGTAATTAAGATGTATAATGTACATTCACCAATTCCCCACAAGGAATGTAAACATTATATACTACACACACATACTACAAAAAATAGTCTTAAAATAACAAAGGCAATTAACAAATACTGAGTTCTGTTCAGTTAAAGTACTATTGTAAGCAAACAAACAAAAACCTTAGGAAATGACTTTCCAATGCCTACAATAACATTATTAGATATCATTTACTAGTTATGTCTGCGTCCATGAAATAACTGAGAAAAATACCCAAATGTTCCTTCTTAGGTGAAAATTGAATCAATTACCTCTATTCAAATCTGAACTTGAGGGACTCTGTGTAACTCAGTAAAACATTTGCCTACTATGCATAGGCCCTGGTTTCAGTTCCTGGCACTACAAAAAAACAAGCAAATAGTTACTTATGCTTCAAACTAAAACATGCATTCAGTTTTAGTTATCTGAACAAAGACAAGTTTAACTCAGAGAATACATTAGCCTGGTAAGCTATTCAAAGTATTTCATTCACTAGGACAAAACTGGAGATCTAAACTTCACAGAAGTTTCAGTTTGGTAATTTTCTTTTTAACTTGGCTGTGAAATGGAAGCACTTCAATTTTTTCTCAATGTGTTGTAATATTTTAATAAACACTGCCTAGATAATAAGGAATATATATAT
>NW_022900929.1:55232740-55248536 GCF_012274545.1 Fukomys damarensis | reverse complement strand
TATATATTCCCATCAAAATGAAAACAGAGTAATTCATTCAGCTGCAAAATTTAGTAAAATGAGTTATGACAATCAGCAAAACAAAATGTTCTGAGAAGAGATGAAGATTCAAACATAAATACTAATTGTATCTGGAGAATCATTTTCCAAAATGTGGTCCACATAATACTGGTCTTGTGAAGTAGAGTAAGAAACTGTTTAGAGATTGACACATCTAGGAAACACCGACTAGACACTCCCCATATTGTTTATATATATTAGGTCTCAGTAATTTTCAGAAGGAAACTTGTTAACTTAGTATAATTCAGTGTAACATAGTAGTATCGTTTGGTGATGAGGACAACAGCTCTTTAAAAGAAAGAATTTATAACAGTGTATCTATGTGTAAAGATCTCTGGATAGTAGAAGTCCAGGAGACACTACTATACCATGACATTTTTGTGAGATTCAGTGTCTTGTTCACAGAACAAAACAAAAAATACATCTAATCAAGATTAAGTTAAAAGCAAAATGTTTACACCTCCTCTGAGCCCACCCTATTATCTTTTTTCTTTAACCACAGGCATTTCTATTTAAGAAATACGAGAATGCACCAGGGAAAGTTGTTGAAACCGTCATCCATGGCATGTGTACATGAGATCTACTGTACATATATGGGTGTGTTGATCCATTTTAAGGGGACTGTTTCCTGACGACTAGGAGAGCATGACTACTAGAAGCTCCTTTAGAGCATTCAGCAAATCATTCGCTGCCTCTCTTTCTCTCTCTCTCCTCCTTCCCTCCTTCCCTCCTTCCCTCCCCCCCTTGGAATTGAACCCAGAACCTTCACACTGAGCTTTATCCCAGCCATTTTCATTTTCTTATTTTGAAACAGGATCTCACTCAGTTACTCAGGAGGCACTCAAGCTTGTGATGCCCCTGCTTCAGCCTCACAAATGCTGATTACATGTGTACACAATCATGCCTTGCTCAGCATGCATCTTTTACTTGCACTTCCTAAGGACTTAATCCAAATGAAAGTGAATAGGTCCCCCATATTTATTACCTATTACTTTATGCAGATATAGGTTTACCCAAAGACTCCCTTCAGCATTGTTGTTAAAAAGGGGAGAATGGCATTGTGCCAATATTATGGACAAAGATTACAACATATGTCACATTATCATGGAAACATCATGTAATTTATCCCTAAAAGATACAAAGATTATAAACTCCTTAAAAGCAAGGATCACCATCTTACTGAGACAATTCTACATATCATATACAATCTAAACATGCAGTGAAAATGTGAATGAGTCATTGAGATGCAGTACATAAAAGACTCAGTAAAGGAATAAAAATTCAATAAAGTTGGAATATAAAAAGCTGGTAATCAACTGCATGCTATATATTAAATAAGAAGGTGTGAAACAGTTAAAAAATAAAAAGAATCTGGAGAGGCTAAAACTGTTAGAGAATGTTTTTGTTCTTGGTAACAGGAAAATTTTTGAGGTATCATTAAATCTAGACTCTATCTCACAAAAACCAAGACAGTCAATAAATCCTTTCTACTTATGTTTGTGTAGGTGTATGTTTGTATTTTAAACCATCTCCTCTGTTAGCAGTCAAATGGAGCAATAAGTATTATAAAAGGCATTGATTTATACTTCTGATAAGGATAGAAACTTAAATGCTCTCATTAGCCTTTGCTCGCTCCAAACTCACAAAATATCACTAAAGGAATTTCTGGGGGGAAAAAAGTAACAAGTGGTAATATCAAAAGTATTTTAGAAACAAGAAAATAAGCTGTAAAAAATAACTGATTAAGCAGATCCAAGTAAGCTAAATCCTTAAATGACAATGAGGAAAAGGAAATCAAACTCCCTTACAGATAGAACTCCCAAATGCCCAGAATTGATGAAATTTTGATACCTTGGAAGTGGGATGAAGATGGGCCTAAAAACAGGATAATCTGGAAGCCAATTTAAAAACAGTGAGGACCCCAGATTTTCTCTGTGAGAAATATGTCTCTCTTAGGAAAAAGTAAAGTGTAGGCTTTCCTGATGATCAAACATAGTTGAAGGCAAAGTCAGATTG
Organism: Fukomys damarensis; assembly: GCF_012274545.1. Taxonomy (NCBI): domain Eukaryota; kingdom Metazoa; phylum Chordata; class Mammalia; order Rodentia; family Bathyergidae; genus Fukomys; species Fukomys damarensis. The sequence continues at coordinate 55,246,460 of NW_022900929.1, read as the reverse complement.
CCCTAAACCAAGAAATTAGGTCAATATGCTTATTGAATGTTTATATCTCTTCTTCCTCATTTTAGTTCCTAGAATGCTGTCGGCCTGGCCTTCACCCTCCACTCAGAATGCCGGATTCTTATTAGATCTAAAAGAAAGACCCAAAAATATTGATAGAGAAGGATGTTTCATTAATAAACAGGCCTTGACACTGTTGACATTTTGTGTGAGATAATTCTTTCGTCATAGGGAGCTGTCCTGTAAAGTGTGGAATGTGCAACAGCCTCTATAGTCTTTGCTCAGTAGATGCCTAGTGGTATGCACTGCCTTTCCAGTCATGATAATCAGACCAAATGCTCCCTGGTGGGCAAAATCCTCCTGGCTGACAGCTACTGCTTTGTATTGAGACTCATAGTTGACAGGCTCAGAATTTCAAATCAGTTTCCTGGCTATTAAATGCTACAAACAGAAATCATGCATGGATGAATATAGATACTCTTGTAATTTATGCTTGAATTAATTAAAATTTTAGGAAGCATAATATGTTTTAGTTCTTCTGAACTAAGATTATTTTATTCTTCATAAAAATCTGAATTTTAAAAAATTCCTAAAAAATACTGCCTATACTTAAAAGTATCCTGAAATAATTAAAATGCAAAAAAAAAAAAAAAGCCAATATGATGTATCTATGGGGAATTGCTTGAGGTTTACTTTACTTTACATTTTTAAATAGCTTGCTCTTTTCACTCAGGAAACATTATTTTAATAAATAATAATCATACAAGAACAAGCAAAGTTAGCTAAGTGGACCCTCTTGGAGTATCTTTGAGGTCCTGATCTTAAAGAGATGAGTGTCTAAAATTAGTTTTAAAATGGTAAATTTTATTATGTTTCACACTCTGTCCTAGTTTTAACATTAATTTCAAAGTAGAGGAGGAAAAAATTCATTATTAAACTGTATTAATATATGAGGTACATGTTGCTTTTAAGGAAAAATCTTTTTAGGAGAATAATTCAATTTCAGAGTAGAAAGCTAACTCAAAAGCCATCTGTCAACCTCCCAAACAAGGAAAGAAACACTGATTCCTGGCTCATGTACAAGGATACAGCACTGCTACTTATTTTATTTATTTACTTATTTATTTGATTTTGGAAGGAGAAGCAGGAGGAAGAGGAAGAGAAGAAGGAGAAGGAAGAGGAGAAAAAGATGGAGGAGAAAGAGGGGAAGAGAAAGGGGAAAGAGAAGGGGAAACAGTAGCAGGATAAGGGGAGAGGAGGAAAAGGGGGAGGAGGAGGAAGAGGAAGAACAGAAGGGGAAAGAGAAAGGGAAGAGGAAGGGGAAGAGGAGCAGGAGAAACAGCAGCAGCAGCAGCAGGAGCACTAGCAGCTAATCATTTAGCACATTTGTGAGTCATCTAGAAACATGCCCAAATCTGATTTTTGTAACATTTACCTTTTGGTCCAGATATAAAGGAAATAAAATGGCTTTATCTTTAATTCCTTAATTTCAGTTCAGAGTTTAGTATAGTGCCCAGTAAACAAAGAAATACAACTATCTTGGGTCAAGTGGACTTCTTAAAAAAGAAGCCTGACTCATGCCTACATCTTAACAAAAACAACCTGCTCCAAGAGGACCATTCCAATGATGTCATATCAAGACGTGGGCAGATGCAGGCCTCTGACCATGATTACACAAAGCAAACCACTTTCTCCTATCCTGTGGATGCCAAAACATACCGTTTCTTCCTTCCAGCCCCTCTTAAAAACAGCATCATGCCATGCACAGATCTCCCTTGCATCTTGCCCACTGCTGTAAAGCATATCTATTAATTTTTCTTTTAACTTTCTGTCTTAGTAAATTCTTTTACCACCTACATTACCAGCCTCTAGAATGCTGTCCCATGTGGCATTCTGGTGTACTATATAGGGAACTTGTCCTGTCTCCCCTTTTCCTTTCTGTCACTCTCCACAACTGCTTAATTCCCCACTAGACATCCTGCTGCATGAGGTCATCAGACACCCAGCATTCATTTCAGCATTTATCCAGTGCAGAGAGTCTTTCCTTGTAGGCCCAGACTTACTAGCTGGACCGATTTGGTCCTAGAGCCATAGGCTCCAGTGGTAGGAGGCCCTCTAGTCTTGGTGAGAGGTGCCAGTCTAGAGCACACTTCGAGTCCCTTGCAGACAATGTAGGAGGTTTATCTCCTTTTAGGGATCCTTTTTAGGTAGACAGTACACCTAAACAGGGCCCATCATGGGTCTCATGCCCTCTATTCCCTATGATTCACCCTGGGATTTATTCTCAAAAACTGGTCAAAATTTGATCCTCAGACTCAAAAGATAGTATCTCACTTTCTTCTGCAATAACACTTGGCTTCAGTATAAGCTCTTGGACCAGAAAATTTGGCCTTTCAACAGTACCCTAAAGTATAATGCCATCCTACAATTGTATCTTTTGGTTGCAGTCTTGGGAAGGACTGTAACGTCCCTACATCCAGACCTTTATGTGGGGGCACTGGCCAGAGGTATGTATGAGATGAACATGAAGAGATAAGGACTTTTGAGGCCACTGGAATGCGTGATTAAAGATTAAAAACCTAAAGGGCCACAAATCCATGTAAGATCTAAACACACTGCCTTAAGGAATATAACCTCTGGCCTTGTCCTTCTCATACTATGACTTATCACTTAGACTGGCCCTTAGGTAAGTCATGTAGCAGACCATCCTGTCTTTACCCTGTCTTTCGCCTGTGTCCTCTACGTGAATTCCTGCACATACATCCTTCTTTTATCTTTTATCCTTGCTTCCTGGTTCTATCAATAAAAAGCCACAGAAGCTACAGTTTGGGATTTTTTTCCTGAGACTGTCTCATGCTGAGGGGTTACAGGCAAAAGGTAGACCCCTCTGGGCTCTGAGAGGTAAAACTGGACATGGACTCAGTAACTGCTTACCTTTTGTGCTGCACCATGGTCATGAACTGTGTGCTACTCTTTAAGGTCTTCTCACAGGATCCCCAACTGTAGGAGGGTAGCTACATGTGACTTTCTAAATTCTCACCTCCTAATCCTGAAACTTATGTCCTTACTTATTCTTCTGTCTTTTCTCAGACCTGACTCAACCCCCAACTTCCATTTCACTGGGAAACCAACCCTCTGCTACTCTGTCTATATCCTAAAGCCTTTTCACCCTTGCATAGTCACTCAGGAACTTCTTATAATAATAGTTCTTATAATAAATAGTAAAAATCTATTTCTTCTCATTCAGAAAACTTTCTTCCTTTCTTCAAGACACATGTATAGTAGCCAGCAAGTGCTGTCTTTTTCACATATGCATTGCATCTGGACCTTAAGCATACAGAATTGTCAGTAAAACTTTTAACATTTCTGCCATTATTTGCAGTACCATTCAGGTGGAAAAACCCTGCTGTTCATATCATCTTGCCACTTCAAATCTAGTTTGATCTACTGGTTTAAACTAAATAAACATTTTGTTATTGTATAAATAAAATACACTTGTACATCAGGTAGTAAGTCAATTGGTGGTCATTAACACTCTTTCCTAATCTTATAAGGGATCTAGAGTTATTTTTTAAATTTTTTGTCAGTGCTATTAAACTCTGTAAATGTATTAAATACAAAAGCCACATGATTTTAGTTATACTACTGAGCCATAGAATCTAATTTTTGCCTCAAAATTTAAAAGCTAAGTTGATATATAAAGAACTTTTACAAAGCTGTAATGTTAATTGTTTCTGACTTCTCTGTATGTTAAATATATTTATGTTCCCTAGATGCATAAGCCTTCTAAAATACGGAATTTAAGAAAAACACTTTGCTATACTGGTGCCTCCCCAAAAACAAAATCATTTATAACAATAAACTTTCTTGGGCCTACATTTATATGTTCTTGACTGTATTATAATAATTAGCTAAACACCATATATTTCCTAACTTAGTCAACAAAATAATAAATCTGTAAACAAGTAAGAGAACTCTAACAAATATTCTTACATACAACTTCCTGACAAAACTAAACTTTGATAATGTGTCATGGATTTTGCTCCCATTAATTTTGGTTTGCATTTCCCTTGCAAGACTCTGTTGTCTAGTAACATTCTTCAAGTGTATGACTTCAAGAAGATAGCCTGAAAAGAATTTTTTAAGATGATAGAGCATCCCCTGAAAGACAGGATATTACACTGACTCCTGGTATCCAGAAGAAATTACCATAGTCAATATTAGGACTCATTGCTCCCACTTCAAAATTTGTGTAACTGCATATCTAGATATTCAACAACTGAGGCCTAGACACCAAGACTAAGGAAGATAAAGAGCTAAGAGAATAGCCAATATTTTCCCCCTTGCATTCCAAAGTCAGACAGGAGGCCTCTGAAAGATCTTTCTAAGCCAGGTGAGCCACTGAACTTTCCAAGTAGGGAAATCATAGGTACTTCAAAGCCTAGAGACCAGCCCAGCCAGTACATATTCTACAAAAAGAACGGTCACTGCAAGATAAATGTTCCCAAAGCTTCCAAGGAAAGCCAAATGGTTAACAAAACCTTGATTTATGTTGGCATATGACAGGACTGCAGAAAGGAGTTCAGAGAGCCTAAAGGCACTCTTCAAGTTCCCCAAAAAATCCCTGAAGAAACTTAACTGACCTTAATAGTAAAGAAAGAGGTCAATTTTAAATAACTACTTAGTCTTAAACACCCAACAGGAAAGTATAACCAGAAAATAAAATAGTTAAGTCTTCATTATTAACACTAGATTCTAATATTAGCTGTGATAACAAAAAAGTCAAGAGGTATCTATTGCTACTTAAGGTTAAAACTGACATAGTCAGAGACCACTATATATACAAAGGACAAATAAAATCACTGAGTTCTCTTACCAGAGAAAAGACATACACTATGCTTGGGGAGGAAGTATTAATATTGAGTAAAAAGGACAGGACAAGTATTAAAACACATCAAGGGCTGGGGATTTAGCTTAGTAGTTCCGGCGCCTGCCTCCCAGGCAGAAGGGCCTGAGTTCAATCCCTGTTACCCACCTCCCAAAAAAAAGAATATAAAAACATATCTAGACCTTCCTGAAAGACACAAAACAATTGCATGATTAGGCCACCAAAGGGTGGACAGATTAGAATATTACCTGGTCATGGATGCCCTGGCTGCTCTCTTTTTGGAGCCATTTATATTTCTTATCACTCTTGCTCTCAGGACCACCTTATTTAACATGGTTGTGTGTTTTATTATAGGTTACCACCCATCAAGTCACAGATGATGATCCACCATGGACTCCAATCCTTCCTGCTTAACCCTTTCAATACACCATAGTCCTTGAGAAAAGGTTGCTCAAAGTTTTTGCTATCAACCTGGCCCCACTAACCCATGATGGCTCCAAACACTTAATCATGGCCTGTTTCTATCCATGTCCAGCCTAAAGCAGCTACTAAAGATGAGCTCTCCCTCTGAATATTAAAGATTTGACTTTGTTGATCTGTCAAAAGGGAAATGTGGTACCCAATATGGGCTACAGTACAGTCATTTTGGGTCTAGTGACCACCTTTAAAAAAAATACTCTGACTCACCATGATTTACCCCTACCAACATCTTACACAAACATCATGCCCCAGGTGGATCACACAGTGATTTCATAATCAGGATATGGGCAAATGTCTATGTGCCACTGACCATCCTTACACAAAGTAAGCAACTCCCACTTCCTCCTTCCAGCCCCTGCATACCGAAGCAAGCCATCTCCTCCTTCAATCCCCTTTAAAAACAGCATTGAACATGGCAGACCACTCAAGTATCTTGTCCAGTACTGTATGGCATATGTATTATGTATTAAGCTTTCCTTTGACTCTGCTTCTGTCTTGTTAAATTATTTTATGCCACCATGGGACCCAATGGCATTTTAGGCTCTGTTTTCATCCTTGACATTTCATAGCCTCCAAGATATTTCCACATCTTAGTAACATCATGAAAAAGGAAGTAGAACAGACTTCCTGAGACATTTGACAGAATATCACTCTCACCCAAAAAGCCTTCCTATCTGCACCTAAGTCTCTTCAAACACATTTTACTCATCTAAGTAGCTGCATTTTCAAAAGGGAAGGGCATATTTATGTAAAATTGGGTAAGTGGGACCAGGGATTTAGCTCAGTGGTTCTGCTGCCTGCCTCATAAGCACAAGATTCCACATTCAATCCCTGGTATCCAAAAAAAAAAGGGGGATGTGAACTAATCTTGATTGGCTATACTTATTAATAATCTCACACATGCAGCCTTTCACTAGCATTGTCATATCCATGGATATGACAGATTCCACCCTTCATCAATATCCATATACTCAGTGTAGTGCTCATTCCTACCTCAAGACCATGAGAGTAAAGGCATAATGATCTCTTCCTCCCCTACATATCTATTTGGAGATATTGTCACACCACAGCAAAGTGAATTAATAGCCCCGATTATAATGACAAGAAGAAGTCAAGTCATACTCAATTTATTTGTATTCTCAGCAGACACCCTAATTTCCATCTTTAAATTTAGAGCCTGTTTATCCATCCATTGAAAATTAAATGTTTCTAATAGTTAAAATCGTGATGAAAAACTATCATTTTACTCTAAACGAAAACTTTGTAGTATAAATTTGTTGTTAATTTCAGACCTATTCCTTTCTTTTAATCATTTAAAAGTCTTTAGCCCAATTTGAGTCAATTATTTCAAAGTTAATTTGTAAATTATATGACTTTTATAAGATAATGATGCAACATTTGAAGCAACATTATAATTTTTATTATACCCTTCAATAGACTTTTGATCTCTTTTATTTCTATTTGTATAACTCTGGCTCCCAGCAAGCCAGTCTTAGAGAAGATCCTATGTAGCAACCCATTCCCAACCCTAACCATGATACACCAAACAGTAATTTTTATTCATGCTATGACAGCTCCTTAGTCTTGCAGAGTTACAAGGCCAATACTTTTTGCAGCTATTAAGAGGATTCTGGCACATACACACACACACATACACACACACACACACACACACACACACACACACACACACACATGCACCGTTCCCCAGAGTCTGATCTCCTGGTATTTTTCTGCACATCATCCAACAGTCACTATGATCTGGAGTACAGCAGAGAAGTCATTTGTGGAGCCTTGGGTGTTTCTTGTGCCTTATCTCTTAATCAGCATTAATATCAAATTTTTACCCAAATTTAGTCTGTTTACTCTGTTTCTTCCATGATGGTATCTCTCAAAATAGAATCCTTAAGGATTTTGGTTTTTTTTGTATTTGTGGAGTTTGGAATGACAGATGAACTCTGTGCCACTGCTCTGAGGCCTGTTATCACTTGTTAGAGAGTTCTAAAACTATGGTTTTCAGGGGCCAAGGGTTTAGCTCAGTGGTGCCATACCTGCCTGGTAAGCACAAGGTCCTGAGTTCCATCCCAATTATAGGGTGGGGGGCTGGGGAGATGGTTTCCACAACACTGCTAGAAACTCAAATAACAAAGAGATCAAAAAGGGGAACAAAGGAGGAAGCACAGAAACAGAAAATCTCAAACCATCTTACCAGCATGTATCAATTATCAGTTTTAGAAGGCCTGCAAACATGTCAGCACCTCTGTTCAGGTCAGTCTCCTAGGTTCCTCTTCAGGTACATTCAGTCTCTGCCATCACTTTCACTTCTCTGTGCCAGCGGGATGGGGAAGAGATCTCCTGGGACATAGCTGAGCTACAGAGCTGTTGCTGTCCTGGCCTTAGAACAGTGAGATGGAGGTTTGTTTAGTTTGAATGGTTTGTCTAATTCTCTGAACATAAACTTGGCAGGAGGTTCTTTAAGTTACCAAGCAACTGAACATCTGACATGAAGCCATTTAACAGCTCTTTCCATAGATTACAAAAAGTTCCCAGAACAAATTCATGTCTGGTCTAGTGAAGAAAAAAAGAAAGAAACAGAGTCAGCCAAGAAGGGGGCAGGGAGAAGAAAGTAAAAGAGTGAAAGGAACCAGCAAGTCCTTATGACAAGTGCAAGCAGGAGAAAGAGAAAGGCACACTAAATGAAGGCACTTCAGGGAGGGAAAGAGGCACCCAGGGAAGGAGAATATAATAAAGGATGGTACAAAATGATCCCAGTGTGGCATATTCCACAAGCTTTAGGAAGCAGCCTTGTGGCAAAAATCAAAGGATGTCTAAGGTTTTCTCTTGTTATATAAAATATAAAACCCTCTTACCTTTTTATAATCAACTCCACTCAAGCATTAGTCTCCTGTGCACGGCTATTAAAATATGTGTAAGGATAAGGGACTAGCAAGCTTGAAAGACAAGGAAGAAGAAGTTACAAAGGTATCAGTTTATAACTTAAAATCCTCAGTATGGATTCTTGATCTTAATACAAATGAAAATTAAAACTGAAACACAATTTACAGAAACAAGCTAATTAGAAAGTAAGAGAGATCCAACATGGCTGACTAGAGGAAGAGACACATCAGAGATGCTCAGAGAAGATTCAATGAAAAGGAAGGTATTCTGAAGTGGAGGAGGGGCTTACACCCTGATACAAAAATTTAATAGGAAAGACAATATATGGAGATCAAACCAAGCATCTGGATAGTAGAAAAGGGGAAGCTGTGCTCCCCCCCCACTTTCCTCTCTGGAGCAGCCAGCAAGAGCCTATCACAAATAGTCTAAGGGACCGATCTGCACATTCTGGCTCCTCCACTCCATCCCTACCCCCAAACACTGGGGAATGCTGCATTCCTCCAGTGCTCACTGCAGGCAAGGAAGGTCCACTGACCCCAGACTCAGACCACAGAAAGGATAAACAAGCCCACAGTGCCCTAGCCTACTCCACTGATAGCCCAGCTCACATTCTCACCTGCTCACAGAGTCCATCCTGTGCATCCACATGCATAGACCATGTGTAGCTGCCTGCAAACAGACTGCAGCTAAGAAAAGCAGGACACCACACAGACATTCAGTCTTTATGGCATAGTGGTCACTAAGGAACTGCATGTGCATTCTCTCATCAAAGTGTTGGACCTGGGTCCCACTGGATTATTTCTTTTTTCTTCGTTTCCCTATTCCTTTTCTTCAATTCTAGTAATGATAGCAGTACTATTTTGTTATTTTTTTTACTTATTTCTCCCACATTTTAAACTCATCCTTTCATGTTTATTTCTTCCCAATATTCTTCTCTTCTTCAGATATTCTCATCTTCTTTCACATTAACGTTTCGTCATATTTTATTGTTTTTGCTCTTCCTTATCTTACCAAGCCCTTTGTCTTCCCTGGCCTCTTCTCTGCTTACAGGTGCTTCGATAAATCAATAGGTTCTGACAACCTCATGGCTTTCCTTAATCACAAACTGTACCTTCTTCCTCCTACATCCTGCCCTGTCCCCACAAATATCTTCTTAGAGCCCTCTACATCAACCCTTCACTCCAACTATAAAAGATCTCCAACAGAATATGTCTCCTGATCTAATTTTTTATCTATTATTATTTCTCCTATCTACCTCTCCATCTACTGACTTACACTCCTCTTTTTCCTATCCTTCCATCTCTTCCCTTTCTTTCTCCTTCCACACAGCAGACTAACTGTTAATAATAAAACAGTACAGACTATAAGATTACTGATAAAGGGTAAAAGTGAAATGCAAGGTTTAGTTCATATATGTGATCTGTTAATGCTATTATAACCACCAGTAATACTTCACAACAAAGTGACAGGGTCCAAACCATCTAAATTAAATAGCAGAAAGGTTAAACATAATCTCTGGACAAGTAAAATCATGAACATACTTATGGAAGGAAAACTCAGGCTAAAAAGATTTTCTTGGCTACAATCTCTTCTCACTCTATTTGAACTCAACCCTATGTGCATATGTGTGTGCGTGCATAAATCATATATATGCATATATAAAATACATACACACAGGAACATGGGCAAAGAAGGCAAAAAAGACACTCAAGGCCTCCCAACTCGCCCAAGGCAGATTTAGGGGGCACCAATGGAGAAGAAAGCAAACACAACATAGCAGAACCTTACAAACTGATTAAAGAAGAGGTAAGGAAACTTAGTTTAAAGAGGACATGGCTTAGGCCAGGGATTTAGATTAGTGGTTCCATCACCTGCCTCGCGAGTGCAAGGTCCCGACTTCAATCTCCAGTACAAAAAAAAAAAGGACATCACCCAATTTGTAAAATTATACAAAATGACCAATGCAGATATTAGAGAAGCAAGTAAAAAATTGGAAGAGCTGACCAAAACAGTTCAAAATATGAATAACAAATTTACCAAAGATATAATTCCATGAAACTGAATCAGACAGAAATGTGAGATATAAAAAAAATATAGAATTCATAAATTGAAAAAATGACCAACATGAAGACAGGGTTTCTGGAATCAAGGGTAAAATGGTAAATTATGGTGAATTACTTAGAGAAGCCTTAAAAACATTATGTGAACAAGAGAAATTCATCCAACATCTACTAGATGAAACTAATAAAACCAGCTTAAGGTTAATTGCAGTTAGAGAGAAACTAGAAGACACCACGTGAGGAATAAAAAATTTGTTTTACAGAAATCATAATAGAAATTTTCCCAAGTATGAGAAAATAGTACAAAATACAGTTAAGTGAAGCTTACAGAACACCAACCGTGATGAAAAATGAAGCTCCCCATGATACATTTTGGTCAATATGCCAGATGTCCAAAACAAACAAAAAAACAACAGAATCTTAAACGCTGCCAGAGACAAGCGAAAAAGCACATATAAAGGTAAACCCTTATTAATTATCTCATTAGGATCCTGTGTACTATTATAGTTTTTCACACCAGAGAAACTATTCAGTATTTCAGTTAAAGAAATCTCTGTATGAACATTAAAAATAGGGAATCCTAAAATAAAACTAAAAAGGAAAGCAAAAGAGAAAAGGCAATTAATAATGTGAAATAGGAAGTAAAGGGTTAAAGGTGTAGGAAAAGTGGGAAGGGTGGGGGAAAGGTAATAAGGGAGAGGGAAAAAATATGAGAAACAAAAAATGGATATAAAGTATTTGTAAACAGGGAGAGGAGGAGGGGGTGAAGGGAGGGCAGGGACAAGGGGAAAAAATGAGAATCAAGACCTATTATGTAAAGGTACGGGATCCCAATGATGAATGTAACTGTACTGTATACCTAGATTGTACCAATAAACTCAATAAAAAGAAAAAAAAAGGGAAACCCATTAGGATTACAGCAGACTTCTCAACACAGACTTTAAAAGCCAGGAGAGCCTGAAGTGAAGTATTTCAAGCCCTAAGGGCAAACAATATCCAACCAAGATTAACAAATCAAGAAACATTCTTTTGAAATAGATAAGGAAATAAGAATATTCCAAGAAAAGGAACAACTCAAAATATATATGAACAACAAGCCAGCAATCCAGAAAATACCCAAGAATATCCTAGACCAGTGATAGCAAACTTTTTAGGGCTTTCAACAGCCCTAAAAACAACAGCCCAGTGCAGCACATGTGCCATAGTTTTACCACTACTGCCCTAGACAGAGGTGATGAAACCAACAAAGCCAAAAATCCTGATGGAATGAATATATCAACCAAAGAAAATAGATAAATTTTTAAAAAGGAAAACAAAGGACTCATGAACAGAAAAGGAATGCAGGATTAGGAATACATCAATACCTTTCAACAATATTGTTCGATGTTAATGGACTCAACTTCCCAGTTAAAAGACATAGATTAGCAGCCTGGATCAAAAAACAAAATGCAACTGTCTAATCCAAAGAGATTCATACGTTCAAACTCAAAGGATGGAAAACAATATTTCACATACCAGGGCCACAAGAACAAGCAGGGATAACAATTTTACTCTGACAAAGTAAATTTAAAGAGAAAACTAATGACTAGAGACAATGCATACTTGTTAAAGGAACAATCCAACAGGAAGATACAACACTTGAAAAATACATATGCACCAAATACTAGAGCACCTATCATCATAAAACAATTACAGCTGGACATAAATCATTAAACAAACACAATCATAGTGAGTGACACCACTTTCACAAAAAGACAGATCAACTAAACAAAAAGTCAGTAGAGAAATATCAGAAGTGAATGATACCTTGGAACAAATGGAGTGAGATTCAACAAATAACCTAACACTGAATCTGAAGATACTCAAAAAACAACAACAATCTGAATCCAAACCAAATTTAAGGAGAGAAATCTGAATCAAAATCAGAGCAAAGATTAATAAAATCAAAGCTTAAATTTAAAAAAATACAAAGAATCAACCAATAAAAGATCTCGTTCTTTGAAAGGAAAAACAAAATAGAAAACCCTTAGTTAAACTTACAAAAGAAAGAGAAAAAAGACTTACATCAATGCAATTAGAAATAAAAAAGGCAAAAATCACAACAGACAATATTGAAATCCAGGAGACAGTAACTTTTATGAAAAGTTATATTCCAACAAATTGGAAAATCTTTAAGAAACAGACAGATACCTAGCTTCAAACAAATTATCCAAACTAAACCAAGACATAAAAATTCTGAATAATTCAATAACAAGCACAGAACTTAGGGCAGTAATAAAAAACCTTCCAACTAGCAACAGCTCAGGTCTTCATGGATTCGTTGGAGGGCTTCCAAACTCATTTCTGCAAACTACCATCACTCTGATCCCAAAAGGAAACAAGACTCAACTGAAAAAGAAAATTATAGGGCAATCTCCTTAATGAACATAGATGTAAAATCTTCATTGTGATATTGGTGAATAGAATACAATAAGTCATCAAAAGGATTATATATCATGACCAAATAGGCTTCACCCCAGTGCCACAAAGAATGTTCAATATATGCAAATCAATAAATGTAAAACACCACACAAAGAGAAGCAGTACCAAAACTACATGATCAAATAAATAGATGCAGAAAAATCTCTTGACAAAATCCAACACCCATTTATGATTTTTAAAAAACTTTAAGAAAATGAGTATAGAAGTACCTAAATCTAATAAAAGCATTTTGATAAACTAATCACCAGCATCATAATAAATGGGGAAAAACTGAAAGCTACGAGCTACCCCACTAAGATCAGGAATAAGACAAGGATGCCCACTATCACCACTTCTGTTCAACGTTGTACTTGAAACATTAGCCAGGGTAATCAGGAAAGAGAAAGAAATAGAAGGGATACCTATAGAAAAGGAAGAATATCATTATTTGCAAATGACATGTTCTACCTCATAGAAGACCCAAAATATTCCACCAAAAGACTCTTAGAATTCATAACCAATTTCAGCAATGTAGCAGGATATAAAAACAAAACATAAAAATCAACAACACCCCTGTACATTAATAATGAACTCACTGAGAAAGAAATTAAGAAAACTATGCTATTCACAATAGCATCAAGAAAAATTAAATACTAAGAAATTAATCTAACCAAGGAAGTAAAAGACCACTGCAATGACAGCTATAATGACTCTGAAAAAGGTGATTGAAGAGGACATCATAAAATGGAAACAATATTAAAAGCTGTTAGAGAAAAAGAAACAAATTATCTATAAAGGAAAACCCATCAGAATCACAGAAGAGGTTTTTCTCAGCTGCCTGCCTACCTGCCTGTCTGCGATCACCCGGCGGCGTGCGCGTGAGCTCCCGGCCTGCGCGACAACAGACCCAGGAAGGACCCAAGGACCCCAGAGGGGG
>NW_022900929.1:55212444-55227228 GCF_012274545.1 Fukomys damarensis | reverse complement strand
AAAAAAAAAAAAAAGAATCACAGAAGACTTCTCAACACAAACCCTCAAGTCAAGGAGAGCTTGGAGTGAAGTATTTCAAGTCCTAAAAGAAAACAACTTCCAACCTAGATTGAGGTATCCCACAAAACTATCTTTTAAAATTGATGGAGAAACAAGATACATGGGAGACAAAGAAATTCATGACCACCAAATCAGCACTCCATAATGTTCTAAAGGACATTCTAGAAAGAGATACAAGGACTACAACTCCATGAATCCTAACACAATTAAATCCAGGCAAGGTAAGCATTTAAACAGGGGGGAAAGGCAACTAACAACAGGAAAATAACGTGACAAGGATAAGTCAATACATATCAGTTATAACCATCAATGTTAATGGTCTCAATTCACCAATTAGAAGAAACATACTGGAAGAATGGATCAAAAAGCAAGACTGAACAGTATATTCCATGCAAGAAACACTTTACATTTGAAAAGAAATTCATACACTGAAACCCAAAGGATGGAAAACAGTGTTCCATGTAACTGGAACCCAGAAAAAATCAGGGGTAGCTATTCTATTTGCAGACAAAGTGGAGTTCAAGTGAAGACTGATGAAAAGAGACAAAAAAGGTCACTACATTCTTGTAAAGGAAACAATCCAAGAGGAAGAGAAAATAATCCTAAATATATATGCACCAAATACCAATTATATAAAACAAATATTAATGAATATGAAAAATCAAATAAGCACTAACACAATCATAATGGGGGACCTCAATACTCCACTGTCACAAATACATCAACTAGACAAAAAGTCAACAATGAAATATTAGAACTGAATAAAACTTTTGAACAAAAGGACTTAGTAGATGTCGACAGAGTGTTCTACCCCACAATATCAGAATACACATCTTTCTCAATTGCACATGTGATATTCTCCAAAACAGACCACATACTAGCTCATAGAACATACTTAAGGAAATGCAAAGGAATTGAAATTATCACATTATCAGATGATTGGAAATCAACTACAAAAGAAACCAAAAGGAGCCAGGGATTTAGCTCAGTGGTGCCACTGACTGACTTGCAAGCCCAAGGTCCCAAGTTTGATCCCTGGTACAAAAATTTTTTAAAAAGAAAAGAAAAGAGAGAGAGAGATACCAAAAGAACTTCATAAACACAAGGAAATTAAATAACACCCTTCTGAACAACCAATGGGTCACAGATTAAATTGAAGAAGAAATTAGACAGTTTCTACAATTTAACTATAATGACAATACAATATACTGGAATTTATGGGATGCAAGGAAAGCAGTCCTATGAGAGAAACTTATAGTGGATAAGTCAATTCCATGTAATTAGGGATAAAAAGGTAAAATAAGATCATCAACACATACTTGGAGAATGTGTATTCCATTAAAATAGAAAACACAGAAGAAATGAACACAGTCCTAGTTACATAAGAATTACCAAAGCTGAATCAAGAAGATATAAAAATTATAAATAAACCAATGTCAGCCAATGAAATTGAAGATGTATTTAAAAACATACCAAAAAGGGAAGATCAGGCCATGAAAGATAAACTGCTGAATTCTACAAGAAATTTAGAGAAGATCTAATGCTGCTACTTCTCAAACTCTTCAATGAAATTGAAAGGAAAGCAATATGCTCAAATTCATTCCTGGAAGCAAGCATTACCCTGATACCAAAACCAGAGAAAGATCCAACCAAAAAACAGAACTACAGGCAAATCTCCCTAATGAACACAGATGCAAGAGCCCTCAATAAGAATAAGATACTGGCAAATAGAACACAGCAAATCATCAAGAAGATTAGCATTCATCCCAGGGATGCAGAGATGGATTAATTTACACAAATCAATAAATGCAGTATACCACAATAACAGAACCAAGGACAAAAAACATATGATCATCTCAATAGATGTAGAAAAAGCATTTGACAATGCCCAACACCCATTCATGATAAAAATCCTACAGAAAATGAGAACAGTCTTTATCTCAATCTGATAAAAGCCATCTATGACAAACCAACAGCTAACATCATACTAAAAGGAGAAAAAGTGAAAGTTTTCACTCTAAAACCAGGAACAAAATAAGGATATCCACTATCACCACTCTTAAATACAGTTCTGGAAATATTAGCCAGAGCAACTAGACAAGAGAAAGACATAAAAGGAATAAAGATAGCAAAGGAAGAAGTTAAATTATCATTGTTTGCAGATGACATGATATCTACATAGATACACGACACTCTCCACCAAAAGACTTCTAGATTTAATAACCAAATTCAATAGCATAGCTGGATACAAAGTTAACATTCAGAAATCAATAGCCTTCCTGTATAAGAATAACAAACTCACTGAGAGAAAAATTAGGGAAGCAGCATCTTTCACAATAGCATCCCCAAAAATGAAATATTTAGGAATCAATCTAATGAAGGAAGTAAAAGACCTCTACATTGAAAACTACAGGGCCAGGAATTTAGCTCAGTGATGCTGTGCCTGCCTTGTAAGTGCAAGGTCCTGAATTCAATCCCTGGTACAAAAAAGAAAGGAGAGAGAGAGAGAGAGAGAGAGAGAGAGAACACTCTGAAGATGGAAAGATATCCCTTTTTTTGAATAGGAAGAACCAATATAATGAAAATGGCCTTATTCCAAAATTGTTATGCAGATTTAATCAAATCGATCAAAATTCCAACAGCATATCTCACAGAATTGGAGAAAACAATCCCAAATTTAATTTGGAAGCATTAGAGATCTAAACTAGCAAAAGCAACTCTGGACAACAAAGGCAAGGCAAGGGGCATCACAAATCCCAACTTGAAATTATGCAATGAAGCTAATGTGAGAAAAACAGAATGATACTGGCAAAAAAACAGACCTAAGGATCAATGGAACAGATTAGAACATGCAGAAACAACTCCAGATGTACTCAGCCACCTTATTCTTGACAAAAGAGCCAAACACCTTCACTGGAAGAAAGCCTCTTTAATAAAAAGTACTCGGAAAATTGGCTTTCCATATGTCAAAAACTAAACCTAGACCTATATCTCTCAGCATGCACTAAACTAAAATCAGAATGGATTTCTGGAAACAGAAACACTAAATCTGCTGCAAGATAGAGTAAGTAGAACTATTGAAGACATTGGTATAGGCAAAGATTAATAGACAAAACTCTGATTTTATAGGAAATATCAAAAAGAATCAACAACTACGATCTCTTCTTATTAAAAAAATTTGCATAGCAATAGAAATCACCAACAGAGTGAAAAGACAACTCACAGTGTGGGAAAAAAATTTTGCTAGCTGTTTCTCAGACAAAGGACCAATATCTAGAATATATAAAGAACTCAAAAAAAATCAGATTCTGCCACCAAATTTAAAGACCCAATCCAAAAATGGGCATCTGAAATACATAAACACTTCTCAGATGAAGAAGTAGAAACAGCAAATAAATACATGAAAAAATATTCAACATCACTGGTCATTCAAGAACTTCAAATTAAAACAACACTGAGATTCCATCTCACTCCAGAAAGGATGACTATTAACAAGAAATCAACCATTAACAGATGCTGTGGTGGGAGTTGGAGAAAAGAGAACCCTTCTCCACTGTTGGTAGGACTGCAAACTAGAACAACCACTGTGGAAATCAGTATGGAAATTCCTCAAAAATCTAAAACTAGAGGTTCCATCTGACCCAGCTATTCTCCTTCTTGATATCTTCTCCAAAAACAAAAAACATCATATCACAGTGTATATTTATAGCAGTATAGTTTGTAATAGCTATATCTTGGAAACAGCCCAAATGCCCATCAACCAATGAATGGATAAAGAAGATGTAGGGGTTTTTTACTATACAATGCAGTACTACTCAGCCATAAAGAAGGATAAACTGGAGACATAGAGCTAAATGGATGCACCTTGAGACTTTATTTACTCTTAAGTGAAGTAAATCTGACACACATATGTAAATACTGCATTGTTTCTCTAACGTGAGAAACTGAAAGGGTAAATAAAGACCAAAATTTATAATAGACATTGTAAAATAGGAAGAAAATGTTCAAATGGGAAGGGGAACTAGGAAGAGGGAAAGAGGAAAGGAAGGGAAAAGAAATAAAACAAGAAAAGAAGGGGAAATGGCAACAAAGCTTCTGTAAAAAAAGGAGGGGAAGAGGGATTGAAGGGAGGATAGGGGAATGGGAAAAAAAGAATCAATATATATCATGTACAGGTACAAATTCCCTATGATTACTGTGATAATTATGTGCACCTAAATATACTAATAAACAATTTTTTTAAAAAAGAAAGAAAATGGAAAGATGTCTCCTGTTCTTACATAGGCAAAGCCAATATTGTCAAAATGGTCATACTCCCATAATTGATTTAACACCATCCCAATCAAAACATCTACAGCATTCCTCACAGGACTAGAAAAAACAGCCCTAAAATCTGTATGGAACAAGAAGAGACCTAGAGTAGTAGAAGCAATCTTGGGCAACAAGAGCAAAGCAGGAGGCATCATAATTCCTGATTTGCAGTTTTACTGCAAAGATACAGAGATAAAAACAGCATGGAATTTGCACAAAAACAGATGAATGGATCAGTGGAATAGAATAGAGAATACAGAAACAATCCCAGATACATTCAGGTTTTTATTCTTTGACAGGATGGCCCAAAACATAGACTGGAGGAAAGGTCTTTCTAGTAAATGATGTTGGGAAAACTGGCTATCCATATGCATTTAAAGCTGCATGCATAGCTCTCTCCATGTACTAAACTAAAATTAAAGTTTGTCAAAGATCTAAATATTAAAACAGAAATATTTAACCTACTGGAAAATAAGACTCTTGAAGTCACAGTTGTTATGCAAGGATTTTCTGAACAGAATTACAATTGTGCAAGAAATACAGGAAGAATCAAAAAATGGGATCATATCAAATTAAAAAGCTTCTTCATAGCAAAGAAAACAATGAACTGCATGAGCAGACAACCTACAGAATAGAAAAAAATGTTTTTCTAGATATTCCTCAAATAACTAATATCTAGAATATATAAAGAATTCAAAAAATATGTGAACCAAAATAAAAGATCTAATAAAAAAATGGGCGGGTGAAGGAAGGGTGGGGACAAGGGGAAAAAATGAGAACCAAGACCAGGTATGTAAAGGTACAAGATCCCAGTAATGAATGTAACTGTACTGTCTACCTAGAATGTACCAATAGATTAAATTAATTTAAAAAATGGGCAAGTGGAATAAAGATACTTCTCAGAAGAAGTACAAATACCAATAAAAATATGAAAAAGTGCTTAACCTTTCCCGCCATTAGAGAAATGCAAATTAAAATAAAACAACACTAAGATTTATTTTTACACCACAAAGAATGACAATCATAAGAAATCAAATAATAATAAATGCTGGAGTTGTTGCAGTGAAAAACAAGTACTCTACATTGTTGGTGAGAAAACTAATATAGCTATTAGGGGAAGCAGTATGGAGATTGCTCAGAAAACTACAACTAGAAATTCCATTCAACCCAGTGATTTCCTTTCTAGGTATCTTCCCAAATGAGTTAAAAATGTCATATTACAATGACATATGCATACCCATTATGTTTATAGCAACATAATTCATAATAGCTAAATCTTGGAAGCAGTCTGCATGTCCACCAACAGATGAATGGATAAAGAAAATGTAGTATCTATATTCGATATAATACTACTAAGCTATAAAGAATAAACTCAAGACATTAGTAGGAAAATGGATACACATGGAAAAACATACTGTTAAGTGAAATAGGTCATACACACAAACTTAAATACTGCATACTTAAATACTTAATCCCTGTCTTTTAAGTAATACAAAGTACAAATAAAGAACAAGTTAAAAAACTGATTTAAAAAATCAAGGAGATAGATCTTTTGCAAATGGAAAAGAGTCCAAGAGAAAAGGATGAGGGAGGGGTGGAAGAAAAAAAACATTAAAAAATATTTAAATGTGTCATGTATATACACCAAATACCAATAAAAAAACAATAATTATGTTGCAAACATGAACTAAAACTAATAATAAGGAAAATGAGGAAAGGGAATCTAGAATCGGAGGGAATGAGGTAGGTGAGAAAGAGAAAGGGAATAAACAGAATCAAGATATGCTAAGCATATGTATTTAAGATGTAAAAAATATACTGCAACCATGTACTAATTAAATTAAAAAGAAAAGAAAATAAGGAGCTGACAAATATCAGGCCACCTTAACAAAGAAGAGTAAAAAAAGAAAATAGGAAACGACTCCAGCTTATCCAGCCAGAGGGAACACATTCTGATCAAGGGGATGAGACTGGCCCAACTGAAAAGGCTGGAGGTCAACTTTTAAGAATTTGCTGGTGGCCTGAGTTCTGATTGATCATTATCTCAATTCTGGTTTCTAGTTCTGGAAATTTCATGGCTTGAGGGGTGGTTTCATTCTCATGAAATGATTTTCTCTGTTCATGGTAGTTAATCATGTGGAGCTCTGCTTTTCATGGACCTAGGGGATCACAGGCTAAGGACAATGGCTGGATACTTCTGGGCTTGGTTGAATGTGCCTATAAATCCCTTGTCTTAGTGTTCTCAGTCTTGAAGAAGGATGAGATTATGGAATTCAGAGCCAGTCAATCTGGTTTTGCCAACTTTTTGATAGACATTCCCTAAATGGTTAATACACTTATATGCAGAACTGAGATGAAATTTGACCCAAAGATTTATAGTAACAAGGGATACAAATTGAAGGTCAAGCTTTGTCCTGCTTTTAGCTACCTAAGGGCATCTGTAGGACTAAGTAAAGAGTTACAGCTTTTAGCAAAAATGGCTTTTAACTTTCTGTCTCAGAAGAAAATACAAATCATGCTTTTAATGAGAAGCAGGTAAAGGTCCAGGATTTTGCTTGTGTTCCATCCCTATGGTGGTCTCTATGTCATAATTGAGTCAGTTCCTACTGGCCCCTCCACATTTATTCTCTGCAATTCTCTGCCCTGCTCCTGTGCCCCTGGCTACTGGTGCAGACAATGAAGATATGAGTTGTTTGTGGAGAAATTTTAAATAATGGGAAATCAAACAAAAGTCAACCTACTTTTTATTAGCACCATGATTAAAATGCTAAAATCAAAAATTATAGCAGTTTTAATAATATATGTGTAGGCCTCAAATATTCTCTCCTCTTCTTTCCTCTCTTTTTTAAAAAAACACTGTTCTACATAGAAGTTATTTCAGATAGCTTCCAGTTACAAAGTCATTGGAGACACAGAGTCTCAGTGACAAGATTTCCTTTGCAAAACAAGTTTCCAGGGTTCAAAACCCTTGGAGTTTGCTGCAGGAGCAGGTTCTGTGTCTGGCATCCATAGTATAACATATTTCTTGTTTAAATAGTTTAGAAACTGCAATTGTCAAGAAAAAGAACGAAATATGAATTCCATTTTATGTCATTCTGTGTAGCTACCTGCAATTTTATATTCATGTTTAAAATTTAAAACGTTGAAATAACCTGAGGGCAGTAGGACATGTCTGTAATACCAAGTATTTGGGAGGCTGCAGCAGTAGGATGGTGAGTTTGCGCCCAACCTCAGCAACTTAGTAATTTATCAAGACTCTACCTCAAAATAAAAGGGCTTAGGATATACCTCAGTGTAGAGGCCCCGCATGATTATTGTTTAAAATAAATTGTCCTTAAGGGTTGGGTTTGTAGCTCAGTGGTACTGCGCCTGCCTGGCAAGCACAAGGTCCTGAGTTCAATCCCCAGTACCAGGAAAAAAATAAAGTAAAATAAAATAATAAATAAATAAATTGTCCTATATGACCAGGGAGAGAGGCATTAAAAATTATCTTCTCTGAGTGTTAAAAATGTCACATACCACATTGTATAGAGCACAGAAACAGCCTCTGCAGTTTGGCTTCTACTGGAATCACAGAAACCAAGAAAGGAAAAAAGCAAGATTGGGGCAATTATACCTTTCTTTCTCTGTTGGTTTGGCAACATACTTGATTTTGACCAGAGGTCACAACTCATGTCAAAGGTTCTATCCACATTGCTGGTAATTAACATTCTCTCCCACCTCTTTTCTAAACTACACTCCTTCTAGACTGTTCAGATCCAGGTGTTCAAAGGCACTACCTTCACCCCTTACTGATCTAAGGACTGTGCACAACCTCTTGTATCATCCTTACACCCTGCCCATACTTTTATAAAGACTTTAACTAATATATACCCTTATTGCTCTTAGGCCCAATTTTCAGCAGAACTCTTCATTATCCTAAACTTCAAATGAAAAATCATTTCCTCCTTAAATATGTACAAGTCTAAGTCCACAAGTTCTTAGAATTATGGAAATGAAGTAACTGATATTAGTTGTTTAATTAATTTCTCTGTTCAGGGAAGTATAGGAAAATATCACAGGATGTACATTTAGCTAAGGAATCTACTTCAGCACAGCCTCTAAAAATCATCGTCTCTTCTCACATGCTTGCCTGTCAACTCCTAAAAATAAAGTTTGACAAATTAACATTTAACCCAACCCCTGCCCTGACAAAAATCACTTCAATGCTTTTCTGGTTCTCTCAAAAGTGGGAACTAAGAACACACCAGTTGTACCATCTCTAAAAATTAAATTAATGCATTCTGTTATTGATCAAAACCTCTGATCATTTTAAGCTAATAGAAAAAATTAATTCTAGGCAGCACTGACTTTAATCTGTCCCAATCCTAGGTATTTCATTTCATGATATCAGTGATGACTTGAAGATTCTACTTAAAAGGGTTTTTTTAGAATAAAGAACATTTTATGATTAATATTTTTAAAATATATTTAATGAGAAATGAGACACTTTCATTGAAATTAAAAGAATATTGATTCTTTTATTTTATATTTAAAAAGCCTTAAATACCTTCTAAGAACTTGATCTTAAGTACCAAACTCAAATGAGAAAAAACAGAAATATACCTAGCAAAGAATAAAATCACATAATTTCTACAAAACAATTTATCAATCTGACCTGACCTCACCACTACCATGACTAATCTTATGATAGCTAGAGCTGAACAACACCAAAAGCAAGAGCAATAATAATAACTAACACTTATATGATGCTTGCCATGTATTCAACTATATGTGCTTACTGTGTGTGATTATTTTCCATGCACTAACTCATTTAAACCTCAGAACAATGCCAGGAGTTATATCACTATTATTATTACTGTTTTACAGATGAAGAGACTAGACTCAAAGAATTTAAGTAATTTGTTCGAGACCACACAGTGAGTAAGCAACAGAACTGTGATACAGGCATAGACCATACCTCTAAAAGCCCATACATCTAAACACCATGGTATGCCATCTCGGCAAGAACTTGGGGAAAAGACACTTCTAATGATGTACAATTTAAAAAATACAATCAGATTAATCACATCACATGAAATCCATTTAATTTCTATAGCTCTTTCAGGAGCAACAACTAAATGCAAGAACTGAGGGATCCCAAGAGAATGCTTACTGCTGTAACATTTGTGAGGTTATGACATTATAGCCAGATGAGTTAGGTAGAGATATTACAGGCAATCAGATCGGGCTAGGTCCTCGAGAGTCAGGACAAAGGTAAAACACACCACAGCTGCACTGGAGACATACCAGTTGGAAACAAGATAAAGACAATATGACTAGACCCACACACTTCTCTAATTAACAAACACTGGGTCTAATGAAGTCTAGATAGATGTCAAGCACCCCAGTGGGTGACCAGAGACCTCTGGACCCACCACTCCCTAGGAGAATCTTTGTTCTTTCCATCCATGCTTGTTATGTGACTTGTTTCTCACTGGACCACTATTACCTAAGTGACTACACTTCTAACCTTATTGCATGATCATGGCTGTGGCCCATGTTATACCCACTTGGCTTTCACCCTATAAAACCCCTTTGTAAAGTGGGGTTCCCTATCTACCAAGTCAGGAGCTTTCCTATCAGTAAATATCTTCCTACTTTTAACCTCCATTGTTCCTAGGACTCAATCTTCAATTTCTAGAGAATAAGGACATATTTCATATTTCATCTCTGGTATTATTTCCTGTAACATTAGTGTAGGCCTCAGTGAGATAATAATTAACAGGCAATAAGAATTTACTTTTATTTCTTGATTGCTAAATCATATTAGGTAGCAAAAAATTGTCATTCTTGTTTGTCACTGCTTTGTGCCTTTTGTAAATTACTCTATGCTTTGAGTTCTTATACATTGTCTTTTGTTAAAATGATGATGATATTTCTTTAAAGGGTATTTTACTTTTGTAGACAAGGTTTTATGTTTTGGTTTAATATCAACTGCTTGATTGACTTGTTAGACAATGCTAAGGAAATGTAATATTAGATCGCCATCTAATGGCCTTTACCAATAATTATGAGTAAATTTAGAAAATGTAAAAATAGATTTCTATAAAATCTAGTTCATATTTGAGAAATATACTTGCCTATTGATAAAGTGTGAGACTACAGCTATCAGTTAATGAGGCACTAGACTGACAGCCACTCTTTTTTCTTTTCTTTGTATGTGTGTGTGTGTGTGTGTGTGTGTGTGTGTGTGTATCAGGGATCAAACCTGGGACCTTGTGCTTGGGAGGCAGGCAGCGTAACCACTTAACTAAATCCCCAGCCCTTGAACTAAATCCTTGGCCCTCTGACAGCCACTCTTAAGACTTGGGGGAAAGATTTCACTGAGCAGTCTGGCCCAATCCTTCTCTACTCTAGAGAAAATGTTGAGCCAGCTCTGCCTCAGTTTCCTTTCTGGTCTGATCTTCGGCTGGTAAGGAGGCATGTCTCAACTCTTGAGATTCCCCATTTTTGCCTTTCTAGGCTGAAAGTCAACTCAGGACAAGCTGTCACACTAATTCACCATGAGCATGTGAAAAAAATACCTCCTTTCCTGATCTCACTTCCAATGTGTCCTGCCACTTTATACTCTCCTTTAGAGAGGAAGGTAAAATTAGAAAGGATCCCTAAAGTACCCAAAGTTTTCCTAAGAACCTTTAAATTAAATCCTTAGAAAAGGAGGGTTTTGCTAACACCAAAGAAAGGGAAGTCATTTTTAGATAAGGAACACACACCCTGTCTCTGGGTCAGATAAGACGTGGAGATTTTTCCAGAGAGCAAATAAACATGATATTCCCGCTTAGTGTTCCAGGCAACAGTCTTCCTCAGGAGACTGAACCTGAGACCCAGAGGAAAGAACCGACTTCTGGTGAGAACAGAAGGAGCTATTTCCCTAAGCACAATATTTAAGGGACCAAAACACATTTAGTTTAAAGAATTCCCCCCCACCCCTCATATGAAAGAAAAATACTTTTGCTAATAAATTGTAGATTAAATGCTGACCTTTCTGGAAACAGCATAGAATTAGTGAGAACTGGGGTGACAACTGAGGGGTCATGGCCAGGGGACCATCTGGCAGGTGCTCAAAGCCCCCATCCTCCCGCCAATGGAAGCTGGCTTCTGACAGCCCATATGGATAATCAGTAGAAGATCTCTGCATATATACTGTCTCTAACTGGACTCCTCAGTGAGGTGAAATGTAACCCTTTCAGTGATCATCAGATATCCTCTCAGAGTGACCTGAAATAATGCTGGTGGGGCCATTTCTCAAGCCTCTGTTAAAAGTTGAGCTATAGGACCACACTGTTCGTTCACTCTCTCTCTCTCTCTCTCTCTCTCTCTCTCTCTCTGCTAGTGAGATAGATACAAATAGAAACAACAGCTCCACCAGAAGCTTTTGACAAATATTTAACAGTCTAGAAACTCCCAAGCTCTTGGGAATTAACTTTAGAACTCTTTGGCTGCTTTTACTATTAGACCACACCTCTCTAGAAGGCCTCAGGCAGAAATAGCTTATAGCAAACTCTTGGCCTTTCACAGAACAGATAACAGAAAAGTGGTTTACATTTGTATAAATGTATAAAATAAATAAAACAGATCTCAGCCATCTTTTCTCTCCTTCCATGTGCTTGTAAAAACCTGGTAAGTGTGCCTTGTGGTTAACAGGTAATGGTTGTAAGTTTAACTTGTGAGCTTCAGACTTGGAACAATGTGCAGTCTTTTTGTTGCTTCTGGGGAAGGTTACCTAGGTAATCAGATAGCACAGTTGGGTTGGCTTAGATGGTTTCTTCATGGGCAAAGATCCCTGAGGAACTGTCTGCTTCTGTTTCTAAAAGTGATCTCTTTTGCAGGGAAAAAAGCAATGCCTCCCCCCGACACACACACACACACACCAGGATCAAACTCAGAACCTTGTGCTTGCCGTGCAGGTGCTATGCCACTGAGTGAAATCCCTGGCCCACACGGCCCTTTAATCTGCCTCATTCTCTCTCAAATAATTAGAAAACAGTGGCTTAGATCCTTTTGATTATTGGTTTGGCTAGAAATGCTTCCTTCTTTAAAAACATGATCTTACAACTAAAATCGATTGTAACTTGGGCTTTTGAAGTATCTATGGGAGTAAGAACACAAGTTCCCTGGAAAGATAAGATCATGCACTGATAGTGGTGGCTACTCCAGTCCAATTTATCTTCTAAGCCCTCTCCAGATGGCAGCCACCTGCCCTGGAGCTGTGACATCCTAGAAGAAGCTCTGGGAACATAAGGAATCAATCAGAATCATAGGGATGCCATGTTTCTATTTGTTTCCAGAATGGGGAATGCCAAGTCAAAGTCACTCCTTTGGAATATATTGTTAAACACTGGCAAAAGTTAAACCCTCATGTATTAAGGAAGAGCAGCTTAATATTCTTCTGCACCTACACATGGCCTGCCTATGCTCTAGAGCCAAGATAGAATACAGAAGGAAATATTATGATGCTATTTCACCACTAGAATTATATTGTAAGAAATAGTGAAAATGGTCAGAATTGCCTTATGTTCAGATCTTCTTTGCATTAAGAGATAATCCTGATTTGTGTTCAAAGTGTAAATACAAGCTGGAGAAAGACCAGGCACCTCTGGTCCTTATCACTAAACCTGAGTTTTCCTGCCCTTGCCTTCTGGACCCTGAGGACCAGGTTTCCAAGGCAACTCTAGTCAAAATTCCACCTACTAGATTTGAGGACAAGGTTTCTGAGGCAACCCTAATCAAAGATCCACCTACTATCAAGCTTGAATTTTTTCCCACTTGCCCTTTAGAGTCTGAGATCCCTCCCTCTTACCCTTTAGAATCTAAGGGTGAAATTACATATTGTAATTTCCAAGGCAGCTGTAATTAAAGCTTCTGCAGAACTATAGCCACCTGTAGCTAATTTTGCTCAAAACCCTCAAGAACAATATCTCTTACAAAAAGTAAATAGTGAATTCAGACATGCTCATGCCCATATTTATTTCAGTGACCTCAAACAGATCAACAAGACCTAGAAAAGTTTGCCTTTGTGGGTGGGACTTCCCCAAACCTATGAATTAGACTAGAAAGATATAATTTACTTTTAAATCAAATATTGACTGCTAATGAAAAACAAGCAGCATTGCATGCTGCCATTGTGTTTGGAGATGAATATCATATATTCAATTTAAAGGGCCAGAACATAGGCAGCCTGGGGAATAACCACTTCCTACTGGATCCCAAGCAGTGCATACACAAGTTCTCTACTGGCCTACTAACCAGGCAGGAGATTGGAATAGGAGGTTATTTTCAGATGTGTATTCTTAAGGTCTAAGAAGGGCAAGAACTAAACCTGAAAGACAAAAGTGCATCCATGTTGGCCCAGGAGTGAACTTTAGAGCCCATCTACCGACCCCTACCACGCTAACCATATAATCTATGTCTGCAGCTTGTACTCAGCTAGAGCATGTTCTGAGAAGAACCACAGAATGCACCCTGAAAAAACTCCATCCCGTAACAGCAGGTCTGCTTCTGTAATCTAAGCCTCGCCACCCCTCCCCAGCCAAGTTCTTACTTGCTACCCTATAAAGATAGGGCTTTTTCTAAAGTCTACTCCCTTTGACAGTGGGGTCCACACACATGAATAAACTTCTAGTCCTCTTGATTTTCGGTCTCCGTGACAGTTATTCTTGTTTGGTCTAACAAGCCCTTCAATTATTTTAAATTATCAACTATTCAGCAGGAGGAAAAAGAAAACCCCTCTGCATTTTTAGATCACTTACAAGAGAAATTGATACAATATACATCTTTGGCACCTAAATCAACAGAAGGACTGATCATTCTTAAAGATAAGTTTATAACACAGTCAGCTCCAGATATTAGGAAAAAAACTGCAAAAGATGGCTTTTGCTTCGGACAGCTCACTTGACAGCCTAGTAAAAATTGCTTCCTCTGTATTTTATAATTGAGAGCAGGAGGAGACCAGGAAGAGAACACAGGGACAGAAATGGCAGCCTTAGAAGCAGCTCTAAAAGAAGTAGACTCTAGGTCTGATTCTTGGGGCTCCAAATAAAGATGGATGACTAAACCCAACTGCTACCACTGCAAAAGGCCAGACTCCAACAAGAGGCCCCTGGACCATGCCCGACTGTAAAAGCTACAATTAGAGGTTGGACTGCCCTCTGAGGCAAAGGCCTCAGAGTTCATACCCATGTTTCCAGCTGGTCCAACAGGACTGAAGGACCCCAGGGGCACTCTCTGCCTTTTCCCTCTGGCCAGACTGTCATCTTCACAGAGAGTCCCAGGTAATTGTAACTACAGAGGGAAAAGAAATGTCTATTGCTAGACAGTGGTACTTCTCTCTCTCTCTCTCTCTCTCTCTCTCTCTCTCTCTCTCTCTCTCTC
>NW_022900929.1:55128904-55212311 GCF_012274545.1 Fukomys damarensis | reverse complement strand
TCTCTCTCTCTCTCTCTCTCTCTCTCTCTCTCTCTCTCTCTCTCTCTCTCTCTCTGTCCTTCTCTTCAACTCTGGCCATCCTTCTAGCTGCCACACATCAGCAAAAAGATTCAGTGAGTGAAGAGGTAGCTCACTATTTTTCTCAACCCTTATGTTGTAACTGGGATGGCTTTCTCTGCATCCATTCCTTTTTAATTATGCCTGAAAGACCAGTACCCCTCCTGGGGAAAGATATCTTGTCCTTTCTGTAGATACAGAAATAAATCCTGAAGTGTGGGTAACGAAAGGTAAAACAGGAAGGGCAATAAATGCTGCCTCAGTACAGATACATCTCAAAGTTTCTGCTATTTTTTCCTCACCAGAGACAATATCCTCTAAGGCCTGAAGTTAAAAAGGGATTATTGCCTATAATTGAAACCTAAGAGCACAAGGTTTACTGAAAGCCTGTAAAAGCCCATGCAACACCCCAATCTTGGTGTCCAAAAACCCAATAGAGTGGAGGTTAGTACAATACCTTAGACTGGTAGATATGGCAGAAGTGCCCATCCACCCAGGGGTACCTAACCCATATACTCTCCTCTCTCAGATCCCAATGGATGCCTGTTGGTTTTCAGTGTTAGATCTAAAAGATGCCTTCTTTTGTATTTTTTTAAGTTCAGATTCCCAGTTTCTTTTTGTTTTTGAAAATCTTCATGACCAAGCCTCTCGACTGACTTGGACTGTGCTTCCTCAAGGATTAAGAGTCTTCACCTTTTTGGACAGGTGCTTTTCCATGACCTGGCATGTTTTGAATCTTCCCAGATCATGGTCTTACAATAGGCAGATGATATACTATTATGGCCCCCTCAGAAGAACTCTTCAGGCTGTGCTCTGCTAAATTTTCCAGCAGACAGGGGTTATAAAGTTTCTAGATCTAAAGCACAACTTTATACCTTGAGGTAAAATATTTACACCTTGTCATATCTAAGGGAACCCAAAGACTGAAGAAAGAAATAAACCAGCACTTTCCTTTCCATAGCCCAAGACCCTAAAACAGCTAACAGGATTCCTAGGAATTACAGGCTTTTGTCACCTTTGGATAGCAGGGTATGATGAGATTGCATGACCTCTCTGTCAGCTTATAAAGGAAATCCAAAAAACAGATATCCTGGGAACCTAATTTCCAAACTGCATTCCAGAAGTTTAAACAAGCACTTCTAAATGCCCCTGCACTGAGCTTAATGACAGGACACTATTTCAATCTATATGTTGATGAAAGACAGGGGATGGCTTTGGGAGTGCTTGCATAGGATTGAGGACTTGCCCAACAACCTGTAGGGTATCTAAGTCATGAATTGTAGCAAAGGAATGGCCTGTATGCCTTAGAGCTACAGCCATAGTAACTCTCCTAATACTAGAGGCATTCAAGCTGATTTTAGACAAAGATTTCACTGTACATACACCCTCAAAGTGGCAAGACTTCTTTCTGTCCAAAGAGAGCTTGTGGTTATCAGACAACTGACTTCTTAAATACCAGGCTCTATTTCTTGCAGAACCAGCCAATAAGGACATGTTCCTCCTTAAACCCTGCCACCTTTCTGCCAGATAGCGAAGAAATTGAAACTCACAGACATGACTACAAACAGGTAGTTCTTCATGCATGCATAGCTCAAGAAGACTTATTAGACACTCCCCTTACTGATCCTGTATTGACCCTTTTCTGTAACGGCAGTTCCTTTACAGAAAATAGGAAAAGAAAGGCAGAATATGCAGTAGAGACCCTACATCAGAAACTTGAAAGTTCCTCACTTGCACCTGGGACTAGTGCTCAACTAGCAGAACTCATAGCTCTAACCAGAGCTTTACAACTCAGTAAGGGACAAAGAGTCAATATTTATACTGATTCAAGTATGCTTTCTTAGTATTGCATGCCCACAAGGCCATATGGAAAGAGAAATTATTTGACAGCCAATGGATCTCCCGTCAAATACCATAATAGATAGATAAACTTGTATCATATGTCTTTATGCCCTCTGAAGTAATTCACTGTAAAGGACACAAGAATGGACTGACAAAGTATCTCAAGCTAATCAACTGGCTAATGCAGCTGCAAAAGAAGGTGCTCAAGGCGCCCCCACCGCTTCAGGGCCCCCTGATTTGGGAAGGGTCCCTCAATCATACTCGACCCAAATACTCTCAGTCAGATGTGGGCTCTCTCCCATGAATGCCAGTTTCTTCCATCAGGATGAATATAATTGGATGATGGTAAATTGTTCCTTCTTGGCACTAGCCAATGGAAAATTATTAAATTTTTACATCAAACCATTCACTTAGGGAGAAACAAGACTCAGCAGATGGCCTCAAAGTTATTCTTGGGAAAAGGACCCTCTCAGATGATACAACAGGTAGTTAAGTCTTGTGAGCTTTGCCAAAAGAATAAATCCTCTCAGCCAAACCATATCTCTTCAGGTATGCAAAAACATAGTAAATACCCTGAAGAGAATTAGCAACTTGATTTTGCCCATATGCCAAAAAGTAAGGAACTCCAGTACTTACTGGTCTGAATAGATATGTTCACAAAATAGGTTGAAACCTTTCCTTGCAGAATAGAAAAGGCTCAAGAGGTGGTAAAGAGTTTGGTTTTAGAAATTATTCCCAGGTTTGGATTTCCTAAGAGCTTACAGAGTGATAAAGCAAGAGTCACCCATAGTGTCTCTCAGGCACTGAGCATCCTCTATCACCTCCATTGTGCCTGTAGGCCACAATCTTTGGGAAACATAGAAAAAAAACAAATGATATCTTAAAGAGATATCTTAAATGATATCTTAAAGAGATCTTTGCATAATGGCTCAGGAAACTCACCTGCTTATCAAAATAAGAAATACACCCAAATTCTGGGTTTCAGTCCATTTGAAATGCTTTATGGACATCACTAATGGTTTTCTCTTCGATAGAGAAACAGATGCCTTACTAAAAGACGTCACTTCACTGGATAAATTCCAACAGACTCTCCAACAGCTCCTGGAGGCTCAGCCTTGAGAAAAAGGAAGTTCCATATTCCAACCCGGAGCTTTGCTACTGGTAAGGTCTCTTCCCTCATCATCACCTTCCCTAAGATCATCTTGGGAAAGTCTGTACACTGAAATCTTGTCAACTCCATCAGCTGTCAAGGTAGCAGGCTTGAACTCATAGATACATCATTCCCAGTTCAAGCCCTGAGAACCAGAGACCATGGCTGAATATAAACAACCATCCAAATACTCCTGTAAACCCACAGAAGATTTGAAGTTCTTCTTCATGAAAAGGGCCAAGGCTTCAGATAAATAAAGCTAAGGTGTTACTTTTGGCTCTTTTACTAATTACTTTACCATTAAAAAGACAATGCAAATCTTTCTTAATATGGGCACAGGAATATGCAGAATTGTTACAACAAACATCTTGCTGGATATGTGGCCTGCTCCCCTTGTCAAGTACATCAGGACTTCCTTTGTGGGTATGCCCACTTCCAGATGATTGGAATTAACTATAAGACATTGATGAGACTCAAAAAAAGTAATTCAGAGTTAGCCCACCATTACAAAGTAACTGAGTGGCCTATAAACTGCACCCTTAATGATCTTGAACATAATCTATCCTCATAATAGTTTGTTGATTTTACTGTTTGGCCCATGTCTCTTTGGCGTTGTCTCCTCCAGACTTAAAACTATACACCTATCCATGATGGAAGTGCCTGATGCCTATCGAGGCCTTTAGATAGATCACAACTACAAACTCCATCACTCTGAAATAGCCAGAGTTGTCATTGCCCCTTGCCTCCTCATGGCAGTTTGGAATACCTCTTCGGGGAGGGGGTGTGTATTAGAGACAATAGAGGGGGGTGAGTTAGGTACAACAGTTCTAGGGCTAGGTCCTCAAGAGAGTCAGGACAAAGATGAAACACACCAAAGCTGGAGACATATCAGTTGGAAACCAGGCCTTAAGATAAAGACAAGATGACTAGACCTACACACTTTAAAGAAGAAAAAAAAAAACAAAACAGAGCCTAATGAAGTCTAGATAGATGTCAACCACCCCAGTGGGAGACCAGAGACCTCTGGATGCACCACTTCCTAGGAGAATCTTTGTTCTTTCCAACCATGCTTGTTATGTGACTTGTTTCCCAACTGGACCACTATTAGCTAAGTGATTACATTTCTAATGTTACTGCTTGATCATGGCTGTGGCCCATGTTGTATACACATAGGTTTCACCCTATAGAACTCCTTTGTAAAGCGGGGTTCCCCGGCTACACAGTTGGGTCCCCTTCTGCCCCTTGGGAGCTTTCCTATCAATAAATATCTTCCTACTCTTAACCTCCATTGTTCCTAGGTCTTGTTCTTCAATTTCTAGAGAACAAGAACTGGGTGTATCATACAGTTAACAGGTTGAGAAATATAAAGTCATATTCCATCTCTGGTATTATTTCCTATAACAATGACAGCAGCATCAACACCGTGGGACCTCATATTGTCAGGGGGAAAAAAGACAAGAACTAGCTCAGCAATTCTCATCATTTAGGAAGGTATCAAGAACCTCTTTGTGTTTCTGTTGATAGCTACTGTCCCTCTCCCCAAAAAATATCTATTTTGCATTCAATTTCAGGGAGTTTGAAAAGCCTTAATGCCCTTCCATGGACTCTGTTAAAAAAAAAAAAAAAAACACTTCTTAGATGATTTTTGAGTCTAAAGTACTGTATATTTTATAGGAAGAAAGAATTATTTGATTTATATTTATTAAGTGACTACTACATGTAAAACACTCTGCTAAATCCTATGTGAAGAATACAAGGAAAGATATTAATAGTCCTTGCTTTGAAATTGCTGTATAGAGCTCCAAAATAAGGTAAGAGTAAAGACTTACCTTGGCTTCTCTAGGCACTCAAAGAAATAGAACATCTAGCATAAAACTTCAAAAAGAAGACTCAAACTATGATCTAGTTTAAAGAACTGATCAAAATTGGAGAGAAAATAGAAAAGACACATGATATCAGGAAATAAGAGAATTTTTCATCTTAACACTCATTTGAATGTGCGCTCCAAAAATTTCAATTTTACCAAAAATAGGATGTGTGTTATAACTATTTTTAAAAGCCTTTAAAAGCCTTATTTTCCTACTAGATAATATGCTTCATGTTACATCAGCATCAATTTTGGGGTTGTTTGTTTGTTTGGTTTTTTTTGTTTTTTTCTTTTTTGAGACAAAAGGTCTCACTATCTAGTTCAGATTGGCCTTGAATTCACTATGTAACCTAGCCTTGAACTTGCAGCAGTCCTTCTGCCTCAGCTCCTCCCCCTTCTACCCCTCAGTGCTAGGAACAGCAATAATTCTCTCACCTTAGCCCAGCCATCTGCAGGGAGTGTAGCACTTAACTAGAAGCCCTCGGCTATCCCTCTCAGAAGAACCAGAATGTACATTAAATTGTTAACCACAATAAGGATACCTGTCAATAGAATTTTGCTTGAGACTCATAACTCATTTCCCCATGGCCAGAGTCATTCACAAATAGAAATTTATTTTAATTCCAAGGTGGCTTTGTATCTCATTAGCAATCCCATGAGCTTCCACCCTTTGTATTCAACTGTCAACAGTCCTTGATGTGCTGAATAAAGATGCTGTCCAAACTGGGAATCAAAAGAAGAAAGGGGGGAAAAAATCTCTGTTCCTTTTCTCAGACTCCAAGTGGAGTTGTTGAGCTGACTCAATGCCCTAGGGAGCACTCCTTTTATTTTCTTTTCAGTCCTGGTCATGATTTAAGATTCAAGCATTTGCATCATGCAGCCTTCTTTCCTGCTGAAATTCTTTCCAATAAAAATACAACACAGAAGGACAGGGAATATTTGAAATACTGGCAGAATCAATGTTGACTGGGGAATTTAAAATGTTAGAATTAAAATCTGAAGGGAAACAGATTAAGGCATTATTAGCTAAGATTCCCCAGAAAACAATATACAAAAATAGAATATAAAAAAGAAGACATTCAGTAAAATTGTCATCATGCATTCAACCAGAAATGGATCCTGCACTTTCCCATATGCAAATGAGATGCAAGTTTGGAGCAGTTGCCTCTCTTCAAGAGACTCAGAATACTGAAGTGTTAAAGATATAGGAGAGAAATAACTCCCAACCTGCTAGATGTCAGATTTGCCAAGTTCATACCACCTGAAATCCAGGAATGAATTCTGTGATTGTTGATTGATTGTGTAAACCTGAGAAGTTTGATTGAGAAGTTTAACTAAATGGTTCAGCAATTCCATGTCCTAGAGCAAAGAAAAAAGGAGGAATGACTGATAGGTAGAAAATTCCAAAGTCAACTATAGTCTGAAAACATGCTTATAGAGCCGGAGATTTAGCTCAGTGCTTCCCCCACCTGCCTCTAAGCACAAGGTCCCAAGTTTGATCCCCAGTATCAAACTTGCTTATAGAAGAGGAAATCATCTGCTCTTGACATGGTAGAAAGCTAAACATCATAGTCTAACAAGCCAAGACTACAAGCCCCTTAGCATTGAATTGAAATTAATCTGAAGGGAAATTTAACAAATTTCACACAAAAAAATTCTGGAGTTAATTGTAAAAGAAAAACCAATTTTTTTTCTTTCTCTTCCCAGCATTCTCTCTCTTCTGCCCCAGAACAACATAATTTTCTATTGATAGCTACAGTCTTTTGGCCATTTCTCCACAACTGTAAATACACATCATAGATAATGATATATCTCATTCACTCATAATGTATTCTGGAACTATTTCCAATTACCCGGCATTAATTAGAGCAGCAAGGCAATATGCTATGCAAAGGATATGCAATGATAACTAAAGGAGCCATCCTTGTCTTTAGTACAATAGGGAGACAGACATATGAACAATGGAACATGATGCAGAGTACACTGGGCAATAAGAGAAGTATGTACCTTATATATGTGTTATAAATACCAAAGCAAAGAACTCCATCTCAGATATGAGCCATGGAGAAATACCCCAGGATTTGAAAGATAAACAGGAAAATAAAAATATAAGTTTCTGGAAATTTCTTAGAAGTCAATAATGGACAACATAATATTTCATCTGCATAACAAAGCAGGAGTACTGTCCCAGGGCAGGATGCTCCATTTCTATGTGTTCAAGGGCTGTATGTATCTGTTATGAGATATTTAGTACTATGCTACAAATACAGTACTAAAATATGCAAATAATTTATCACTTAATAAATTAAATAGGTTTAAGGTCATCACTATAACCTAGTTAGTATCATTTGTATCCTCATATGCTTTGAGAGATGGAGGAGAAAGAGGATGGAGTTATACTTAGCCTGCTGTGAATGGAACCTATCCTTGGGTTTCCCATGATTGTACATAGTGACCAAGAACAAGATCTGTTCTGAGTGCCTAGAGGGAAAAGGTTAGGTGGGCAGCTCCAAGCTAAAATCGTATTTACCACCTAATTCCTGAAGTTGACTCCTATACAAGCTTTCCTGTTTTGGACAAAATATCTAACAACTTCAAGGAGTAAGGTTTAATCTAGCTCATATATCAGGAAATTTAAGGTCAGCAGGCTCTAGGTCAGAAGGTCACAGCAGAGGGCATGGTAGAACAAAGATACAAAGCTCTTCATTTCATGGCATTTGGGAAGCTGAGCAGGAGAATAGTACTACAGAGGAACAGTCAGAGACTATATGTAGTATTCAAGGTCATGACCCATCCAGACACACCCAGGAACATATTTTCCTATTCTGCTAGATGCTTCTTTTTTTAAAAAAATCATTAATTTTATTGGTACATTTAAGATATACAATATAATGACATTCATTGTTAGAAATTTGCACCTTTACATAATCCAACTTGGTTCTTATTTTTCCCCATCCCCCTGCCCTCCTTCAACCCCTCCAACCCTCCCTATCTACAAAGACTTTGTTTCCATTATTTTTCATTTTCTTATATTAATTCCATTCCCTTCTTTCCTTTTCCCTACCCCTCCCACTTCCCCTTCCCCTTTGCCCTTTTCTTCCTATTTACACTATTATACCTTTTAGTCCTTATTCACACTTTCAGCTTCTCACACTAAAGAAACTACTCAGTATTTACATGTGTGTCCTATTTATTTCATTTAAGAGTTTCACTTCAATGTGCATCCATTGCGGCTATAAATGTCTCTAATTTCTGATTTTTATGGCTGAATAGTACTCCATTTTATTTTTTAAAAAAACATTCTCTTTATCCAGTCACCAGTTGATGGGAAATTGGGCTGCTTCCAAGTTTTAGCTATTGCATACTGTGCCGCTATGAACATGGGTGAACATATATCACTGTGGTATGATTCTTTTAATTCTCTGGGGAAGATACCCAGCAGGGGAAATAGATGAGTCAAATGGGACTTCCAATCCTAGTTCTTTGAGGTATATCCATACTGATTTCCACAGTGGTTGCACCAGTCTACACCCTTAACAGCAGTGCAGCAGGTTCCTCTTTCCCCACAGCCCTGCCAGCATTTGTTATTGGTTGACTTCATGATAACAGCCATTCTTTCTGGGGTGAGGTGGAATCTGAGCGTTGTTTTCATTTGCATCTCTTGAATGACCAGTGATGTTGAACATGTTTTTATATATTTATTTGCTATTTCTACTTCTTCATCTGAGAAATGTCTGTTCATTTCAGATGCCCATTTTTGGATTGGGTCTTTAAATTGGGGAGGTCTGATTTATTTTTTAAGTCCTTTATATATTCTAAGTAGTAGACCTTGTCTGAGGAACAGCCGGTGAAAATTTTTTCCCACATTGTGTGTTGTCTCTTCACACTATTGGTGGTTTCTCTTGCTGTGCAGAAGCTTTTTAATAACAAGACATCCCAATTGTTGATACTTTGAGCTAATTCATGGGCAACTGAGGTTTTGTTCATAAAATCTTGTCCTACACAATGTCTTCAAGAATTCTACCTAACCTCTATTCCAGCCAATTTAGTTCTGCCTTAATATTTAGATCTTTAATCCATTTCAATTTTAGTTTAGTACATGGTAAGACATACAGGTCTACTTTTAATCTTTGGCAAGTTGAAATCCAGTTTTTTCAGCACCATTTATTAACAAAGCCATTTTTCCTCCAGTGAGAGTGTTTGGCTCCTTTGTCAAAGATGAGGTGGCTGAGTGTATCTAGAGTTGTTTCTTCATCTTCTAGTCTGTTCCACTGGTCCTCAGGTCTATTTTTTTGTCAGTATCATGCTGCATTTACCACAGTAGCTTTGTAGTATAATTTCAAGTTGGGGATTGTCTTGTCTTTATTGTCTAGAATTGTTTTTGCTATTCTAGGTCTCTTCTTGTTCCAAATGAAGTTTTAGATTGTTTTCTCAAGATCTTTGAAGTATGCTGCTGGAATTTCAATTGGGATTATATTAAATCTATATAGCAGTTTGGAAGTGTGGCCATTTTTTTATGTTGATTCTTCCTACCCACAAGCAAGTGATGTCTTCCCATTTTCTGATATCCTCTCCAATCTCTTTTTTCAGAGTGCTATAGTTTTCAGAGTAGAGGTCTTTGATTTCTTTTGTTAGGTTGATTCCTATGTATTTCAATTTTTTGGATGCTATTTTGAAAGGAATTGTTTGCCCCATTTCTCTGAGTCTGTTTTTCATGAACAGGAAAGCTATTGATTTTTGTGTGGTGACCTTGTATCCAGCTACTTACCTGAATTTAGTTAAGTCTAGAAGACTTTTGGTGGAGTTCTTGGGGTCTTCTATATAGAGTATCATGTCATCTTCAAATAATGACAATTTGACTTCTTCATGCCCTATCTTTATTATTCTTATTTCTTTCTCTTGTCTAATTGCTGTGGCTAATCTTTCCAAAACTATACTGAGCAGGAGTGGTGATATCTTTGTCTTGTTCCTGATTTTAGTGTGAAGGATTTCAGTTTTTGACCATTTAGTATGATATTGGCTGTTGGTTTTTCATAGATGGCATTCATCAGATTGAGGTTGAGACCTTCTATTCCAATTTGCTGTAGGGTTTTTATCATGAATGAGTGTTGGATTTTTTCAAATGATTTTTCTGCATCTACTGAGATGATCATATGGTTTTTGTCCTTGGCTCTATTAATATACTGTATTATATTTATTGACTTCTCTATGTTGAACAATCCCTGCATCCCTGGAATGAATCCCACTTGGTGAGGGTGTATGATTTTTTTGATGATCTTCTGTATTCTGTTTGCCAGCATCTTAATGAGGATTTTTTTTTTTTTTACATCTATGTTCATTAGTGAGGTAAGTTCTCTTTTTCAGTTAGGTCTTTCTCTGCTTTGGGGATCAAAGTGATGCTTGTTTCCTGGAATAAATTTGGGAGTATTTCCTCCCTTTTGATTTGACTGAAGAGTTTAAACAGTAGTGGCAGTAGTTCCTCTCTTAATGTCTTGTAGAATTTAACATGAAGCCATCAGGTCCTGGGTTTTTCTTAATTGGTAAGTTTTTAGTTACATTTTCGATTTCATTGATGATTTTTGGGTTGTTTAGAATTTTTAGTGCATCTTTGTTCAACTTTGGAAATTCATACTATGTAGGAATCTGTCCACTACTTCTGTATTTTCCATCTTCTTGGCATAGAGGTTTTCAAAGTAGGTACTGATGATCCTCTGGATGGGTCTGCTGGGTCAATTGTAATTTCCCCCTTTACATTCCTAATTGCCTGGATTTTGGCCTTTTCTTTCCTTCTTTTTTTTTAATAAGGTTGGCTAAGGGTTTATCAATTTTGTTTGTTCTTTTGAAGAATCAACTCTTTGCTTTGTTGATTTTGTGTATCATTCTCTTGGTCTCCATTGCACTGATTTCTGCTCTGACTGTTATAATTTCCTGCCTTGTATGAGCATTGGGATTGTCCTGCTCTTCTTTTTCTAGAAGCTTGAGGTTCAGCATCAGATTCTTTAATTGAGCTTGTTTTTTGTTTTTGTTTTTTTATTTTCTAATATGAGTATTCACTGCTGTAAACTTCCCTCATAAGACTGCTTTCATTGTGTCCCATAGATTCTGATATAATGAATTGTCATTGTCATTTAATTATAGGAACTGTCTGATCTGTTCTTTAATTTCCTCTGTGACCCATTGGTTATTCAGAAATGTGTTGTCGGTTTCCATGTGTTTATGAAATTCTTGCAGTTTCTTTTTCTACTGAGCTCCAATTTCATCACACTATGGTCTGATAATATACAGGGGATCACTTCAATTCCTTTGCACTTACTTAAACATGTTTGATGAGTATGTGGTCTTGTTTTGGAGAATGACCCATGTGCAGCTAAAAAGAATGTGTATTATGATTTTGTGGGATAGGATATTCTGTAAACATCTGTTAAATTCATCTCTTCAAGAGTTTGACTGAGTTCTAGTATTTCATTGTTATTTTCTATCTAGCTGATCTATCTGTGACAGTAGGGTATTGAGGTCCTCCATTACTACTGTGTTAGTGTTTATTTGATTTTTCATGTCTGTTAGTATTTTTTTTATATAGTTGGGTGCACTAGTATTTGGTGTATATTTATT
Source organism: Fukomys damarensis (assembly GCF_012274545.1). Taxonomy (NCBI): domain Eukaryota; kingdom Metazoa; phylum Chordata; class Mammalia; order Rodentia; family Bathyergidae; genus Fukomys; species Fukomys damarensis. The sequence continues at coordinate 55,200,783 of NW_022900929.1, read as the reverse complement.
TATGATTGTCATCTCTTCCTCTTGGATTGATCCCTTTACATGGATGTAGTGTCCTTCTTTGTCTCTATTAATCAGTGTTGGTTTGAAATCCACTTGATCTGAAAAGACAATAGCTACTCCTGCTTTTTTTCAGGTTCCTGTTACATGGAGTATTGTTTTCCACCCTTAACTTTCAGTTTATGTGTTTCTTTTTGAATTCAGTGTGTTTTGTGTGTTTCTTTTTTAATTAAACATATTGTTGGATCTTGCTTCTTGACTCATTCTGCCAGTCTATTTCTTTTGATTGGCGAATTGACACCATTAATATTAGTGGTTATAACTGATATGTAATGACTTATCCTTGTCATGACATTTTATTTTGTTGGATTCTCGCCCTTTGCATTTAATTTCTTTTCATTCCTGATGGATTAATTCTGCTGCACTTCCTGGGGTTGTGATCCTCTTTGTCTTTTCCAAGGATATTGTTTAAAATTTTTTGGAGTGCTGGTTTGGTATCCATGAAGTTCCTAAGGTGCTCTTTGTCATGAAAGTATCTTATTTCTCAATCAATTTGTAAAGATTGTCATAATATTTGACAAATTGTTATTTTTCTATTTCCATTAATTATCTACATTTGATAATTATAATTTCTCCTACAAAAACATTTCACTTCTCTCCATTTATTTTTCATTTTAACCATATGGATTCATATATATTTTATTCTTCAAATTATAATCTATTACTATCATTATTCATTTTGTTGCTCAAATTATTTTCAATTTGGCCAATAGTGGCTTCTTCAATATTTCCTTATATTCTCTTGATATGTCTCAATCATTTATTAAGCACATTATTATTTTCTGGCATATTTTCTTATGTTTTCTCTGCCTGGAATCAGCCATTTATATGAAGAGCTGAAGTTCCTTTCATTTGGGCAAGATATATGGAAACCAAGAAATGGGCTGGTAATGCCCATGGCTACTGGGTTTTCACTACTTCTAGGCCCTCTCAGAATTACTGAGTAGTGTGTATGCATGTGAGTGCATGTGCACAAGCATGTGTTTTGTGTGTTTATGTGTGTGTATCTTCATAAATTTATATTGATACTTCTAATTCCAATCCATTACAGGAATCATTCCAGCCTTCTCTCTCTCCTGCTATTTCTTGCTTTGATGAATTGGTTTTTATTATCTATGACACATTTACTTATTTGCTCTAAAATATACATACAGTAATTTCAAAATTGGCAACCCACACCCATGAAAAACAAGCTATTATTTAAGAACATTATCTTTGTACAATCCCTTTATTCTTTTCTCTTATAACATATAACCAAAAAGTTTTTCCTTTCAATCTATAATGAAAACACAATGAATTCCAAAGTTTCTTATTTCATTGTGTTACACAAAATGATGGCAGGGAGGTCTGGTACTCAAATGGCGCCTGTTTCTCATAAATGGGTCATTATGGTGAAATCAAACTTATCCTCTGCCAGAAAGCAAAACTAAACTCGCTACCCCCCCATTACTCATCCCATCTTTATCTGCCAATAAATTTCAAATCCTTCACCCACTCCAGCAATACAACCAATCCTCAACCCCCATGATGCTCTCCCACCACACAACCCTTTATAAATCTCACTCAGTTAGACCCTGTCTTTCTCTCTCCCTTGTTCAAGACCGTCCAGCAGCTCTTTCCCCCAAGAAAGTCTTGCCTCGGGTGCTCCTATTTCAGCTCTATTTCTTTCAACTTAGTCCTCCCATTAACTATTATTTTATTATTCATATGTAATAAGTTCATTTGTTACTATTTATGTCCTATTTTTTATTTCCTTATATCCTGGATGATTTTTTAAATAAATGAAACATTAGATGTTCTAAAAAGTCAGATTATATGAAAAAGTATACGCAGAATAGCTCATTTTCTCTGCATCTCTTCTTCATATCTACCCTCAACTTTTTCCCTCCCATCCCTTCTGGTTTATCCATCCTGTATATCTTTTTTTTCTCAAATGTATATTTTCTTTTTTGCTTATCTTTGTTGCATAAAGGGTAAAATAATATAGCTAGTTATTTATACTTTCTTTTTTCAGCTAATACATTGTGAACACTATTCCATACCAGTTCATAGAGATTATAATTTATAATTTAAGTCTTTTTGTACTGGGATGAAATAGTCTTCAGAAAGATAGAAGAAAAGAATATAATAGCTTGTTCAAATTCTAGAATGTTTGAACTAATCTTAGAAGAAAATGTTTCTAAAAACATGAATGGCTCAGGTAAGCATAACTAATAGTGACAGGATTCTTCTTTTATTGCAGCAAACAGCCATTCACTCATCTACAATAAAGTATCTCTCCTAAGACAATATTCCACACAGATTTTAAATCACTTTATTATTTCTGATATTTCTCCTTTGAGCTATATTTTAACTATGTGGTGATTAAATAATTGTTAATGAATATTTATTGAATACTTTCTGAAAGCTTATGACTGTAGGCTAGCTAAAATACTCTGCAAAGGGGAGACAAGTAGAGTAAAATAGAAGTAATGACAAGTAATAATGCCAGGCCATATGCTAGGGAAGTGGCATTAAAATGCTTCAGAAATTCAAAGGAAGAGAGTGCTGCCCAACACAGTGAATAGAGATAACAGATTTCTGTATCAGTGTTTGTGTCTGACATTATTAAGCTAATGATGTGTAGTTGATTTACTAATGAAATATTATAGAGCTCAGAAACAAGATAAAAGAAGAAAACTTATTTGTGATAGAATGTAATACAACAGATTATTCTAATACCTGAATTACTACAGCAATATTCAATAGACCCTGACTCTGATCCTGTTAATATATAATTTAATCACCACTGGAAAACAATGAAAAATAGTTAAAGAACCAGCAGGCTAAAGATAGAATATGAACATTAAGAGGCTATGCAGCAAAAGAAAGGATATGAATGACAACACAGCTTTCACATAGCTTTTCCATGTGTTGACAATCATTATCATAGATAATACAGTGTTGTTAGAAAAAGTAGTTATTCTGAATCCCTCTGTTCGTACCTATAATAATTTAATCTAAAATGTCACTCAAAAGTCTTAGTGCGTTCAGAGACTGGGTTTTGGAAGTTGACTGAATCTTAGGGGCACTATACTTATCAGGGGATTGATCTATTGCTAAATCCATTGCTAAATGTGCTATTAGGAGGTAGGGTCTGGAAGAGATGGATCACTGGAGGTGTGCATTTGGAGACAATACCTCCTTTTCTGGCTCCTCCCTTTCCTTTGCTTCCTGGTGCACATTTAACAGCTTTCCTCTGCCATGCATTCTGCTATGTCATTTCTGGCTTGGAGCCAGATGATTATGGACTGAATTCAATGAAATCATGAACCAAAGTAAACCTCTCCACCTTTACATTGTCACTTCCCGTTTAGATTCCTGGATTCAATGAAAGTGCGTTAAACATTAAATACAGAAGACTATAAAACAAAATGCATAGTATGACTATATTTGTATAAAAATAATGGCTTGTATATATTTTTATAAGTATGCATAGACAGATGCCACAAAGGAAGTTCCTCAAATATTTACATGGGTTGACTTCAAGTCTAAAATGTGGGTAAATTTTTCTTTATGAATCATGCTTTTGTTGATGTCAACTACAACATTACTAAAAAGCTCTTTATGTATGAGCTACTGTCTTACAAACAGACTTACACATCTTCTACTTACATGCATACAGCTGGCAGGCAAAGGACAAACACTAGGTAAGATTGGAGAGTCAACATGATAAATTTCAGGCATCTCTAAATCTCTAATATTTTCTTTCTCTGTAGTTCCTCCCAATCATCTTCATCAAGATGCCTTATACTCTCCAGCTTTCTAGTTTTCCTCCCAAATAGATAAGTTAAGATATGATTGAGGGCCGGGTATTTAGCTCAATGGTGCCGCTTCCTGCCTTGCAAGCACAAGGTCCTGAGTTCGATCTCCAGTACCAAAAAAAAAAAAAAAAAAAAAAAAGATATGATTGACATTAGCCATGTATACTTACCATTCCTTTGAATGATTCTATCACAAACTAAAGGTCAGTGGCATATTCCTAAAGAGGGCAGTATCTTTTCACATCAGGGTCCCCTTTTAGGGCTTCTATTGCACTTGGCTCCATACAGGAGCTCCATACTTCATCTCTCATTTCAACCTTGTTCTTAATAGCAGTATCCTCTCCTTCTGTCACCTTAAACCCAATTCCAACAAATATATTTTTTCAGATTCTTTCAGCTACTGTCAGTTTTCTAGCACATCTTATACATACACATGTGTCCTGGGCACAGTAGAATATGCAGAGAATACAAATCAGAAGAAATGTATCTAATCTCTGCTCTGTCTCTAACTAGTTAACCACTTCTAGCAAAGTTATTTAACATCAATGTATTTCAGTTTCTGTTTCTAGAAAAAGAAAAGCTACAATGAGATCTTTTCCAGCTCTTATATAAGAATTGTAGAGATATTTTCCACTATTTAATGATATTCTGGAATATACCCAAATTTCTCCGAAGGTATATCTGAAAGCCTCTGTCTTTAAAAATGTAGTTGAACATATTCATTATTAGAGACACTGCTGAATAATGGGGTTAATTCTCAGTCACAGATTAACACAGTGCAGTAAAAAGTGAAATATTTTAAGTCTTTTTACTACGTCCAAACAGCTATTCTGTTTCTTCCACTGCCCCTCTGTTCTCACCCCCTCCCACCCCATTCTCCTTTGACCATCCCACCTCTGATTCCCATCACTCATCCTGCCCTCCCTTCAGTCTGCTGCTTCTTTTGACCTCTCCTCCCCGCTCTCTTCCTTTCTCTTCACTCATTCAAGGATGGTATGAACAAAGCAGCAGAGCTGACAATCAGAAAGCTAGTAAAATCACTAAGTAATATTTGGGAAAATTAATGCAAATTCATTTGTGCACAAATACTAATTTATTGTGATTTAGCTTACCAAAAAATAAATGTGTTGGAAAGCTATTCCCAAACTCAGGCAACTCCTATCAAGTCTATGTGGAAACTTGCAATTCTAGATCCTGTAGGCACAGTTCAGAAAAACAGTGCCTCATACACTGGTGCCTGAACAAAACTTGGTCCTCTGGGTGTAGCACGTGTTACATTATTAGCAAATGCAACATTATGTTAACAATGGCCATTTCATAGAAGTTGAGAGGAGGACAGAGGCTGGTTAATAGAGGCTGGAGACAGTTGGGAGAGGGAAGGGAAAGGTTAATCAATGGGTAGAATAGCTAGGAGAATAGTCAGGAGAAATAAGTTACGCTGTCCTGTTGCAGTAGGGTACTACAGATAATGACAAGATACATATGATATTTATGTATCTATATCTGTGTGTAATGAATTACTAAATTAATGAATTTCTGAGTAGGACCGAACACCTCACATGCAGTTTTCAATGAAGAAACTCAAGAGAAGAGAAAATGACTGTATATGAGTACAGCCAGCACACTTGAGAGAGAAGCTGTATTCGGGAACATGGAACAACCACCAGACAGCATGAGTTGCTGAGCACTTGAACTGATGAAGCTAAGAGTAGTCACAGAGAAATAGTAATAACTTTTAATACTTTAGAGCTTTGTCCAAGGATCTTTCTTTATGCCTAATTCTGGGTATCTACACATAAAGCAAAGATGTCACATCTAAATATATTAAATATATATATGATGATTGAACCCAGAGTCTATGCACTGAGCTACATATCCAGTCTTTTTAACAATTTTTTTTTTAAACTTTGAGACAGGGTCTCGCTGAGTCACTTATGTTATCTTACAGGCATGGCTTAAACTTTTAATCCTCTTGTCCCAGACTTCCAGAGAGCTAGAAGAATAGGCGTGCATTATCATGCCCACGCCCAGCTACTTTTTTTGGAGGGTGGGGGTAACAGGTATCGAACTCAGAACCTTGAACTTGCAAGGCAGGTAGCAGAACCACTAAGCTAAACCCCTGACCCTACATTATATATATATTTTAATAGCTAGAGGAAAGAATTTTGAATGCTTTGCCACAAAGAAGTGATAGATGTTTAAGGAGATAAATATGTTTAACTGGATTTGAACATTATACAATACATGTATTAAAATAGCACACGGCACCTCCACATATAAATAATTTTTCTCTGTCAATTAAAATAAATAATTTTTTAAAACATAGGCTATCAGTTACCCCCCAAAAAATCTTAGTAAATGAGAACATCCATTCAAATCAATACCATCAAAAGAATGCCTCTTCTTTTATGACCATATGATCTGAACTCCAGAAAATTTTCAAAACTTGAATCAGAGTAAACATCTAAATAAAGGTTTTGAATGTGCACAACGGCTGCTGCTTTTATTCCTCAGAAAATGTTTCTTAAGTTCCATCTTTCCCAGCGTGTCATGAGACTACAGGGAGCTTTTAACAGAGGTGCTATCAAAGCAAGAACAGTGATAGCATCATGAAAGGTGAGGCAATGAGAAAGGAATCTACAGCTCTTTATTGTTTCAAATTCACTGCTTTTAGATCTCCCTAATACCAAAAGTATCAAAGCATGGGATATTCAAAGAAAACCTCCCATTAATTCCGTAAGTGTTCATTACCATAAGTAGAATCAATTTTTGCAATTGTGGGTTTAATTTTAAGCATCATTCATAATCCTTCACCCACCCTAATCTAACCCCATTCAATCCTTCCCCTTCAGCACATCTGAGCACAAAATGTTTTCAGAGTTCATGTTCACTTGGTACTTTGCCAGTAACAATCATGATCCCTAAAAGCAAAACAAGTAAGAATAATGTGGACTTTGTTCTCCCCTTTTTGGGACCTCACTGAAGGGTGGGGCTGTATTATCACAAAACGGGCAAAACCCGTTCCTATTCAACCAGTTCGTTACAGACATTGTAACAGCACAAGAAACACTGGCCCAGAGCCAGGAAACTGAAGTTCTGGTTCTTCCTTTGCCCCGTATTTTTACCTTAAATGAATCCTTTCACAGGTCTAAAACTCAAGAAATAGGATTGAGGTTCATTTGTTACCAAAACCCTATGATTCTCCTTTGCTTTCCTCCTTTCTATGTCACTGAGCAAGCGTAACAAAATGGGAGGTGAAACTTTCAGAGTATTTCAGATTTTATTTCCTACTCTCCCTTGAGACTTTGCCTAGTGAATTAAAAATATCCTGAATACTTTACAAATTAGGGCAATACAAGACAGAATCTGGGGCCGGGGATTTAACTCAGCAGTTCGGTGGCCTGCCTTGCAAGCGCAAGGAACCGAGTTCAATCCCCGTTACCAAAAAAAAAAAAAGACAGAATCTGTACCCTACAGACTGTATTGCTCTTGTATGATAAGAAGTAATCTAGTATAGAAAGAAAGCCTTTTTCCCATTATTCTAGAAAAAAAGGGAACACGATGGATCCATTACAGAAGGTAAAGGATTTTGCTCCTTCATAGCATTTCTCCAAATCCATGCCTTTAACTAGAAGGTACTGACTCCTAATGAAATGCTCCCAATTTTTGCATTGAGCATCCTGTAGCTCTTTCCTAATCATAAACTAGCTTTTTAACCAGTCTATCCCTAGTGACTCACATGGTCAATGGCAGAAGAAAAGAACTTGGGGGAAAGGCTGTAGAATGTCAAATATGAATGACAACTAATGGTGCACTGAGAAGCTGCATTTCACTTAAGCTTTAAGTTCTCAATGCAGCAGGTAAAACAAACTAGTAAAACAAAAAATCTTATTTGAAAGTTATTCTAAAAATCCAATAGAAAAGTGCCACATTAGAGATTGATGCTTAGCCTCTCTGCTGGGCTGGAACAGATAGTGGCCCTATCTTGGATTGAACAATAGATGTGCACTGAGGATCATGTCTAAACACCAAAGTCACCATAAACTCAGAGGAGATGTTTCCACAATGAGAGGCTCAACAGAGCCTAGATAGACCAAGAAAATGCAAAAGCATATCTCCCATCTCCAGCGAGTTCTTGAGGCAGGTCTGGGCTTATTGAGTGAATTGTCATGCAGACTTACAATATTGAGACTTCTTTCCAAATGCTCCTGATTGAATTTGAATATGGTAAATGTCACATGATGTAACTCCACCGTAATGTCACTAGGTAGGCATACTGGATTTTCGGGGACTGGACAAATTTAGAAATTCTTTTCTGCCTGAGAGTATGTGATAAATTATAGGTTTCAGAACCTACAATCATTCTAGAAAATAATACAGTCTCTTGAAAGATAATTCATCCACCTTTTCAAGCTAGAATAGGAAATTACATAATTCTTTTATATACACATGCACAGAGAATCTTATCTTGCTTCCTATTAAAGAGCACAAATTCATTCCTATGGCAAATATGTATTAAAATATTTTTGATAAATGTTACAAGTACTCTTTTCAACTTGCTTTAAAACAATTCTTTTTTGTACAACTAAATATTTTGCTAATGCTTGAAAATAGTTTGTCAGCCTCTCATTATTTTTCATTGGAGGGAAAAAAAAATCCCTGAAATCTGTCCTCCTTGCTAAAAAGTCAAAATTGTACCTATAATTCTATAACGAAGCATGACCTTTCTAAAATAGTTTTTATTTTGTTTTGTTGTTCGTTTGTTTTCTTGCTTGCTTACTTGCTTGAAGTAGGAGTGTAGAGCTCCAGTGCTACTAGAAATTTCCAAACCAGTGTGGAAAGGGTGAGGCCAGTGAAGATACCAAAAACGTGCAGGTGGTGGCAGCAGCACTCTTTGTTGGTCCACTTATCTCAACCCAGCAGCCACTACCTTGCTCCTACTGCTGGCAACCATATCCAGATCATAGCATCCATCCCTTGTTTCTGGAGTTTCCCTCTTTTGGTGTAGTTTGTCTGCCATGAACAACTAAAGCCATCACAGACTTCCACACTCTCCATCTATCACAGGCAGTGAAACCCAGCAAACATCTATCAAAGACCTACTCTGGACATGTTACTAAAACAGGCACTTGAATCCCGTCAAACTTGCCCTCTGATATGATAAAATGAAGGTAAGCCATTAACATTATGTTATCAGTCATAAGATACTCAATGAATTTTCTAAATTGAATTATCTAACAATAATAGTTAACATTTATTGAGCATTTACAATGTGCTGGGTATTATACTAAACTTTTCATGAAGTACCCAATTTAATCCTCACTGCAATCCTACAATGTAGACAAATTATCAGAAAATTAGGCCACAAAGAGAGTACACAACCTACCCAAAACTCACACAGCAACTATGTGATACGAGCAAGACTGAACTTGTGATATTTGACTTTAAAGTTAGGACAGATGTCTTCATCTCAGAACCTCCCTGGAAAACCCTACTCTCACAAGAATTGACTCCAGGCAGGATTCCAGAGGAAAATTCCCAGCAAATGGCTTAAGTAGTGAGAGAACTGACAAACACTATTACCAGTAGGGAAACCGAAAAAACAGGAATAGCAGCAAAAAGGAAAGAAGGGAACTGAGTTGAGCTCTGCTAAGTAACTTATAATCTTAATTTTAGAAAGTATGTATTAAAAAAAATCTGTTTCACTGATAAGGGTACTAAGGCCTAGAAGATTAAATGATACAACAAAGGTGAATTAGAACTCCACTGAGCTGGAAATAAGCAGGTAGAAATTTTCACTCATCTAAGCAAAGAGAGAGAAGAGATAAGATCACATAATAAGTGGGACCCTGGACTTGGAAGAAAGGGGGATTTTAGAGCAGAGGCTCGGAGAAAGATTAATTAGAAATGACAGAAGGGCCAGGGATTTAGCTTTAGTGATGCCGTTCCTCTAGCCTCTCAAGCACAAGGACCCCAGTTTGATACCCGGTACAAAAGGAAGAAGGAAGGAAGGAAGGAGGGAGGGAGGGAGGGAAGAAGGAAGGAGAAAGGGAGAAAGAGAGAGAGAGAGAGAGAGAGGGAGAAGACTCCAGTGTACCTTGAATGACATGCCATTGGAGGAAGATTTGGGCCAGAGGTGAGGTGACGTTAGAAAAGGGAGGGCCAATGTGGCAAAAAACCTACAACAGAAGGTTTATGAGCAAAGGAGGAGTGAACAAGAAAGGAAACGATGTTGGTCTCTCTTGTTGAGCATGCTCTTCCCTTTCATCCTTTTGGTATTACAAACTTCGATTTGTTTCCTAGTTCTCCCAACTGCTTTGACTCCAGATTTTAGTCATTTTCCCCTTCTTTAATGGCCCAAACAATGGAACCAAATCATACTTTCATTTTATGTCTTTATTCCATAACTTCAGAGACTCCTACTTAATTTTTAAATTACCTAAACAGATAACTGTCTATCTCTACTACTGCCCAGAAACAGTACTAAAATTAGAACAAAAGTTTTCTTTATAAGGAAGACGTTACTGGTGTCTTATATTCTCCTTTAAAAGTTTCTCGTTCCTGTCATAGATTGTGCGCTTTGAGTTCTTGTTTCTTCCACATGAAGTTAAAGTTTGAATTTGAATATGTTAAATTTCACATGATATACTCCACCATAATGTCACTAGGGAGGCATCTTTGTTTGCAGATGCCAAAACTATTTTCTCTTGTTTTTTTAAAATTCTGCATTGCTAGGGATTGAACCCAGGGTCTCCCACATGCTGAGCAAGTCCAGCCCCATATGACATGATTCTATACACAGAAAACCCTAAGTAAGCCAGGCATGGTGGTGCATACCTATAATCCTAACACCCAGGGAGCTAAGGTAAGCAGATCCTCAAAGTTTGAGGCCAGTATGAGCCACATAGTGAGTTCAAGGCCAGGTTGGGAGGGGGAAGGAGGGAAGGGAAGGGAGTCAGAGAAAGAAAGGGAAGGGCCTAAATACTTCAACAAAACAAGTAAATATTAAAAAATGTTAACATTTATAAACAAATTCAATTAAGTTACAGTATACAAAAATCAACATGCAAAAAGTAGCATTTTTATATACCAATAATGAATTTGTTGAAAAAGAAATTAAGAAAACAATTCATTCATAGTAGCTCCAGAAATATTTAGAAATAAACTTAACCAAGGAAGTGAAAGAACTCTATGATGAAAACTACAAAACATGATGAAAGATATTATAGATCACACAAACAAAATGAAAAGGTATCCTGTGTTAACGGATCAGAAGACTCAACATTGTTAAATACCATACCAACCCAATAGAATTTATAGATCTAGTCCAATTTCTGTGGATTATCATTTTCTAAAATAAGACTGGGGAATTCTTCATTTTATAAATCCTGCTAAAAACTCTTAAGAAAAAATACTTACCAAAAAAAAAATCTTAACTGAAATTGTTTTAAAAACCTTGAGAAGTGGAAGCCCTGATTTTAATAATAGGGAGCTGCTTTTCTCATGTAACAAGGACTGTAGCAGCAGGTAATTCTGGAGGTGGTGTTGGAGTTCAGGGGTATCACTAAGGAATAGCACTTCCTATAATGTTGGGCCTCCTTTAATATGTCAGCATTGTTTTCTCCTATGAAAGGCAAAAACTTAATATCTTTTCTGTCTACATACCTCTTGAAGAGAGAATCTATTTAAAAATTTTATTAACATTTAAATCAGTTACTTTAATAACACAAAAAGCAACTTAAAACCCAAATGTAAGTTTTAAAAAAAAAAAACTTAAAATCTTCACTCATTCACTCATTCATTTATTCACCAAACAGTGAATTTTACCCAAATCTGGCAAGTATTGAGATAGAGATTGAAAGAGAAAAAACTATAAAATACACACTCAAGGAGCTTTCATCTGGGTATAGGGCACATATAAGAATAGATATGGCAAGCCACCTGGCTCAGTAGCATTTTGGTTTTTTCCTTTGTGGTACTGGGAATCAAATCCATGAGCAGTATCCCACTGAGATATATTCCCAGCCAACTTTTTATTTCTATTTTAAGACAGGGCCTTGCTAATTTGTCCAAACTGGCCTCAAGTTCACAATCTTCCTGTCTCAGCCTCCCAAGTAATTAAGATTACAAGTGTACAAAACCACAGCTGTGCCAAGTATTATTAATGAGAGGGGAAAATAAGGAGCCCAGAGAAGAGATGAGCGACTACCTGAAAACCCTGGGGAAGGCTTCACAGAGGTGACAGTATCCCTACTATTGAAGAATACACAGATATTTGCCAAGTGCATTTCCAATGACAGGGACAAGGGATTAAAAAGGAGCTAGAGGGTCAGATCAGATTAAGAGGCTTTAGATTTTCATCTTAGACTAAGAATGATGTGGTCAGCGTCAAGTTTTAGGAATAACACTTATAACAATATGCACACAAGTGTGTACAAAGGAGATCAAAGACGAAACAGCTGCAGTCATCTTCAAGATGTGACAAGGGATTAGATGAGACAGTGACAGGGAGAAGTGAAGATAGGAAGATCATGAATTAATAAGATAGATATGACAGGATTTAACACATGATTAGAGGCAGAATGATAAGGAGGAGACAAATCACAGACTTTCAGGTTAGACAGAAGCTAGATAGAAGGTGATGCCACTTATAGAGACTGAAAATAAATTTATTGGCTGGAGCTGCTGAGCTCAGTTTTGAAGTGTTGAGTTTGAGGCATCCAGGTCAAGATCTAATCAGAGATGCAGAGCTCAGCCCTACAACCAAAGCTTACACATCAAACACTGTTTGAGGAAGGCAGTCTCTGCTCTTAGTTGTCTTAGGCTGACAACGTGGGACTGGATCAAAGGGGAAAGGAGAAGAACCAGAAGGCTCAAGGGGAAGAGGGATAAGAAGTGAAGAACAGGACAAGATGAGGGAAGAGAACAAGTAAATGAGAGAAATAAATCTTTGTACTTCACCCCAAAGGACAGGTATAGACCTACCTCAGGTATCCTCACTCTTCTTCAGGAAACTCCATGTAAAATAAGAAAACACAACAGAAACAAAGAAGAAAAATACTTAACTTCCTGCTTTGTTCCCAAGTACAGCAATACCTCAGTTCACTTCTGTTTCTAAACAGTTTGGTTCACAACATAAGCATTTAGTAGAATTTTTGTTTTGTTTGCAAACTGCCATCAGGTGACCCCACAACTGCAGCTCTCTTTCCCACATGAATAGGAACATGGCCTTCTTTTCCAGAATGTTGGAAATGAATTAAGTTCATGAACTGAGGTACCACTTTATTTAATGAGATTTAAAAAAAACAACAACTAGTCAAGTAATTTCATACAGGTGAGTTACTAGCTTGTAATCTAGAAAACTGACTTAGTGAAGCAACATTTGCAACAGTGTCAAGATAAAAGAATTATTCCCTCTTATAAGTACTGTACAAGTATTCTCCCCATCTGCAACCATTTGGATAAAGAAAAACACTATCCTAAAAAGAAGTTATGGTTTTGGTAATTTAAAGCCTTATTATGAATCATACTAGTTTGAAAGTCAGTTTGGTGTGGAGCCTAATAGATCATGCATGTGAGGACAATCAATAGATATTATTTTCTGCTAATGATTAGGCAAGTCCCTCTTCCACAGCAGGCACCCAATCCTCTACCACTTTCCTTTCTTCCGGGCATGAGCTCCCACTAACTTCAAAGGAAGCTTTAAAAATGGATTAAAGCAAAGATTGTATATTGACTTCAAAGGAAGCACTGGCACACAGAAGGTATTTCATGGGGAAGGAACAGAGATGGAAATTTTCTTCCTCTTACTTCATGCTTAATGAATAGCATCAGCATTCCCTGTGCATTCATCCAAGGGTAAACTTTCGTCCTTTTGCAACAATTTCTATTATGATGACATAATGCTTATCCATTCTAGAAAAAAATCAATATTCGCTTTAAATATTTCAACATTATTACAGTGAAACTAAATACTACTTTTCTCCTTGTATTATATAAAGGCCATGACAGTAAAATCAGATCATGAAAAATTCGGCATTTTAAATGTATACAACAATGTCACTATTAAAAATGAAAAGAATTATTCTTGATAGCATAATGTTCTTTTATTATACATAGCCAGATCTGACACTCAGGACTCTACCTTCTCTCCCAAATATAAATAATTTCATATGATAAATTTAAAACTTTCAGTATAAATGTCTGCCATGCCTGTTGCTTCTTTGCATGAAGATTATCAGTATACATCAGCACCACTTCAACATATAAAAATTCAGATAAAGGGGCTGAGGATTTGGCTCAGTGGTTCTGCCACCTGCCTTGCAAGGGCAAGTGCCCAAGTTCGATCCACGGTACCATGAAAAAAAAAAAAAAAGAATCAGATGCAGTAACATTCCCCTTAAGACAATGAAGAAATTCTGAATATAAGAAAATGTTTCAAGTAAGATTTATTTTCTCCTTCAAAAATCTTTAAACTCATTCTAAAATAATTATTATGATTAACCATGAGCTCTTAATCCGGTATTATAAGTTAATAAAATGCCTACAGAGCCCTCTAGCTTCACAAGGATTCTGACATCTGCTTCAGATGTAGGATACTGGGTTAAGAAAGAAATAGCTGGGCATGGTAGTGCAGGCTGTAATCCCAGCATTTAGGAGGCTGAGACAGGAGGATCACTGCAAGGTTGAGGTCAGCCTGGGCTACACAGTGTGTTCAAGGCCAGCCTAAACTACATAGTGAAACCCCGTTTCAGAAAAAAAAAAAAAAAGGAAGACGAGGAAGAGGAGGAGGAGGAGGAGGAAGAGACAAACTTGAGCACAGGTAAAGTTGTGTGTATAGGAGGAAAACGGCCATTTTTATCCAGAAGCTCAGCCCTTTTCTAAGGATTTCCATGCTCCTATGACTGCTTAGATCCATGGCTGGATCTATCTCCCTCAGCATGACTCACTCTCTCCCCACAGCCCCACCCCTTATATGACTTAACCACACATCAGAGTGGTGAGCCACACGATGCAAAAAACTGTGGAAGGAAGTCAGAGACTTTCCTCTATCCCCATGGAGAAATGGAGAAAATAGAGAGGGGCACAGATGAACACGTTATACAATTCAAAAGAAAGATCACAATATTGCATATGACTAAATTCCTTACAGTGACTCACAAATGAAATCAACAGGAAGGTTGCCAATAATAAGCCAGAATAAGCAAGAAAAATAACTGCATAAAACCAGTAAGAAAAGTTTAAAGGTTATAGGTTTGCAAGAAATTCCAAGTCTCACTTTAACTTATAGGACAAGACCAAACCACTTGGGAAAAGTATTGTTTCCAAGAACTGGTGGTACATGCAATCAAGACATAAATAACCAAAATGTTGCCTTCCTCAATCTACTTAACTAAACCCAAAAGTAAATGGTTAAGGTGAAAACAAAAACTAAAAACACATAATCTCCTTAATCTAACGTAATAGCCTGGTTTGAATTCAAATTTGCATCCACATTTTGAACCAGAAAAATAATGATATGTTATGAAGAATGTATTCTATGACCACTAGGAATAAAATGCAGATAAAGCATTATATATCTCAGCTAAAATGAACTGAGGAAAAATAAAGTCCAGCTTAACTTGGAATGTTTCAGAACCTAGTTCTGAGGGAAGTTTATAACATATTTCTCCCAAAATAAGACCTAACCATAAGACCAGCAGGATTTTTCAGGGTGTTCATAATATAAGCCCTACGCCAAACATAAGCCCCAGTTAAGACCTTCAGCCAGATGGATGCACTTAGTATGTGCAATGCAACATTAGTATATAATTAAATATAAATAATACTGACATTAATACTTAAAATAAATAACATAATATATGCTCAAGTGCTACAAGCAAGCACCTTTGGATGAGAGGTAAATGCCTATATAAACAGATGAACTGGAGACTTATTGCCAAATGAACAAGGAAAGTACAGAAACAATGCATAATGTGCACACTTGGTAACAGTTGTGTGGTTCTGTTTAGAAAGTCCTTGACTACATCTATGCCAAGAGTTTTACCTATTTTATCTTCCAGCACATTATTTCTGCTTTAACATTGAAATCTTTGATCAACTTTGATTTTAGTTTAATACATTGTGAGATATATGGATTTAGATTTAATCTTTTATGTGTGGTAGCCAATTTTCCCAGCACCATTTACTAAATAAGCTAACAAGATGATTCTTGACTTGGTTTTATACCTTTAGGAATCTACTGAAACTAAAACCAGGAGTCATGATGACTCACTCCTCTTCTTACACAGGAAAAATGACTTAATTAAGAAAATGACACAGAAATTAAGGCAGATCCTACTAGTACTAAAATCTGCCCATATCTTTGCAGCCCGGCAAGCTGAGAAAATACAAACCCTAAATAAATTTCTAACCACTTACGCATTTTATTTACATTATGATAGTCTCCATAAGAGTAAAATGTTTTAGCCTTAAGTGAACTACCCTACTCAGGGCTGAGGCAGGAAGATCACAAGTTTAAAGTCAGCCTGGGAAACTTAGAGATATGCTGGCTCAAAACAAAATTATGAAAAAGGACTAGGGATGCACTGTCTGGGTTCAAACCCTAATACTGCAGAGAGAGAGAGAGAGAGAGGATCAGTGAGAGATTCAGAGACAGAACAAATATTACCCACCCCTATATTACTTATAGTACAGTAGAGAATTTATTTTATGCAAGTTACTCAGTCCTTCTTCCACTTCACCAGCATTAACAATATCACTGATTTCCTCTCTTATCAATCAATAAGCTATTTGCAACTATGCCTCCAGGCTGTGCAATTAAAGACACTGTAGAGCTCCACTAATGGTGATACAGTACAAACAACAGTTTTTGAAAGAGATTAAACTCAATCATTATTTGGTTTCACATCTACATATTAAGCATTTAAATTGCACTCTGCACATCTAGCATTCATCAACCACTGTTAGAAACATTCCGCATAAGAACCTAGAATATCAGATCAATAGTAACATCTTTATAAGATGCAAACTGATGGTAGCCAAGGACCAACAAAATCTCTCATTTCTGTGTGAAAGTCATATCATGATCCTGAGGGCAAACAATAAGCTTTTGATTTGTGATTTGTGTTGTTTTGCTGTAGTCTTTTGGTGTTTTACTGGGTCACCTCTTGACTAGCAGACATTTCAGAACCTCTGACCCTGTTCTGCAATTGCTGTGCATCACACATCCTGTGACCAAAGTGGAACAAAACATACTGGCTTAGAAATAATGGTCATGCAATGGCTCCAGGTTAAGCTATTCTAGGGTTATGATTTAAAGAGAACTTATGTGATTGTTTTGGTTTGGTTTTGATTAAAATGAAGAACAACAAAAAGAATTGTTACTAATACTTGGAACCAGTCTATCACTAAAGGGATTAAACAATGCTTAAAATAGATTATTCTCTTCATCTCCTATCCGAGATTCTTTAACTAAATGAATTCAATAAACAACACATACATTTAACTGTAACTATTTTTTAAATGTCCCTTTATTCTTAAAAGTGTCCCTAGTAGGTGAAGTTATATGCTGGTTTTTAAATAGCATGATTCTAATACATCTCTATCACTAAAGGGATTAAACAATGCTTAAAATAGATTATTCTCTTCATCTCCTATCCGAGATTCTTTAACTAAATGAATTCAATAAACAACACATACATTTAACTGTAACTATTTTTAAAATGTCCCTTTATTCTTAAAAGTGTCCCTAGTAGGTGAAGTTATATGCTGGTTTTTAAATAGCATGATTCTAATACATCAGTGTTAGGTGACTTCCCTCTGCCCTTAGAGTGAAGCCCAAATTTCTTTTTTTTTTTTTTTGGCATGGCATTTAAACTTCTAAATATCCACTATAAATTTCTTAAGGCAGAGTTGGGTTTGTTTGTGTTTTGTTTTGTTTTTGCAGCACTGGGGATTGAATCCAGTCAGCTGTGAGCTATATAGCTACATCCCCAGCATTTTTTTTTTTTTTTGAGTCAGGGTCTCATAAAGTTGCCCAGGCTGGCATTGAACTTCTGTTCCTCCTGCCTCAGCCTCCCTTCTAGCTGGGAATATCGGCTTGTACCACCATGGCTGGCGGGTTTTTTGGTTTGTCGTTTTCTGTTTGTTGTGTTAACTACAACTTTTCTTCAGATCCATTCGTAGCACAAAGTAGCTTCAACCCCATGTTAAATGATCAGTTTTTAGTAGGTGTACTGTTGAGCCAATGCTTACCTCTCCAACTTCATCTCCACCTTTTCTCATTCATAGCCTGATCTTTGGACTGTATTACACTTGATTTCTTTCTCATATCTAGGCCTTTACATATGTCTTTCCTTCTACTGGTATATTCTTCTCCTTCCATCTCCACCATCTATCTCATCTTTCCTAATCTCCTTCCTTTCTGGTTCAGATTTAAAATCACTCTCTTCTCTAGCTAGGAAATGTCCTCACACTATGTACGCTCTCATCACCCAGTGCTTCTGCTAAGCTAATTAATGTTCATCATTCTTTACAGTTAACAATTTTTGAGGGATAAAGACAATAAAAATTTTTGGATGGAAAATAAACTAATATTATTATAAAAGTAGAAATATAAAGATGAAATGGATTGAAAATTCCATTCTGCCTTACTGTGTAATGGAATATGTTATCCTACATATCAAGCATTAACAATAAGATAGTCTTTGCCTGCTCAGAGAAAGCAATCATCAGGAGGTCTTACACTGCAAACTAAGATAATTCAGCCTAGGAAAGAGAAAAAGAAGGAATGAGGAAGAAAGAAAATGAAAAACAGGAGAGCCAACTTCAACTTCCTAGAAAAAAAGATTCAACATGTTTTGTAAGGCCTTATGGATCCAAAGGAAAGAAAGGCAACAGGTTTAGGCATTTTAGCAGTCAAAGGTACCTGAAAATAAATCTGTTTGTGTGGCACTGAGTTTCCTGTCTCCAAAAGCATTGACAACAAGCCAGATTGCAGCTCTACAGGGATGTGAGGTTAGACTGGACTCATTTTAGCAGTAAGTAGTAGGGAGGAAAAATAGTAAAGATAAAAGTAGCTAAGCAGCTTAGTCAGATTGGTGAGGAAGTGCAAAAGAAGGCCCAGTGCATATCTTCATTGTGCTAGCTAAGAATTCATCCGTCTCCATTCTACATGTCTGCATGAAAAAGGACAAAACAAAAGGCTTAATGACCGGGATACTAAAGATGATAAAGCCACTGACAAGAAAAATTAAAATTATAAAAATGTGGTTGATGTTTCTGTTCAAAATATTTCTGTTTAAAATATAATATATTTATGTTTAAAATATAATAAAAATATACTAACAGATCTTGGATCAATAGTCAACTTTCAATAAAAACAGAAAAAGAAACTTCTGTTTAATTTCGAGTAAAGAGAAAATGTGATTGTTTTCAAACTAATACCTGATAATGCTTATGTCACAAATTTAATTACTGATCAATTAATTTTAAAAACAAAGATACGAGATTAGCAATTCCATAAGCATAAACATTTATGGTTATTTTGTAATCTTGACCTATCCTTTAAATGTCTAGTGGAGAAGTGCATGTCATATTGGGCCTGTGATAAGACATCAGGTGGCAAAGTGATGACATTGATCTGTGCAGTATGGGCTCTGTTGTCTTGTTGACTTAGCAGAGCAGGAAAGAAATTCTCAGCTGCCAAATCTGAAGAAGTGGTTGGGCCCCCCTCATTCACCAGAGCCTTTCCCAGGGGAATTGGACCACTGTCACAAGAAGGACTTCCAAAAGGCCTTCTGAATAATTCATACTTCTGGGTAAGAGCAGCTCTTTGCAGGCAATGTTACAATGCCCTTTTTTGCCTGACTTCCAAGCAGGCCCCTTTTGAGAACCTACTCCACAGCTTCATGAATTCGGTCAAGCTGGACTGTAAAGCATCTAGGAATATGCTCTGGAACTTCTTTCTCCTCAACCTCCTCTGAGCTGTGTTATGACCTTGCATAGATCTGTCTTTCTCCTAGGGGACAAAGCCGAGATTTGAACACTTCGATTTTCATAATTAACATTTTGGTTAAACACTCTAAACATAAAAGAGAATGCTTTTTACAGCTTTGATGATGACCACATCACTTTCTACCACTACTCCCAACACACACACACACACACACACACACACACACACACACACATTTTCTAATCCAAATGTAAAGAGAGAAAGCTTTCTCTATTTAATTAGAAAAGAAACAGAAAGAAATAAAATATGCAATGCTAGTTAAAGTCAACATTGTAAAATTTAGAGGGCTTGATTTTCAGGACAGATTGTTTTGCTTTCATAATGGTTTTCTAAAGACCTTGGACTGAAGCCAGGGATTATCTGCCAAGGAACACAGCTCTTCCACCCTACCACACCCCATCCACAGTTACTGTCAGCCACTGGGTGGTGTATGAGACAGGCTATCAATTCAGTCTGACAACTCATCTGGAGGCAACTGACCCATAAGGGACTATCCCACAAAGAATTAACTTCTTAGCATCCAAAGCATCAAGACTAATTCAAATGCCACATTCTAAGTAAAAGATGGCTCGTCTATGTGTAAAATAATAAAGTCAGGCAATCAGGCAACAGGCCACTTCACATGGGCAGGAGTAGGTTGGGTGTTGTTGCCATGGAACCTGAATAGAAGCTGCTCTTCATAGAAGGTGCAGAAACAAGAAAGCACAAGAGAAAGAGGAAATAATGATGAGATAGGCTAGTGGTGGCAAACCTATGGCACACATGCCGAAGCAGGCTGTTTGTTATTACTGAAAGCTCCAAAAGGTTCGCCATCACAGGGATAGGTCATGATCAATGGATTGCTCTTTAATGAGTGTGCCTTTGTTTATGTATTTATTTTAATGGGGGAGATGTTGAGAGTATTTATATGCTATGGTGGAAGGAAGATTATAAAATGCAGGACATAGAGAAGGGTTTGACTAGCAGGCAAGGAGCCCAAGAAGTAGGAAGGGGGTAAATTAACAGCAGATTGGCCAAGGACACGTCACACTAGGTAGAAGAGGAAACAGTAAGTACAAATGGCAGCAATCAAGCATCCAGTAGCCAGGAAGCTGAGGTAGTCTCAACTTTTCAATAGCTTTTAGTGAAACAGGGAGCATGGCCTCCCCTGAGAAGGGGCTACAGAAGGTAGCAGGGACATGTTTGAGGTAAAAATTCAGTTTTGGTATTTGGAGAACAGAGGGAAGGCAGATAGCGAGAACTTCCTGGTAGCCCAGTGACCTTCTGACAGTTGTCCTGGGTACAAATACTCCGAGAGTAGTATCACAGGAGAGAGCAGCGTCCCTTGTCCAGGGTAGCTGGGAAAACTGTCCATAGGGAAAAAAGAATTGGGTGCTGGGCACAGTAGTGCATTCCTATAATCCCAGCATTCAGGAGACTGAGGCAAGAGGATTGCTGTGAGTTCAAGGTCAGCCAGGGGTACACAGAGTTTAAGGCCAGTCTGAACTACATAGTGAGACTCTGTCTCATTAAAAAAAAAAAAAAAAAAAAAAAAAAAAAAAAAAGAAAAGAAAAGAATGGGGATTGGTAGTCAAAAGGCTTAACTGATCATACAAGGCACATACCATATGGTCAGTTCCAAAGAAGGACCTGACAAATTCTGAGATTGTCTGTAAGTCTTAATACCAGGACCTCTTTGAGGATATGTATCACTGTGAGTTCACTACAGAAAAGAGAGACCTAGATTCAAGAAAGAAGCAGCAATATGGAATCGCTTTCTTGGCTGCAGAAACGATCTAAAGAATGCCGCTCCCCATTTTTATATGACTTAATCATTAGATAAGTAACACTACTATCCTGGGATGACTCACTTGACCCAGTTACTGTCACCTTGTTTCTTACAAAATCTGGAGAGAGACAAGGACAATTCTAAATGCAACTAGGCAATGTGGCACTATGTCCACATCTGTAACAGACTCACATGTCAGGCAAGAGGGAAGTCTAGGTGGGGGCTAGATGTGAATCTCCCTTAGCCCAGTGTCCTAATTTGGGCACAAAGGATTAACCTTTCTCACGGATAAAGTTAGGGTCTATCTAGGATCTAGATAATTTCTAAGTTTATTATTCTTTATAATTCTATAATTAACTCTATTTACTTAAACAATGGATTCTAGAGTGACACTATCTTTGGCAATCTAAATCTACCAGTTAGTAACAAATAAAATAGAAACACTCTGACCAGGATCCTGATGTAGCTGTCATGATTTTCCATCCATGTTGTTAACTATCATCTAGAAAAAGTAGTTTTCCCCATCAACTGTGGGAAATTATTCAGAAAGGTCCCTCTGATCTTCTTTGGATTGAAAATTTTATTTCCTACATCAGTGGGGGAAGGGAAGGGATGGGAAGAGGGAATGGGTATTGAAATAGAGAGGGGTGATATGATACGAATGAATAAAAGATTAGAAAAATACTTTCAATGTGAACAGTCAAAAAATTACACCTGTTTACCTTAGAGAGAGGTATATTAGTCACTTTTTTCCTCACAGAACAAAATACTTGACACACATCTTGAGAAGGAGAGGTTTATTTTGGCTCATGGTTTCATAGGGTTCATTCTGTGATCAGATGGCACCAAGAGGGAAATGGAATGGTGGATAAGCCTGGCTAAGGAAAGCTACTCAATCAATGGCAGCCAGAAAACAGAGAAAGAAGCCAAGGACAAGAAATCACCCTTCTATTTCACACCCTCAGTAACTTGCCTCCTCCAACCAGGCTCTATCTCCTAACAGCACTTCCAGCTAGGAACTATCAGTGAATTATTACACTGAAGAACGCAGTGCTCCATGATCCAATCACCTTCCAAAAGCTCCTCATTAAAACACATGAGAGTTCTGGATACATTTTAGATCTGAACCATAACATTGTGCCCATGCCCCCCTAAAAGGTTCATGTCTATCTCATTATGCAAAACTCATTTAGTCTATAAGTCCCCAAAGTCTCAAGAGTTTCAAGGACAAGTAATTACTTAGATATTCACTTAATCACACTCTCTCATCAATAGTTGGGGGGAAGGGGGCAGCAGTGCTATTGCAACTTCAAACTCACCTATAGTGCAATGATCCATTCTACCCTTGCCTATCAGACAGCAATTATAATCTCCAATGGAGTCAGATTTTCCAAGTGCCCTGGTTGTAATAAAATGTAAAGGGAAGTTACAATAGAAATTCAGTATCAGTGTCTAGAAGAATCTAATGACTACGAATCTAATGAACTAAACTGTTTCAAATCTCCACATCAAATTATGTTCCCCAAAACCTCCACCTTCTTTCTCACAACTTTCCTTTTTTTTTTTAATTTTTGCTCAGCTTTTACACAGAACAATCCAGATTCACTATGTCTATATCCTTACCCCAGTATAAAGCAGCTTCCCAACACACTCCTCCTGCTTCTGTTTTCTCTTCCACCACTCAGATTAGAAATAGAGAGACCAACATGATACCTGCCCTTAACATGCTTACAATCTAATGGGATAAACCAGCCATTTCCTTTGGAAACCACTCTTTTTAGTTACTTTCTTGGCTATGTAAATGTTATGTCCTTTCAAGGAATACCCACAGACCCTCTTGTCTCCCCTATAACCACCTATTTACCCTTTCATTTGAAGCTGAAATGGTACATCCTTTATGAAACCCTTCTTCTTGTCCCCCATGTGAATTTAAATACTTATTTTTCTGTGTCCTCTCAACACATAACTAATCTACAAGAGGGAGGGGTTTTATTGTTTGGCTAGTTCACTGCTGTGAATCTGTTTACTCACTAAGGGTAGTAAGTTCCATAACAAGGAAACTTTTTTCCTGAGGTCCAAGTGCCTAGAAAAGTATAAGCAGCAAATTAAAATGTAAGTATTATCTAGAACATTTCTCAGGTAATTCTCCATTAATCCATCTGATTAAACAACAGGGCCATCTTTACATCATCTTTGTCTCTCATCCTTATTCCATCAAAGTCTTGATGTATTCCTCTGGAATAATGAATTTTTCTTCCACTTTCTAACTCTACAGTCACAGCCTCATACCAGCTTTTGTCTTTTCTCACTTGGCCTGTAACAATCATCTGCTCACCATTTTCAGCCCTCCCACCATAGGCTGAATTTTTAAGTAATTGGAAAAGTGATTTTCTAAAACACAATTCTGATTGTATAGCTCTCATATTCAATAGGATAAAATTTTAACTTTTTAGCATGGCTCTAATCTACTTCTCCAGTTCCATATCCTACTTTCTCTCTGATTTGCCTCCCATGCACAGCCCTGTGCTAACCTTTATACGAGTCACATTAACTAGTATATGCTGTATTTACTCACACTTCCATGATTTTATACATGTTACCCTGCAGTGAACACCAGCACCACTAGTCTATTGCTTATCATCTTCAAACACACACATACAGGCATACAGGCATATACATACACATATACACCTTCTCCCGGCAAACTCTGACATGGGATAAAGGCCTAGCTCAAATGTCAACTTCTCTCTGAGAACAGTGTGTGGCAGGGTTAATTCATTTATTTCGGTATATGTATCACTTTATTTTAATGCACTGAATTCTGATTATTTCTATACAGCTATATCCCTTATAATATATACTGCAAACACACTGGTACCTACAACATATCTTATTCACCTTTGTAATGCACACAAGTCTTATAGTACTAACATACAAGAAATTCATACTGCATATTTTTACCACTGCTGAAGATGACTGTGAGGCGTGCATGGCTGAAAATATTCAAAATAGTAACATATAACCTGCACATTGAGGGCACTCACTGGTCCTCAGTCAGAGGGATAGACTGGATGATCCCTTGAGGACTCTCAGGTCTAGTGCAATTCTCACAGAATTTACTAAATACCTACAATAGACCAAGAAACGTACTAATTTTTAAAAATTAATCATTTCATTCATTTCCTCCAACAGCCTTGTTATGAGGTAAACAGATTATTTCCATTTTAATGCTGAAGGAAGAGAAGCTCAGAGAAAAGACTTGCCCCTACTCTAAGCCAGGAGCAAAGCACCCTACTGACCCATCATTCAATAATAAGGCTGCAGAACAGGAAACAAGTTTTCTCTAAGTATTGAAGCATAATACACTCCCCTGGCCCTCAAGGAATGGAAAAGGGCAATCATCTGATAATAAATGAATTTACAGAAATCAAATGATGTTCCTTGTAGCCTAATTGAACTCTGGTCTCTCTTGAGGCTAAGCCTTATAAAGCACAAAGCAACTTTAATAAAAATTAGTTAAGATTCTGATTTTTATCATAACTCTAGTTATAAATACCCCTTGCAAAAAGAATAAAGATTTCACAGGCAATTAAGAAAATTCTAATTAGTCTCTCACATCACATTTTATTCAGCAGGATTCAAAACAAAATGTAGATGGCCTTCCTTTAACAGTCCAGTGTTTCATTAGTGACTGTGCTTTGAAGTAGCTGCCAAGTTGGCTATTTGCTGCTCCATTCTAGTGCTGGCCTCGCTGACCTTTTGACCTATGTTTGTTACCCTCCACCCACTCCCCTCCTCCTCTGCCATTTATAGTAGAGTTTAAACTATGGTGAGTCTCTGACCTCACCAGGCTGCTCCTCTACCAGATCATAGCTGATATTGTTCTTAGTTTGTGATGATTTTCTCCAACTTCTCAAAAATACAATTCAATGGCCAAAACAAGCAATTTGAGCAATGTAATAAACATAGTATTAGATAATAGTACATAAAATAAAATATCCATGATTCATCTGATCTAAATAAATGCAGAAAAAATGGCAAATATTCCTTTCAGAAATAGTCAGAAAAATCCAACTAATTTAGAAGACTGAAAAAATTTTAAAATCACCTTTGTAATACCACAGTAATAATTGCAACAGGCAAGACCTACTGATCAATGCTACAATCAGTGGGCAAAGTTTTTAAGAAAAAGAAGTTATGTGCATAGACTCAAAGTCTTTCCCACTACCTCAGACCTACCCGATTATAGCGCTTTTTTTCCTCATTGAGTTTATTGGTATATTTTAGGTGTACAGTACAGTTACATTCATTATTGGGATCTTGTACCTTTACATGACAGGTCTTGGTTCTCATTTATTCTCCTTGTCTCTGCCCTCCCAATTATAGAGCTTTTAACATCTGCCCAAGCATTATTTGATAGAACTCATTCCAGAGGATGGAACTCAGAGGGAGAGAGATAGGGGTAGGAGAAATAAACAGAGTAAAGATATGCCATGTACAGGTACCTAATAACCTCAATGAATGTAAACATCATTATGTCATAAACGTAAGCTAAGAATACTAATATCAACAAGAATGAAAATGGGAAAGGGAATCTAAAGAAGAAGAGAGAGAGGTGAACAGGAAGGGGATTAAAAAAAGAAACAAGCTGCTGGGGATTTAGCTAAGTGGTTCCACCGCCTGCCTTTCAAGCACAGGGACCCGAGTTTGATCCCCGGTGACAAAAAGAAAGAAAAGAAAAGAAACAAGCTGTATTACATTCCTGTACCCATACCCCAAAACAGATGTATATATCATGTAGTGTAAACATGCACTAATTAAAAAAAAAAGATGGAACTCAATTTCTGTCCTATTGAGTAGGCTAAACTCAGTAACTTGCTTCTCAACAGTAGAGCATGGAAAGAGAAATTTAACGCTACCAGCAAATTCCAGTTGAGCAATGGAATCAAGGTTCAAATCACCAGTAATCAGTTGTGTGAATATTAAGAATTTTCTAATACAACGTACTAAGAAAAGCACATCACTTTTATGACCTTCTCCCCAAAATCCATAACCTCAGTCTATTCAGTAGGAAACATAAGACTCGAATATAAGAACATTTTATAAGATATCTGACCACTAGTTTATAAACCAGGAAAGATGGAGAAATTGCCATAAACTGGAGAACATTAAGGACATCTGAAAAATAAACACAATATAGAATCTTAACTTGTATATAAGAAAAGTAGTAAGTTCAATGCCCGGCATCTCCAAGAGCAGCCGCTAGTTTATTTGGGCCAGGGATTTAGCTCAGTGGTTCCATGGCCTGCCTTGCAAGCGCAAGGACCCAAGTTCAATCCCTGGTACCAAAAAAAAAAGGTAGTATTCATGAAAAATGTAGGAAAATCTGAAAAGTTTATAGTTTAGTTAATGCTAATTTACCTGTGACAGTTAATCACAATATGTCAATTTAAATATATTAATGAAAGCCTGGCAGATTAGTAAAGCATAGTTCTGTGCATTATTGATATGAAGGCTAGCAACTTGAGGGGGGAAAACATGCACTGCATGTAGGTGACACCAATCAATAGGTTACAGCCTGGGTGAAAAGCCGGGGGGGGGGTAAAGAAAAGGAAGTAGTCCCACTTTAGTAGAGCTCCAGTCTTTACCATCACCTTTGGACATCAGTCTCCCATTTTTTTCAGCCTCCCAACACAGACTCACACCAGAAACTGCAGTGAGCTTCTAGGCCTTCAACCTTGGACTGGTGCTCCATCCTTGACCTTGTTCTACACCTTCCATCTCCTTGGGCTGAGCAGCTACTGGACTCTCTGGCTCTCCAGCACACAGCCATTGTGGACTCCGCCCATCTCTGATTCTGAAGCCTACTTAATAAATCCCTTGCATAATTACACACACATTTTCTATTGATTCTGTCTCTCTAGAGAACACTAATACAGAACTTATATTAATTTCTTAGTTTTGATAAATACACCATGGTTATGTTAGATTTTAATGTTAAAGGAAGCTGGGTGAGGGATATATGTAGATATAGAAACATTCTACATTATCATTGCCAACTCTTTTGTAAATCCAAAAATTCTTTCAAAAATAAAAACTTTTTAAAGTATGCCTTTTGTTTTCTGCTTCTTATACATATTTCTGTTTCTCTAAAATGAGTGTGTTTCCTTGAAAAAAATCAATAACAGTAGAAAAAGTACTCATTTTTAAAGGCAAATATTTTAGAGAAGTCTGCTCTCAGGTTACTTCTTCAGGATTTTGTCTGTTTAGAAACTCACTACAGCACTCAGCTCATCCTATTTTATTTTTAGTGTCTTTCTTTATAATAGCTCTGTAGAGGAAAAGGCACTTTAAATCCCACCCAGCACTTAGAATCCAGTGAGTGCCAGCTGAGTTATTGTTATAGAAGGAAGCCTCCATCCATCTAAGGCCAATTCTGGAGCCAAGCCTAGCATTGGGTCCAGCCTGCCAGCTGCTGTTTCTCCAGAGCTCTTCTGCATCTGGCAACTCAGCAGGTGCCTGCTTTAATACCAGAGTTTTATACCAGAGTTCTGAGGCCAATTAGCCCCAGAATGATTCATTCAAATCTTTACCATTCCTGGTCACCAATGAATACAAAGCCTGTATGATCATTGACCCTTACTCAGTGGGCTTCTCATGCTGGTATAGAAACCTTTTTAACTGTCCCATATTGCATAGTTTTTCTTCTTCTCACTAACACCTGAGGAACCACACCCACAACCCCAGCTCCAAAATAAACAAACCCACTTACAACCTGTATCTGTCCTCTGGATCCTCTGTCCACCTCACAGCTTTATTGAAATCTCCTGTAATGACAATGCTCTTGAGATATCAGAAACAAGAATATACCTGGAGTTAATTTCTCTGGTTCACTGCATTCCCATCCCCTCACCCAACACACAGCTTTCAGGCCAAAACTAAATGAAAAACACAAAGGAAGCAAAATATATACAAATTCTTTTAGGTCTCTAACTTCATTCTCTGTGAAAAAGTAAGCAAGGGATTCTTTTTTAATTTTTCAAGTCTTTTATTAGTACATGTTTGCAGAACATGATTGCATTCATCATAGGTAGTTGGTACATGTATGCAACACCTCTTATTTCTTTCTTCACCCCCTTTACCTCCTCTTCCTCCATCTCCTATTTCTCTTCCCTTTTGTAAAAGATCTATCACCCTATTTCCTATTAATGTTTTATGTTGCCTTTTAATTTATTTATACTTTGGGTTTCTCATATAAAACAATGTGATATTTAAGCTTGTATGTCCGATTTACTTCATTCAACATTATGGTCTCAAGGTGCATCCATTTTTCTACAACTGACTCAAATTTTATCTTTCAAAGCATGGGGTATTTCCAATATTTAGCTATTTTGAGTTGTGCTGATACATGGATCTACACGTACCACTGCTATATGATGTCTTTAACTCTTTGGGGAAAATTCATAGAAGGGGAAGAGCTGGATAGAAAAGAATTTCTAGTTTCAATTGTTTTTTAATTTCCCTCTCTCACTCTCTCCTCCCTTTTTCTCTTTTTCCTTTCCAAATGCCAAAGAGCCATCTCACTATTTCCTATAGTCTTTATTTTTCACTTTATTTATTTATTGCGGTTCTCATATAAGAGAAAACGTGATATTTAGTCTTGTGTTTCTGATTTACTTCACTTAACATTATAGTCTCGAGGTGCATCCATTTTCCCAGAAATGACTTGTTTATATTTCTTTATAACATAATAACACTCCATTATGTATAAATACCATGTTTTCTTTATCATATATGTGCTGATGGATGTTCAGGCTGCTTCCAAGGCTTAGCTATTATGAATTGTGCTGCTGTAAACATGAGTATGCATGTCTCATTGTAATATGATGACTTTAACTCTTTCAGGAAGAAACCTAGAAAGGGAATACCTGGGTGGAATTTATATTTTTAGTTTTTTAAGGAATTTCTAAACTGATTTCCATATTGGTTGTACTAGTTCAAATTGCCACCAAAAACATAGAAGGATTCCTTTTTCACTGCAACCAAGCCAGCATTTGTTGTTATTTGATTACTTCATGGTTGCCCTTCATCAGCTAAGATGCTAGCTCAGTATTGTTTTAATTTGCATCTCTCTAATGGCAAGAGATGCTGAACATTTCTGTGAGAAAATAAGCAGGGAGGACTTCATTTTTAAACATGAAACAGTTTCCTGGTATCATATGTTAAACATCAAACCCAGGATTTACCTAAGAACGTGGATTCCAAGTTCTAAACCAAGGAAATGCAAGAAATGTCAAAGATCAAATTCTGACCATAATTTTGGTTTCTTTACCATAGTCCTAAAATCTGTACTGGGAAATCTATCTAAGAGTTCTAGAATAGGAAGATGTGCCTTTTATGAAGTCATAGGTAATGCACTTGGTGTTTTAGAAGCCTTGAGGCTAAACTTTCTAACCAGATAAACAACAGCCTAAACATAGTGCTTTTTGTCTCCCTGTTTTAATTCTATAGAAGACAATGATCCAGATATGGCTTCAGGGTCACTTGGATGTGCTAAAAGTCACCTTATTCTCCCCTTTATGAAAGTACATCTTATGCTTTTTACTTTTTAATCACAAAGTTTTACCATCTTTTGAATATTAAGTAATTGGTAGCAAAACCATATACAAGGAGAGAAGGCTAAATAAAATTCCATGGCTAAGACTCTCAAAAATGGCACAATGCAGGCTAGGCATTGCACACTTTCACCACTTGGGAGGTGGGTGTCTTAATTATATCAAAGATGCCATAGATTTGCATTTTTATTAGTGTGCTTTTCCAGAACAGAGCAGGAAAGTGCCCCATTCTAATAAAATCAGTCTATTATGGCAATTTTCTGAAGGTGGAAGTAAAATAATTTAAAGAAAAATCTTTTTCTACTTTTCATAAAGGTACTATATGGGCTGGTAGCAGCCATGATCTAATTGCATGCTCTAAAATTATTTTCCATTTAGTAACTCCATCTCTAAATATTAATACACAAAAATCCACAAGCATTTCAGATTTTGGGGGGCCTATTTCTCTAAGAGTTTCCTTTTGCAGTAAATCTAACCTGAACTCAGACAAACATAGGAGAAAAATAATAATATCATAAAAAATAATAATATTTCTAGCTAAAACAGTACTCAAACAGAAATGGTTGGCTGAGCTTTTATATACAGAAACTTATGCCAGTTTTAAGTGCATATAATTTCATTTTTCCTGTATTATAACAATTCCTTGACCTAGTTTCTTGAGTAGAAAGGTTCAATTATGTAACAGTGAGGCTACAATTATCTCTTAAATATGCTCTCATCTTCAAAACTAAATTTATTCTTTGTGTGTCACATAAGAGTGGCTTTTAAGTATCAATGAAGAAGTCAGTAAATATTTGTTGGGACCAACAATTATATAGTAAGAGCTCCTGTCATGCTAGGAGTGCATAATGAATAAAATATAGCTTTTTCATCAAGAACTTTATATTTCAGTGAAAAAGAAAAATATGCAAATATATAATGGTAATTCAGTGTAATATGCACTTCAATAGAGGCATATATTTTATCCAAACATAGAAAAGAAGGAAGGAGTCAACTATAGGTGAGGTATATATGAGGTATAGAAGAAGCTTTCGTAGGTAAAGGCATGCAGGCCCAGTATTGGCACATGAGTAAGAATTAGCAGGTGGAAATGCCAGGGCATATAATAGTCTGCGCACAGAAATATGTTGGGCATAATAAATTACAGGATATTCAGAAAGTTCCAAATATGGGTGTATGTAGTTAAAGCAAGTTGGGCCGAAAAAGGGCAGAGTTTGTGAATTAAGGAAGGATATAGAGAGGAGAGTGGTCAGTAAGAAAACAACACATTGCCTATGGAGGGCTTTTCATAATATGATCAGAACTTTGAATTTCAATCTGCAGAAGAGAGGGAGTCTTTTTAGAATAATTCTGGCAGCAGTGTGGAGGGTGTATTGATGGAAACAAAACAAAGTTAAACGTGAGAGATGAGAAACGCCTAGAAGAAGAGGAATAAAAGAAAACTCAGGTATAGACATATTGAAGGGGAGCAATAATCTCTGGAAATACAAATTCAGGCTGAGAACAAATCTGAGTTCTCAGGATACAAATAGTAGTAGCAAATATCAGCATAGATGATAGCCCCTAGGCAGAGCGCTTAGGCATGGATTCTTCAGCTAAGTCCTTTGTCCTCTATAGGTTCTGCAGATAGAATTCAGGGAGCCTTAAAAACATAAATGGGAGGGGGGAAAGTCATTTAATGAAATTTCCCTCAATTAACCTTAAATTATAAATAGGTAACAAGTAATTATAAAGGTAATAGGTCCCAGAAGTATTAGCAGCATCTATGATAAAATCACAACACCAGTGATCACCAACAGATTTCTCAGATATTACATTACAGTTGTTAAAGATATACTGAAGTAAAATTTACAGTTATTACTGCTTCAAAATTATGGTAGTCATTACATCTACCATTAGATCTTGGTATTTAGTGTGTTAATAAAAAAGCATTCATTGTATCACAATTTTTAGGAATATGTTAACAATTAGTACAATTAATTTCTCCTATAATTCTATGTATTTTATTCAAAGCATTTAGAAAAACTATAGAAAGAAAGTAACAATAGGCCAGAGACTCAGTAGTATAATTCAAGAACCCTTAGATTAGTGTGAGAACAAAATCAAAGGAAGAAACCTAAGAAACATTTAAGTACTGTGGTTTGGACGAGAGAGGGCCCAACAATAATCAGACTGAAAGGAAAGAAAAGAGCCAAAACAACCTAGCACCACAAGAACAGAAAGCTGCAAGGTCAAAGTGACTAATGGTGTTAGGAAATAAA
This sequence comes from Fukomys damarensis, assembly GCF_012274545.1. Lineage (NCBI taxonomy): Eukaryota > Metazoa > Chordata > Mammalia > Rodentia > Bathyergidae > Fukomys > Fukomys damarensis. The sequence continues at coordinate 55,168,261 of NW_022900929.1, read as the reverse complement.
TTATACAGGGACAGAAATGTTTCCCTTTCGCTTACCAATAAAGAGTTGTATCAGTTATAGTTCTTTTGCTATATGCAACAGAATCAATTCTGTAACATAAGCAAAAAGAAGGATTGTAAGGCAGATCACAGACTCCAAGGAAAAACTGAAGATTTAATCCAGAAAGGACAGAAAAAGAGAATCTCTAAAGTAATTCAGGTAGCAAGAAGGAAATGCCACCATTCCCTCAACTTGTTGGCTTGGCTTAACTTGTGGACTTCTGTCCATTTCTGGGCTGGGAGAGAGGAGGGCACTTGAGCTGAGAGTTGCATCAAGATCCACAGAGGAGGGGAGCCCCTGAAGTGGCACACTAACAACCAAAGGGAAAGGACGCTAGCTTGGCGAGTACAGGCACATGACAACTTCAGGGGCTCTCACTGGCAATCTTGGTGAGAACAGTTTCAGTGCAAGAAGCAGAGAATCCAGGTTGCTTCTGTCTAGGACAGAGGAAGACTACCCTACTCTATTAAGAAGCTCAGCTGTGTCAAAAGAGGAATGAAGCAAAAATTCAGAGGAAAGGCAGTATGTAGGTTTTGGGTTCTGTTTCTAGCCTAGAAGAGATTGGAGCATGTTTATAGATAGATATCAGAGTATATGTATGGATAGAACAAGGAGCCAAAGATAGAAGTTTAAGACGTATGGGAGCTCTGAAAGATGGGTTAAATCTCAGCAGAAAAACAGTTACTATTGCCATGTACCCTGCCAGGCATTTATGCTTGACTCCATGCTAAACAGACTTCATTTGCATTACCTTTCAATATTTACAAGCATTAAAATAATTGCAATTTTCCCTATGTTACAAAATAACATATTAAATATAGGAAGCTTTAAAATTTAAATTTAAATTAAATTCAAGGTCACATAGCTACACTGGCAGAGCAAGAAGCAGGAACCTTTCTTTCTGATTCTAAAATCTATACTTTGACAATATTTTACCTGTTTTCATAAAACCCAGAGAAAGGAGTTAAGGAGGAGTGTTCCAGTTTGTGTACCAGGGACAAAGGACATGGATTTCCATGGATTCTGTGTCACATGAGTTTTCTTAAATAGGAAAGCACCAGCCATTGGTTGAGAAATAGGGAATTGGGAATAGCACAGTGAGGCCAACCAGGGAAAGACTGTTCCAATCTTGGCTGAGCACAGGAGAGAATTGGATATGATTGAAAAAAAATGAATGAGGAACATGCTGAAGATAAACACACACACACACACACACGTGTGTGTGTGTATATATATATATATTGTACCAGGGATCGAACTCAGGCTCTTATCCTTGCGAGGAGGTGGCAGAACCACTGAGCTAAATACCTGGCCCAGTGTATAATTTTTTACAGCTCATACAGCAAGGTTACCCAACAAGGGTAGAAGGAATATACACAGAAACAAGCTCAACTCCCCGCTGTGACTATGTTGTTAAAAGGAATGAAAACAAAGAAAACCTGTTATTATTTAGATTAGTAATTTATTTGGCTCTAGAGCCCAAATAATTTTATCCCACCTGAGCCAGAAGCAAAGCTATGCCCTTAGAAATTCTTATACACACACGCACACACGCACGCACACACACACAAACACACACGATTGAAAATACAGTGAATTACTGAATTTTTAAAGTATTACAGGATAAGACACATTATCATAAATCCTCTTCAAAGTACTTCCCCTCACTTTGAACACACTTAAATTCTATCATTATTGCCACTTTTTGAAGCAGTTCTGGAGGTCCTCTTTCATGGGTTCCTTAGTTGCATTTCCATGGCTGCCTCAATGTCCTGAACTAATGAAAAACATTACTTTTCATGGTCATTTTGACTTTGGGGAAGATCCAGAAGTTGCATGGTATCAGATATGGTGAATAAAGTGGGTGGAGAAAGACCATAATGCTTTTATTTGATAGAAATGGCTGTACCAGAAATAATGTGGTACATGGATTTCACAACTTCGGCTACAAAGGTAAATGTGGTCAACTTTCAACATCTTTCTATATGAGTAATGACTTTCTTTTCCTAGCCTTTGTATCTTAAAAGTTCACATTTATCAAATACTATTTTAGGAACACAATACATAATAATCCTGGGTAATATGACTGAAATTTGAAATGTCTAAAAGATTCTTCTAGGCCAGAAGAAAGAAAAATTATTTAACATCTATAAGAAGTAAAAGGCTAAAACAACTTAAAAGCCTATAATGGAGATCTAAAAGGCTTAAAACAGATATATAAACTCCATAGTTTAAAACCTTTTTGGAAGCAATACTCTCACACAAACATTTAAAAATCACCCGCAAAATCATTATAGTCTGCCTGAAATCAAGTTCTGCCACCTGTCTCACAAGTGTAAGGTTCCGAGTTCAATCCCCAGTACCAAAATATGTGTGTGTGTAAATATATATATATATATATATATATATATTTTTTAGAATACTTTTAGATTTACAAAAAAGTTACACAAATAGTATGATTTCCCATAATACTCACCTCTTTCATCCATTGTTAAGATAATCACATTACTAAGGTACATGTGTAAACACTATAAAACTCATCTTCTCACATTATTATTCACTAAACTCCAGACTATTTAGATTTCACCAGCTTTTCTGTTTATGATGTTTTTCTGTCCCAGGACCCAACTGAGAGTACCACATTGCGTTTAGTCACATGTCATGTCTCCTTAGTCTCTCTGGTCAGAAATAGGGTCTTATGCTTTCCTTGTTTTTCATGATCTTGACAGATTTGAGAAATATAAGAGGTATCAGGTAGGCTGGTATCAGGTAAGCAGTCCACAAACTGGATTTATGTGATTTTTTTTTAATGGTACTGGGGATCAAACTCGGGACCTTGCGCTTGGAGGCAATGGCACTACTGAGCTAAATCCCCGGCCCAATTTATGTGATATTTTTCCCATGATTAGAATAAAGTTATGGATTTGGGGGAAGAATATCATGTAGATGAAGTACCTACTCATCATATCACAGCAGGGGTACAGGATAGTCACACAGTATCACTAGTGATATTAATATCACTTGGTTAAGGTCATGTTTTACAGGTTTCTCCACTGTAAACTTAGCATTCATCCCTTTCTATTCTTTGAAAGTAAACCACTAAGTATGGCCTAACTACAGGGGTAAGTTAAGCTTTTCCTCGTAGGGAAAAAGAGTATTCAAATGTATAATTAGGATCCTTCTATAAGGAAAATGTGCCTGTTCTCCCATGTTTATTTGTTCAATCATTTATTTTTAGTACTATGCACTAGTGCATATTTATTTCATACTTTAAGTTATAATTCAATACTACATTATTTATTAGATTTGGCTAGTAGAAGCTTTTGCAGGTTTGCAGCTCTACTCCCATTTGAAATGCTCATTCTTTTTTTTTTTTAATTCTTCTTTACTTTCTGCAATTATGATGCTCAAGGTCATCTTGAATTTTTCCCTGCCTTCACCCTAGAATTAGCCATTTCACTGAAAGCCCTGGTTCCCTATCAAAGAATGATATGCAGGAACCAAGATCTGATTTGTGTATTCCTTCAACTACATTTTAATAAGTTTGTTGAGGATGTGAGTTAGTGCATATGAAGCAATTTTTAACATAGATCCCAACACATATAAATGAAAGAAGACATGACTGTTATTGTTATGCATATTTTTAATAAATTTTCAAGTTCGTAATCCAAAATTATATCCCACTAGTCACTGCATCAAGCCCTAATGTGCCCGCAGATCTTTCTGTGTTTCTAAGGATCAGGACCACATAAAATCAAGAAATAGGCATTCCTCTATTCCAGGCCCACCAGCCTGCTTGATTATAAAATATTTTTCTTCCTTTCCAGATATCTATTACAGCCACAAAATCAAGAGTTTTGTAGCAAAGACCTCCTTTGCTTTTTAAAATTGTAAGTTTAAGTGAAATGTTTTGGAGGGCATTAAAATAATATGCACCCTGGGGCCGGGGATTTGGCTCAGCGGTTCTGCTTCTCACTGCTTAAAGTGAAAGGTCCTAAGTTCAATCCCCAGTACCAAAATAATAATAATAATAATAATAATAATATGCACTCCCAAATTAATATCAATCCCAATATGGATCAAGAAAGTATAATTTCTACATCACCCCCTTCATCCTTGGCATCAGTTTCTAATTCATAAAAGGGACTCTCTAATATTACTCAATAAGAATAGTGACATTGGTATTTGAAACAACAGAAATTATTTGAAAGTGACTTTTACATATCTATAGGACAGTACTCATTTCCACGGAGATGATAATTAGAAACAATAGCTACTTTGGATAAGAATTAAAGGGGACCTCTACCTCAAACACTCTGGTTAAATTGGCTGGCAAGACTCGTCTGGAACAAGAATCAGTTGAATATGAGTCCTGAATGATTTTTGAGAAGGATCAGTGAGCAGACCTCGCGAAATGAGAATGAATCTACAGCCACCTGTGCCCTTCAGTAAGTTATGTGGGGTCTGCTGAGTAAGTTATTTGGGATCTGCTGAGAACACTGAAAAACTCACCTTGGTTTGAGCCATGGCTGTCAGAGGTCACTTGGCTTTACAAAAATGTTCTCTGAGCTCTGAAAAATGGATCTCAATTTCCTTGAGGCAAAGAACTATAAAAAAGCATGTAAGAGGGGCTAGGGGATTTAGCTCAGCGGTTCCTCCACCTGCTTTGCAAGCACAAGGTCCTGAGTTCAATCCCCCATACCAAAACAAACAAACAAAAAAAAACATACAAAGCCATCTTTTGAGAAATTAAGTAAAGCTTCATAATGCTGGTAGGGATTTTCCTTCCTCCTCTAAGGAAAAGGTCTAGGAGGGACCAGGCCAACAGAAAAGACATATTCTTTACTTTTTTATATTGGAATACTGCTATTAACTAAACATTAGATATATTAAAAAGTGATCAAATGACCAGAGTACTCCAATCCCAGGAGGCCAACCTGGAGGTGGGTAGATAGTTAAATGCATTGGTATTGTCAAGACAGCACAGGATTGAAAGCCATGTACACTTGGTTAGTTTCTTATTCACCTTTCATCAAATGAGAAACTTTGTGTAAATCACAAATCATAAGTTTCAATAAAATGCTAACCCACTATTACAGTATTTATAATTTACTTTAAAATACTTGTGTATAAGTAGTGTGAAATATATGCAAATTGATTTTAATTTTATTTCTAGGCCAAGTCAGCTAACGCAGTATGTAAAATGTATAATCTAAGAATAGGGGAATGTGCGAGGCAGCATTATATCAGAAAAGGAGTGATCTTACTCCTACCTCAGTCACTAAACATCAGTTTAGCATTCACCAAGTTAAAAATTTAGCTATGAGTTTGACTTGGTGAAATTAAAAGTATGCATGATGTGTGGGGAAGCTAAAATAGTTCAGGAACACTTGCACGAAGAAAGATTAAGAATCTTCTGATGCATCAATTTTACACCATTTTGTGATGCTGTCTGAAATGTGATACACCCTCAGAGTATGAATAAGTAGTAAATCATGATGAAAAGCATTATTGCTTTAGGAATTCAGAGAGAGTCACAACCATAAAGGAACTAGCAACAGCTTTAAAATGAAATGGATTTTTTTGGGAGGGATGTGGGTAAGGTATGAAGCAAGGGTTGAATTCAAAGGCAGAACTGCTAGTCTTGACTGTGTTGGTTATGTGATGTGGTTGTTCCTGTTCAACATAGGAAGGAAGCAGGGTAGCTGGACTAGATGCTAATGCAAGGCTTATTTAACTACTGATATCCCACAGGACTAGAGCTGGAATGCAAATTCTCCTAGAATGAGGACATGAAGAGAAGTAGTCTTCTTTGACCATTCCTGAGCATCTCTTGTATTCCAGGCACTGTGCCAGGTTTCTCACACACTTTGTTTCTAAGCCTCACGATATTTGACAAAAGAAAGCAAGTTATATCTCTCTTTTGGGTGGGGTACTGGGGATTGAACTCGGGACTTTGTACTTGTGAGGCAGGCGCCAGAAACACTGAGCTAAATCCCAGGCCCACAAGTTATCATTTTTAAAAAGCAGGATTCACAAAGGTTAGGCAACTTTCCTTAGGTCCAGAAGTACTGTAATAGGTGGTGATACTAAAATTTTAACACAGAAGATCTAACTGACCACAAGCCTATGCTCACCAACATACTGCCTGCTGCTCTTATAAGAATCAGTCCTTTAAGTCTTCAATAAAAGCAGATTGCGACTTTGCTCTATTTGAACATTACTATGAATAATAATGCCACTACTGTGGGACACCGAAATAAAATTGGATCCTGTCCACTGAAATTAATTTAGAAGACAAATGAAAATCATGTCCATTAAAAAAAAAGCAAAACAACAACAAAAACATTCTGGTGCTAAAGTTATAACCGTGCAATCCTCTTGAGTCGGGATACATTATATTTCATATGAACTTTGGGAACTCTCTGATCAGATAAACTTTTATTTCAAAATTTAAAAAAATTTAAAAACTCTTTCCATCTAGGATAACACATTCTCTTGTTCAATAGAGTCCCCCTCTGGTGCTCTCACTTCCTTTTCTCCCCTTCTTCACCCTAGTGCACTAGCTACAGTGGACACTGAGGTTGTCCTAGATACAAACTTTATCCAAACTGCAAAAGGTTCAGAGAGCAGAAAGATCAAAAAATGGGAGGATTTCCATGGTAGAATGTGTAATCATACCAGATCTATGGTTTACAAAAAGGGAAGCCAGGAAATAGGGGAGCATGGCCTAATCTATCACACAATAAAAATTTACAGTGACCCTAAATTCATTTTCACCAGGTCACAGAGACTTAGAACCAAGATAGGACTTGGTGACTCAACAGAACCCGGGTGAGGGGAGAGATGGAACAGAAGGCTGAGGATGATTTGCAGTTTTCATAGTAAGGGATGGGGTGGAAGATAATGCTTTATTCCAAGAGGGGGATTTCAGAGAGAGGAACAGGTTTGGAATGGAGGAAAGGATAAAATCATTTGAGGTATGCTTAGTAAAAATGTCTGGAAATTCAGGAGAAGACATCAGAAAGCAGAAGAAATATGTTTCAATCTCAGTAAAAGTAACTACAGGCTAGAAATTATATTTATGAGTCATCAGCACTCTCCTCTAGTGAAGCCATGGACAAACAGATCATTCAGAGAAAAAGAGAGTTCAAAACTTATCTCTTCCAGCATGGGACTAAACTCCTGGTCTCATTAAAGTCATTTTAAACTAAACAAAACATAACCTTTGTTTACCTAGTAAGCAGTACGCATATAGAACCCTTGTGAACATTTAACCTCAATGACGTTTTTTAGCCCAAAGAATTTTACAGAACCAAATTCTAAATATATGTTTTAAATACATAAACTCAATATTATTTCTCTCAAAATATAAAAGAAGAGTTGAAGTAAATTTGTAGATACCAGGTAAATTATGAAATTATTGCTTCAGAAATAATTACTTGAGGATGACATAAAAACCAAAAATGTCCTTTAGAAAACTTTTCAAAAGCATACACTGCTCTAACAGGTATGACATCAAGACTTGCTCCTCTTCTCATGAATCCGCCCATTCTTGTAACTATTTTTCTTCCAAACTCTTTCAGTCACTTGCTTGTTTTAATAGCTAAATATTTAAATATTTATGATTGATACAAACTATGATGGCTACTAGTAACAGTGTCAGGACCATTGAGCTCCAAGCATGTATCAGGCACCATTCTGGGAGCCATGAGCAGTCTCAGAAAGTTTGCAAGGCAGACATTATCATTTCATTTCACAAATTTCAGTGAATTTGAGCAATTTATCCAAGGTCACAATGGTGGTAACAGAAAAAGCAGAACTCAATCCCAAATCTGTCTTTTGCCAAGGCCCTTAAATACTCTACACTATTTCCCTGGCTCATTTAAAAACTGGCTTCATCACTTCTAGATATAAAAATAGTACAAACTACCTGTTTCACGATACCTATTATACATTTTAGACCTCATTCACACTTTGTTTCTCACACCAGAGAAACAATTCAGTATTTACATGTGTTTCCTATTTATCTCACTTAAGAGTATGGCTTCAATGTGCATCCATTTAACTATAAATGAGTCTAGTTTATCTTTCTTTGTGGCTGAGTAGCACTTCATTTTATAAAAGAACCACATCTTTACCCAATCACCAATTGATGGGCATTTGGGCAGTTTCCAGGCTTTAGCTATTACAAACTGCCTCCAAGGAAAGGGAACTAGGAAAGGGGAGCAGGGGAAAGGAAAGAAGGGAAAGGAAAAAAATTTTTAAAAGGAAATGATGGAAACAAAAAGTTCTGTAAGTAGGGAAAGATGGAGGGAAGAGGAATGGGAAAAAAACAAGAACCAAGATAAATCTGGTAGAGGTACAAATCCTAAAATGAATGTGATCATAATGTACACCTAAACTGTACCAATAAACTCAATGAACTTTAAAAACTAACATTTTCTATTTATAGAAATAGTAAAGACCAATATTGTTATGATAATAAACAAATTACTCAGTTGAATTAAATGAAATTGCTTGTATTTGGTCATTTTGTTCATCAAACAAATGGGAATAAGTTTCAACCTAATAAAAGTCCATTCTCTTATAGTTTGTGTGAATATCTGGAGTAACAATGTCAATTTCTAAAAATATTTCATACCCCATAGGAATAATAAAAGAGAACCAAACATACTGACTACTAAAGAGAACCAAATTTACATACTGGCTACTAAAGAGAACCAAATTTACATACTGGCTACTAAAGAGAACCAAAATTACATACTGGCTACAAGTTGACCACCAAGAATATCATGAATACAAGCAATGAAATAAATACACCAATGTGAAATACAAATAGTGTGCAAACACTACTGTCCAAATGATTGTTCCAAAAAATTCATATGAAATCCAGACTTCCAAGGTGATGGTATTAGGTGAGGCCTTTGAGAAGTAACTAGGTCATGGTGGTATAACCCTCAGGAATGGAATTAGTGCTCATATAAGGGAGGCCTAAGAGAGATCCCTTGACCCTTTTACCATGTAAAGATACAGCTAGAAGGTGTCGTCTGTCAACCCAAACACAGACTCTCAACAGACACTGAATCTGCAACAGCTTGATCTTGGACTTCCTAGTCTTCAGAACTCTGAGAAATACATTTTTGTGCTTATTAGCCCACCCAGTTGATAATATATTATTATCGAAGCCTAAATGGACTAAGATAATAAAATGTTTCCATCTGCCTGAAGGCACTAATTAAATTTAAAATATTAAATGGATGGGCCAGTGATCTAGCTCAGTGGTTCCAAGCGCAAGGATCTAAGTTGAATCCCCAGTACCAAAAAAAATTTTTTAATGAAAAATAAAACATTATTTTGAATATCTTTTTGAAAATCATAAAGCTGAACAATTGAAAGATACAAAGAACCCTGTAAGTGAGGTATAAAATATTAGAGCTAATAGGAAACAAAAATCAGTAAAATTTAACCTTTTTGTTCTCTCATAGAAGAAATCAAGGTTCAGGAAGATTATGACAACATGTACTGAGACTCAGGTTTCTTACTTCTGGTTGAGAGCTCACTAAAGTAGACTATAGTAACATGCTATTTTAACACAATAATGTCCCTATAGATTACAAATGGCCATACCATGTATTGCAAATGTAGGAAAGTTCTCAGAGGACATAATTTTTATCTTGTAAGCATCATGAAGTTGATAAAAGTAAACATTTTAAATATGTTTTATGATCACAAAAAACACTTCTAAAATTTAACAGCATTACATTTCCTTATTGAGCCTATTAGAGGATAATCAGATCAGTTCCTTCTCCCAGGATGTTTTCCTAACTGCTTTTGGATATGGCTTGTCTTCTTAAAGAGTAAGGCATGCTAAAAATAGTTTTTTGTCAAAATGGTTTGAATTTCAAGAAAATGAAATCTCACACCGGCTTCCCTGAGAAATAAATACTCCCTTCAAAAGCATGACATTTAGAATATACCTTGATATATAACTCAACTGTAGATATCTACTACTAAAAGACAGTTTGTCTCCAATTATAAAAAAATTGCAGAAATCAGATATCTTGATTATTTCCTTCATTTATGAGGCTATCTGTTCTAGCTGAACAACCATACCGAGTTTCTGTGATTTGCTTTATTTCTCATTACAATAGAACAGGGAAGGGCTACTTCTTTCCTTATTCTTCCTATCAAGGTGCTTTCATCATCAAAGGCTCTGAAATTCTACTAGTCTATCAATCTCAGATTTATAGCTATGGATTTATGATTTAAAGGAGAATAAATAACTCTGTTCTTAAAGGAGATTCAAATTCACTAACAAGAAAAAGAGACAACCACCAGAAGAAGAATCAATATATTTTTTAAATGACCAGCAAACTCCCAGCTCTCTTGCCCTGTAGAGAAGAGGATATCAGCATGGCCCATGCAATATCTATGATTTCAATGAAGAATTTTGAACAACTGAATGGAATATGTCCTAACCATTAGCCTTGAGGGTTTCTTGGCATGCGATCTAGAATGGCGAAAATCACTTGAGGGTGTTTAGCACCTTGAAAATGATCACTGCAAAAGAGAATTAATTTTCTATATACTACAGAATACAATTATAGTGTCTCCCTTGTGGAGTTATGTGGATTAATTCACTCTTGTCACAAGTATTTATTGAGCACATACTATATGCCAGGCACTATTATAGAGGCTAAGGAAAGAGATATTATTTAACAAAATACACAAAAAATTTCTGCCCTTGTATGACTTACATTACACTAAGAGGAGAAAGTAAAACATGTAGTTTTCAGTTGATATTGAGTGCTATGGAAAAAGCAGGGAAATAAAATTAAGTGGTATATGTGCTTGACAGAGAATAAGCTTTTAAAATATTTAACAGTGTTTTCCTTTTTGCTAATAAAGCTCTGAAAATGATTTCCTTGGTTTCAGGATTGGAGTCAAGGACAACTATTTTCTTCTTAGGGGAGTAATAATTTTATCCTATTACTTCTGAGTACATAAAACAATAACTTTTAACAAATGTCCACTTTTAATTTCATACTATAAAATGGTTATTCTCCCTACTTTTTTTTTTTTTTTCTTTTTGAGACAGGGTCTCCCTATGTAGTTGAGACTGACCTAGAACTCATTATTCAGCCCAGGCTGGTCTCAAACTCACAGCAAGCCTCCTGCCTCAGCCTCCCAAGTGCTGGGATTACAGGTATGTGTCATCACGCCCGGCCTCTCCCTACTTTATATGTGGCAAAAATATCCAAGAACCACAAGTCATAGATCTAATAATTTAAGAGCAAGAATCAAAAGTAAATATATCCAGCTACAAAACCCATCCTAAAAGGCTCTGTTTTCATTGAATGTTTAGGTACAAAACAGCACAAGATAGTGAGTCAAGTGCTCACAAGGTACTTACTGCCCACACCGTTTACTTTCCCCACCACCAGTGTCCTGCCCTGAGCATATCAGTCAGTCTATATACACATATGGAAACTGATGAATTTTAGTATTCCAAAACTCAAAACAGAAACCTCTCATTTGGTATATGTTATAACATAAAAAAAATCACTTTAGATTTGGTAATTTGGAATTTCTATCCAGTTGATGTTCTAGACTATTTTTGAAAAGGAACATTTTGTTTCCTCAGCAAGCTGGTCCATGGCATTCACTTTACTACTTCTTGTTTGGATATCTAGCATATACATATTACATTTAGATAAAGGTGGTATAAAAATCAAAGTACCAGAGACACTATAATGCTAAGTGAAAAAAATAATTAAACACACAAGCTTAAATATCACATGGTTTCTCTTCTATGACAACTCAAAATATAGATACCAATAGGAAATTAAGTAGACATATCTTTGCAACTGGGAAGGGGACCTAGAAATGGAGTGGGTAAGGGAAGGGAAAGATGAAGGATTAAGGGAAGGATTAAGATGCATTATGAACATGTACCAATTCCCCACAAGGAACATTATGTACTAATAAAAAATGAAAAAAGATCTAATAATCAGAGAAAAACATCATGCCAGACATCACGATACAGTATCTATTATTTTCCTAAAAATAATCTTTACTAAGTAAAGCAAAACATATGGATTTATTCTACTTCATGGAAAATAAGCCAAATAATACTAAAGAGCAAAGAACAAAAGGAAAAACCTTCTAATTAAAAGGTGAAAGAATGAAATATGTCTCTTCTTGTTTATTATATATTTTTTCTTTATCTCCTGCCTCTCAATTTATTCCTTTTCAGTTTAATCAAAATTCAAATCTTTAGAATTCCTCTTATTGATTACACATTTATTACTAAATTGGTGTCTTAATTCACCAGTCTGACCCTTTATTAGCTCTCTGAGCAATCACACCTGGTTTTGTAGTTATTTTTTTTTTTACCTTTGTTTTCATATTTGTCCCTTTTTGTTGGAGCAAATGCCCTTCTAAAGCAGGTGTTTCTTATAGTATTCTAAAAGATGGACACCACTCCTAGTCAAAGCTGAAGAAAGGTGCATTTCTCTAATTTCTTGCTATACTACCGGCCTCTGCATTATCAATCCCCCTCCCTTATTTTGTTTATTTTTAAATAAATGTGAACTATAACAACAGCACTAAAGGATAATTTTTTAAAAATATATTTACATACCTGTTTTCATTTTTGCAATTTCCTACCGCCTATGGCCCTACTGTTCAGGTATTTCTAATTGATCCTCTCATACTTTCTGAAAGACTGCTAATATGTTTTAAAGGGTCATTCTGTCTTGATTCACACATGAAAACTGGACTGAATTCAGAACATACTCAAACAACTATTAAAAGCTAAATATCAGTGAATTATTTCACAAGGAGCAAATCAGAGGAGATCCAGTGTCATTTGGAGTTAGGTGGGCTATTTCTATGTTAATGTAATGCGAATTAAGAATGGCACAGAGAGGAGGGTCTAGGGGGCTGCTGGTAGGAAGACTGATGGGTTCATAATCCCAGAAGGTGAGACTGGTCAGACAGTGAGAAGGTCAGACAGTGAAACTGGCTGAGGCAGAAACAAACTACGAGCATTAAGAATTGAAAAAGATAAGAGTGGGAGAAGAAACTGATTCTGAGTGGGCCAGCAAAGGTAATGAGTTAGGTATTTTTAAAAACATTTAAATCAAGACATCGAATAAAGAGAACAGAACATAAAAGGGCAACCACAGATAGGCCTAGAGCTTCATCTCAGGTATGTCCAGAACAAGAGAAGTTTACAAGCACAGCCCAGATGACACAGTGTTAAATATATGAAAAGCTCTCCAACTAATATACATATGTGTCCTATGGTTGCCCTTATTTGTAATTTTTTTTTTCTTTAGCACATAATCTTGCAGATGGTAGACATCTGATGCATCTGTTAACTGTTAACTACTGGTGACATTTTCTGAAACATCTGTTTTTATGACTAATACAGTGGTGGGCATGGTAAACATCAGGATTGTTAAAGGGTATAGAGCAAGACTATGAGTTCCTAGGACTTGATCCTTGCTGAAAACTCAGGCTTCCAAGAGTTGAGAAATGCCCTTATTAATTTGTCAAGTTCCCATTTCTTTCATATAGTCAAAAAAGAGAAAAACAACAACAAAAAGGTTACCTTTTCCTGTATAGCAAGGGCCACATCCATATCAATTCTCTGACAACTTCCTGTAAATCTGTAGATTAACGGATTAATTCAACCACTTTACACTGTGAAAAGAAGGGTGAGAATTCTTCACCTACCTAAGGTTCAGCAGCCAGTGACCAAAATCTCATTACTTTAAACAATAATGGTGGATCCAGACTTCAGATCATTAACAGCCATGCTAGAGAAAGGTTCATTATAAATATTGACTGTAATTCCCTTTTTAATTAAAAAAATGTGGACTGTTCCTGCAGTAATATAACCTCAAATTATAAGCCTCGAGCCCCCTGGAGAGAGAAAACAGAAGATAAAAAAGAATAGTTCTTTTTAAAAACTGCATAAATATGCTATATAATTTAAATGAGAGTTAAACAAAGCAGGGGGGAGTAACCAAGTAATAAACAAAGGGCAACATTGAACAAATAGGATGGTTAATTGTCTTGCTCTACAAAGAAGATTTGATTTCTCCCTTGAAAGCAATGATGGTGGCAAATAAACATGACCTACCAAACATCTTCAGGTATAATGTAATATGTCCCTCATTGGCTATAAAAGAAGTATCACTGAATTACTGTGCACACTGCTAAATTACCACAGGAAAAGAGTATGGGAGTTTTGCTCTGGGTAGTTTTGTCAATGGTCCTTTTGATTTGAAGCTGTATAATTTTGGTTTCATTGTTCCAAAGTTGGGAGGTAGGGGAGTTTCAAACTAAAACACCTACAGGGCTCAAATAGTATCAGCAGGGGTATCAAAAGGGTCCTACAGGACTGGCTACATAATTTATATATAAAATGTAAAATGAAGATACAGAGCCCCTTATTCAAAAATTAGTAAGAACTTCAAATTGGCAACAGAAGGGAATTAAACCAAGTGTGAATTCAAAAGCAGGGACTGTGCATACAGCACATATTGTATGTCCATGAAGCCTACCCTAAGACAATACAAAACAGCTGCAGCTGCAGGCCAGGTTCAGCTCATGCATTTACCAGTTTGAGATCTTGTTCTAAAGATTCCACATTTTCTCCCTGGCTCTCCTTGTGACAAAAGCAAAGTTGCAAGATGTCTGTATGGGTTGGAAACATGCCTTTTGGCTGAGGAGCAGAGAAAAACATAGTGTAGTTTACAAGGGAAACAAAGCCTCTCCTTTATCCCCAAAGTCTTAAAACTGACTCGAGGATTCTGCATGTGGAAAAGAAATCTTATGCCTTATTAATTCAAAATACCTGAAAGTTTGTTACCATAGGTAAACTTCTATAAAAAGTAATATTCTTCTGAAAAGCTTCCCACTTATAGTTCATCTGCAGAGCTGGGCATTTGCAATTACCATCAAAAAGGAAGTGCTTATTTGCTAGTGATCTGCAAGTGATTATTTTTTGTCCACTTAGACACACCAAACTGAACATACCCCCTACACACATGAATGCATACCTGAATATTTTCATTAAAATACAGTAATAGTTTTAAATACATTTGTTAAAATGATAGTTTAGAGAGTGCTTCCTATCTGTAGTGATGTTTGTAAGGCATGCTAGGGTGAATGCACAAGACTGGAACCTTGTGTGCCACATATCTCCACAGCATACTAACTGAAATGTTCAATATAGAGGGCTCTCTGGAAAAGCAGTTTTTAAAGTTAAGAAATACCTTTCACAAAAATTTTAAAGATCTTTCCTTAATTGATCTGTTAAATACATTTCATGCCACCTGCCTCACAAGTACAAGGACCCAAGTTCATTCCCTGGTACCAAAAAAAAAAAAAAATTTATATTTCTACATGTCAGTTTATCAAATGAGATAGACATATATTTCTTAGACTAGCTTATGCTAAATAAATCTTAACTGCCACACTGGCCTTGTCTATACTCAGCAGGATTTTAATCTAACCTAAACTGGAAGAAAAGCTATTAGTTAATGCAGTGGGTTCACCTCCATATATAAACCACATATGCATATACATCTATATTATGTGTAGAGATAGCAAATTTATCTATTAGCACATAGAATAGAAGTAAATAGAAACACTACAGAAGTAAAAAATCAGCTAAACATTTATCTTTTTTTTTTTCTTTTTGGTCTCTCCCTCTAGAGTGTAGGAGGAAAAGGTATTTTAATCTGTTTTGTGTTTTTGCTATGTTCTCTAACAATGCCTGGCACATAGAAGATACTCAGTAAACTATTCCTTGAATTGAATTGAATCTACAGCATGTTCCTATGATTAGAAATAGAAGGGAATCACAGACAATACAGTAGTACCACCAACTTCCCTAAATCCCACTGGATATTTTATTCCCAAATTGATACCTAACTTTTATAGTCACTGTCCTTAGAAGCTCTGTTGCTTTCTGATCAGCCTCTGATCCCCGTACCTTATGCAGCATGAGTTTAGGCCTTCTTGGAACAGACTAGGATAAAGGTTAACCTCTTTCCAAAAAGGAGAAATGGCTAATAAGCCCCATAGAATATTTCCAAGTACTCACTATCTTAGAATCAATATCAGTGTGTGTCAGTGTGTGCATTAGCCCCACATTTAAACAAAGAACAGCCCTTAGAGCCCAGTAATGACACTGGGCGGGGATAACTGGGGATGGGCAAGATGATGCAGAGATGACTGTATCAGCTCTCTCAAACATAAAGCTTCCAGGATGTTGCACAAGACTATTAGAGTATTCTTGTGCTTGGTCAGAAATAGAGAACATTTGGATTCATCCACTGATATATTCAACAAAATAAACGCTGTTTTTATCTTCTTGACTCAAGACATGGATTCAGATTACACCTTCCAGACTGTGAGAGAAGTTTGTTTCTATTCCTTGCCTTCCTGGAATTGCCAGGGAATGCAATGTCTTAAAGTTACCACACTGCTACATTAGTAATAAGGTAGGTACAACAAACTTGAATCATTAATGACTCAGGTAAAGTCTGCCTTTAGTGAAAATCTATCATGCTCATACTCATTCACATAGCATTTTCCAGATCTTCATAAAAGATATGTCAAGAGAGGGTAATTGCAAAAGATCTGAGCATTATTAAATCTACATTACTTAAATCTTTAGGATCAGAGTAAATATTCACATCTGACCAAGATTCATGCTCATCTTTACAAAATTGATCTGAGTGTAGTAAATGAGATTTTCTACATGTATAATCTGACTTTTCCAATTAAAATGGTGAATAGGGTATGTGTGATGGGATACAGGTGACTGATCCATATAGTATACACATTTAAGGTGTCATAAAACCGGAATGACTGTGGGCAAGCATGTGGGCTTCACAGCCAAAATGCATTGGTTCGGAATACTGGCCGAGTCGCTTACCTATACGACCATAGCCAAGCTTGTAGCTTAAGAATTGTTTTCTGAAAAAGTGATATTATTCTCTACTTCCTAATATAATTACAAGGGCTAACTAATATATACACAAAGTTTAGTCCAGTAACTGATACATAATAAGAACTGAGTAAATTATAGCTGTGGTTGATTATAATAATAATTATGATAATTATCCCCACAATGACCTAGTTATCTTAAAAGAATTAACTTCTTTGTAACTTTGTAATTCAGTAATGAAAATCACAACCAAAATTATAGGAGGTTAACTTATCGTGAGACATCATGGTCTAGACTTGACTACACAGTAAACATGATCTTGATGATCTTTCAGACATTACTGTAAAATAAAATTATTTAAATTCTAGAAAATTTCAGTAAGAACTAATAAATGCAACCATAGAGGAGCACTCTCTTCCTTCCCCTAACCACACATACACACACACACACATTCACACAAACCATCCACCCCTTGGGGATGTATTATATTTAGGCTTAGCCAGTAATTAAGACACACAGCTAATCAGGGAGCAGCACAGGATGTGGCCCTCTGAGAAGAAATAGAGTACCAGTTTGACAGCTCCGATTACCAGGGCTTTGTTCTGGAGCAAAAAGAGCAGAAAAGCATAAAGTTGTGGAACTGTAACAGTGTTTCGAAATTTGTGGGGGTGGGGAGGATCATAGGCTTGTCTGAATTGGGAGGATGTTGCACTAGATAACTGCAACAGCCCACACCCACAAGTGCCCTTCCCCACCCTCAAAGCATGACTTCACTTTCTAACACTGCCCTTAAGGAATCTGGCCTCTGCGACTTCCAGTAATTGTACAAATCACCCATGATGAAACAGCTGAGAGCACTGTTAGACAAAAGGGACAAGAATTAAACAAATAGAGAACTCATTAAAATGCTGCCTTTGGTTATTTTTTTTTACTCCTAGCAATTCGTGCTACCAAATGAGTCTTTCTTCATTGCTTTTCATTGGAAGTAATACTTTAGAATTCCAGGCACTGAGTGATTTTCTCCAGACTCATAATCTAACTGCTAGATATATTTGCCCTTCCCCCATCACCATCTAGCACTCCTCCCTGTCACCTTAGAGCTTCTGACTTAGCTGTGTTCACACCCAGCAGTCCCAGCAGAGCTTTCTGTTCACAATATGCGACATAAAACCGCAGGCAATGAACAATTCATGCTCCTAAACGCTAGTGATAAAGCTAGGCTGAGCTGACCTCTTCCATCCTGTACAGCTGCACATCAGCCATACAGGCTTAAAGGACTGAGAGTAGCATGTGTGTGATGTGGAATAAACAAACTAATTAAATCCAAGGTCTTTCACTCAAGCTAGTGCCTAATGGGACCAATATGCTCAACTCTATGCAAAAAAAAGAAAAAGAAAAGAAAACACAAGCAAACAAACAAACAAAACCACTTCACTTTGCTAGGGTTATTGCTTTCCTGATTCCTATGGTATATCTGTTTTAGGTTCAATAAACATCCTTAAAAAAAAAACAAAAAGAAAAAAAATTCAAGGTTTGCCATTCTTTCCTGTAATACTTTTCAAATATATGCTACCAACTCCACAGCACTGAGCCACAAGACCACTCCCTGATTCTAAGTGGACATATTGATCAATTGAACTGACATGTGTCTCCTCCTTTCTCTCCCCTAGAAACAATTAGTTGCACTAGGGAAATCCATTTCATTTTCCAAAACAAAAGGCAACATATTGCTCTTTACTGATGCTGTTATACTACATTTTTTAGAAAAAAAAATGATGGGGCTGGGGATTTAACTCAGTGGTTCTGCTGCCTGCCTCGCAAGCACAAGGTCCTGAGTTTGATCCCCAGTACAAAAAAAAAAAAAAAAAAAAAAAAAAAAGATGAAGATATCAAAATTCAAAGCTAAGAGTTGAAATAAAAATGATATGCATTTATCTACAATTGCAGCATTGAGTTGAGGTTTTGATTGAGTTAAGAGGTTTGCATTCCCTATAGTGATTAAGGAGGATTCTGATATTTATTCATCATACCAGATTTTGGATAAAGTTAAGCAAGAGACAGCAGCAGTATTGCCACTTGAGAGGCTTTCCCAGGGTTACCTGTGACAGCAACTGCCACAGAAAAGAGACTTGTTCCCTTCTTGGTTATAAGTCAGCCTGCAAACAACTCTAGCTATTTCAGAGACTAGCTAGAGATGGGAAAATATCGTGGCAGTCTCAACAAACTATGGAGGACACCAATTGAAGAACTACCATATAAATCAAAGCTCAAATCATATCATTTGGTTTAAATCTTTATGCTTTTAATAAATTTTGTCTTGAACATGCAGAAAACCCCCTTTTCACATCAGGGTTATGCCAAATGCTTATTCAGCATGCATTTTTTGCCATGAAGAAATTGAAACCCAGCCAAGTAAGAACTGAATTTTATACTGCAAATCACAAAATATTTTATAAATCACCAAAGCAAATAGGAATCAATTAGCTCTATCTCATAAAAACAAGAAATATTTATCTTTACAAAGCTTAAATACTGTGAACTACTCATTTTAGAGCTTATTTGGGGATTTTTGCAGTAGAAAATTACCTTATATTTATAAAAAAAATTCTATGAGAATACTAAAATTAGCAGACATAATTACAGCAAAAATAATTCTTTGCATTTTGATTCCTACATGACTCTTACAGGCCTTTGTTTTAACCCGGCAGCCTGAAAAACAGATTTAGGCAAAACAACCCTTCTTTCCTCAATCCATTTTAAGCAGACAACATCCCTCCATATCTGCCTTAGCAGACGCCGACTAGCCAGCAAAACAGCCGTGCAATTAAGGCCCAGACATTTAACACTCACCATCTCCTGCTCCCACCGTCTTCTTTTGATGTTTACAGCACATCTGTAGGATGAAATACTAGGAGATGCCTTGTTTGACCTGCTGCATGATGCTGTGACATCAGTTCAGATGATGCAGCTCATTATGGGAAAGACTGTTGTTACTATGGCAACTGGGATGTGCTAGGAATCCTTGCTGCATTTCTAGTGGAGCCTGAGACAATACGGAAGCCCAGTAAGAAACAGACAATATATGCAAAATTTGGATCAGAGGAAGAAGGCTTCTCATTGGACTAAAATTTGTAACTTTTATTTTTTCAAAAGGTATTTCCTCGAAAATATTTTGGAAAAATTAAAAATTACCTCCCCTTGTTGTTATACATTTAGAAAAAAATGAGATGAAAGCATAGATTTAGTATTATGCAAATAAAAACTAAAATGAATACTGCTTAGAGAATTTGACCTCTTCTTCTGTCTGGATAGTAGAATTGTATCTTTCCTAAGGTTATTAAAAGGAATTTTTGCTCATCTGTCAAAGACCAAAAGAATAAAGTACAGAGTGAAAAAAAAATTGTTAATGAAATATAAATAGCTAACCAACTGATTCTCATTCTAAAGTAAATAGGCTCTAATTCTCAAAACACTGCCAAATACTTGGCCAAAGAAATCTGCCTTGACCATTTCCTCTGGTGGACACCAACCCACAGAACCTTCATGCAGAGTAACCCAACTCTCAGCTAAGCTGAGAATAAAGTGATGATTCTAGCAGGCACACTACACCACACTCAACTTCTAGAGACTCTTCCCCTGCAGAGTACATTACCTACTTGTGACCTAAAGGCAAATGTTTTTTGTGATCAAATCTAACAATTGGAACAAGTGGCAGTCACACTAGAACATTCTAAAGCATGGAGATTCCAAATATTTGGGGTCTGCTTTCTTCTCTTTGGAGAAATAAGACCACCTATCACACAGAAGGAGATTACTCATGCCCTTCCCCCACAGAAGCTGGAGCTGTGAAAACTATATTAAACCAAGACACAGTGAGGTATTTCTCCAGTTGTTTAAAAAAAAAGGAAGTCTAAAGCAATCTTTCCAATCTTAAGCAAAAACAAACATCAGGTGGTGACAACCGGAGAGAAGGAGACACAGAACAATCCATCTCTTGCATATTTAATACTTACTTGCTACTTACAGAGACAGAGTCAAGCTAATCTGTACTCTATCTTCAGAACTCTGAGAAAAAAACATTTTAAAAGTGTAAAATATAAAGTGACCAATTATGTTGTCATATCCTACCTGGGATTATAAACAGCACTGTTAATCAAGAGTATGAGGGGTAGGGATGAAGTGGCAGGAAGAATTCAGGCAGTGATTTGTAAATAGGGGCTGATAAAATGCTTGAGAGGTGCCAAGATCCTAGCAGGGTGCACCATCAGCCTTGAACAAAGCAGCCCTGCCCTGGAAGGGAAGCCAGGATTGTTAGGAGACCAAGAGCAAGAAGCGAAGCTTCCAATTCCAGTCTCCTATGCTGTCACCAGCAGGGCAGGGCCTGACTCCCTCCTTTTATCTCAGACTACAGGACACCTGCACCAGGGAAGGTTAACAAGCAAGTTCCAGTGCAAAGAACATTAACCTGGGATTTAACAAACTCAAATTCTTCCTGTGTGATGTTGGGTCAATTGATTAACTCCTCTGGGCCGCAAGCGTTTTATCTATAGAAACAATGACCATGATTTTCAGGGGTTTTGTTAGTAATGGAACCTTTTCTTTTAATGATACAGTTCAAAGCTAGACTGCCTTGAGTAAGGATAAGAAGCCCAGAACCAAGACTGATATGCACTTCTACCTCTCCCCCACCCTTGTTTGTCCTAAACTCACCCTTTCATATATCTCTGAAGAACCCCTCAGTCTCTGGATAAGATAGAGTAAAAGTCATAAATCTGGAAAAAATTATACTTTCCAGAGCTGAAATCTCATGGATCTATAAAGAGAAGAAGGTAGGATAGGATCAGGTGTTCCACACTTGAATATGGATTTTCAGGAGGAGAAAAAAAAATCTTATTAGTCTGCTTTGCCAGCATCAAGTCATCTATTTGGTGGGAAAGAATGAATGGTTCATCAAACGTGAGGCCAAGTCAGACCTTTTATAAGATGAACCAGGTGAAAAACTAGCCTACAAATGGGCCCAGATTGGCTTTAAAAGGTGATTTTTTTTAGCAGAAGTCATGAAGTGTTTTCCTTGCTTTGCGACTAACCAATGACAGTTCACTTTGGAGTTCCCAAGGGCTTTTCTCTATGTTCCTACATCCCTAATTCCTGGGGTTTTTTTGAGAATTGCATGGAATAACATATACTGGAGCATTTTGTAAACCAGAACCTTGTTAATGCTTTCATTAACAGCACACTCACCTCATTAGTGGAAGTTCTTCAACTCTCAGATACCAGACTTTGGGATAACATGATTCAGAAATCACCAGCAAAGTCTGCACACCTATCAAGGAGGACCTACTGCCCAACACTCACTTCAGATAAGATCAGGAAAAAGTAAATGACAGGGATCCTCCCAGAAGACACAGCCAGGGTAATGGACAACACAGAACAAATAAATTTGTCCTGGAGAACAGAATCAGGATCAGATCAGTGAACTGAAGCAAGAAGCTTCATACTTAAGCAATTAGGATTTCAGAATTGTGTGAGAAAGCCTTAAAAATTATGAAAAAAAAATTTTAAATATTATACAAACAGCTGACCAAATGACTGTAATTCTAAAATAAATAGGCTCAAAAACATGGGCAAACTTCATGAGACAACATGTGTTTCGCATTCTGCCCCTGGCTCTGTTCCATCAAGAAATTTTGGACTTTAAGCTGAATCTAGAGAGTAAAAGGCATTTTAGGCACCTCCCCTGGAATCTTTGTAGAGACAAAAGGGAGAAAGAGACATTTGGGGGTCAGCAAGACAATTTGTGATAGTTACTAGAACAACTCATCAATACTTGTATTCTCTATGTCCTAGGTTCGCTCTAAAGGCCATTACCTCTACGTGGGCCTTAGAAGGAGTTCTCACCAAGAGAATGGAAGTGGAAGGGGAAATCACCATATCCAAAAGTGGTTAAGAGTGAATATGCTTTCTTATTTCCCTCCCTACTTGCTGGATATAAAGAACCCAGTGGAAATGTGAAACTCTGAAAGATAATGAACTCACATTGTGGGTAAATCCTGGCTCCCTGAATGACTATACTGGGCTAAGCCATTCTCTCCCAGCTATCTACTGATCCACATTGACTGTAATGACTGAGAAATTAACTTTTACTATATTGTGCCACTGAGACTTATTACATTTAGTCATAAAATTATTATAACTTAGTAAGACAAAATAAATTTCATAAAACAAAATTATGATATAAAGTATTATTATTTAATATAAACTGGAAACTTAAAAACAAATTCCTTTATTGCAGACCTTCTCAAATGCTATAATCTTGCTGATAAGCATTGAGACTGTCCTATAAGGAGGAATATAGTACAGCATGTTTCCTATTTATTTAACCATAGAATCTTTTTTTTAATGGACTAATGATCCATTGACTGTCCAGCCACAGTACAAGAAACATGTCTGTGAACACAATGGGCTAGAAGTGTCCTGAATGACCAATTCATCCCAGGGGCTACAGAAATGAAAGGAAGGAAGGGAGGGAGGGAGGGAGGGAAGAAGAAAGAGGGAGGAAGGAAGGGATGAAGGAAGGTAGGGAGGAAGGAAAAAAGGAAGGGAGTTTATTGTCTTGTCTTCAGTACAGTTCAGCCTATCCCCAGTCTTTCTCTCCCATCCTGAACTGACAAGACAGAAATTGACTGGTGTCATTATACATAGCAACATTTATATAAATATTTTCTTCTGGTCATTTTCCCCATATTATAAGTTGGAACTATACCACAAATTCTTACTATTTCAAAAGCATGAGGAAGGCTTTGTGGGACAGGTCTGGAAATACTAGTTAAGTCATAAAGTCATAAAGAGTTACATTCCACCCACATTGAGTTAGAACTCAAGGAAATGGCCATAGCTACTACAACAAGGGCTTAGAATAGATCCTAGCTTTGTTCCCAGGAAGAAAAGGAAAGAAATGCACTGCACAGTTATCCAGTCTCTGCAACATTACAAGACCAGAAATCTGACCCTTATTTCAGATTGCATTTTACCTATGTGTCTTCAATAACTTTGGTGGGTCTCTTTAAGCTCAACTAAATGTTTAGGTGCACATGACTTAACAATTTAGAGCTAAAATGGCTCCCAAAGTCTCATGTGTTGGAAAGTGACTGGATCACTGGGGGTGCTGTACTTATCTGTGGACTCATCCACTAGTAAATACTGCTGGGAGGAAGGACTGAGTTGGAAGAGGTAGGTCACTGGGGGTATGACCTTTCCAGACATATCTCCCTCCCTGACTCTGCTTTTTTTTCTTTTTTCCTGGCGACCATAATGGGAGTTGCTTTCTTCCACCTAGGCCCTCTACTATAACATTTCTACCTTGGAGCTAGAAATCATGAGCCCAAATGAATCTCTCCTTTTTTAGGTGTTAGATATTTTGTCCCAGCAAGAAGAAAGTGACTAAGAGAAATTTTTGTACCAAGAGTGGGGTTAATTTGGAACTGGGCTGCAAGAGTTTAGAAAGGTTTAGCAATGCCAGCTGCAAAAACTAAAATGCTATAAGATGAGTTTGATGAGTGATGTTGGTCAGAGCTCAGAAGTTACTAATAGAAATAATGATAGAAATACAAACAGTAAAGGCCAGGCTCAAGATGTTTCAGTTGGAAACAAGAATTCCACTGGCACTTATACTACAGACCATATGTATTACATTCTGGCACAAAATTTTCTACATTTTGCCTGTGTCCTGAGACTTTGCAGGAGACTGAGATTATGGGTGGTGGAACAATTGATCTGGCAGAGAAAATTTCAAGGCAGCTCAGTGTTCAGGCTGTGGCATGGATACTTCTTGCTGCTTTTAGTGAGAATTACAATGATAACTGGGGGCAAAAAGATCTCCAAAATATTTTCAGTTTTGCCAGAAAAGAAGTCCCTGCAAAGTTAGATCAATGGAAAACATGATTTCTCAAAAGATTAACATTAAAAAGAACTCAAGCATACTTTGCATCAGGAAAATTGGAAAGATGCCTTGAGGACATCTCCACAATCAGCAAGAATCTACTCCTCACAAGCTTGAAGGTACAAAACTTTAAAGCTTTCATTTGAAAAGAGAACCATGAGGTTCCCTTCTCAAAAAATCCTGCCTGGGAAATTGGATTCCCAGAATGTATTTCATAGTCAGCCACCCAGGCACTTGGAGGCCTCTGCAGGCATAATCCAAAGTGGGCATGTACTACTTGAGCTGATGGCAGACCTTTGCATCATCACCCAGATGGTGTTAGTTTTAGGTGCATGCAGAATGCCAGAGTTGTGGGGTTGTGGAGACTTCCATGCAGATTTCAAAAGGCCTGGGAGGCCAGGCAGTGTGCCCCTGAGAGGACAAGGCATGAAGCTATAATAGGTAAGCCTAAAATGCAGTGGGAACCTCTGGAAATTACATTTGCTGAGGAAAGCCACAGACACTAAGCAAAGTCACTCCCAGAAAGAGGCCCATATGGACTGCAATCTTGTAATGTCATAAGGGTGGGGCCACCCAGGGTGTTTGGAGCTCACATCTTATCACAACTTGCTCTGGTGTCTGGTTACTGAGCAATAGGATTTAATGTTTTCCCTATAAGTTTTCAGTCTTGTTTTGATCCCATTTCTATCGCCCTATTTCTCCCTTCTGAAATAATACTTGTAATAATTATCCTGCGCCAGTGTATGTTGGCAATGTTTAACCTTCTTTCTGATTTTTATAGGGGCTCATGCCTGTAAGTTTGCTGTGAATCTCAGAAGACACTTTTGACTTGGACTTTTTTAGCCCTCCTAAAACTCAAAATTTTCATGACTCTTAGAGATGGACTAAATGCATCTTGCATAAAAAGATGGACATGAGTCTTTTATGTGCCAGGGGTAAAGTGTTGTGGTTTAAAACTAAAATGGTTCAAAAGTTTCATGTGTTTAGAAGGTAACTGAATCACCTGTGGATCCACCTGTGAATTCAGCAGCAGGGTGTGATACTGGGAAATGGGACCTAGTTGGAAGAGGTGGGTCATTGGAGGCGTGACCTGAAAGGGAGTATCTCCTTCCCCAGCCCTTCCCTTCTCTGTTTCCTGGCTGCCCTGATATAAGCAGCTTTCCTCCATCCAGGCCCTACTACTATGCCCTTTCTGCCTTGAAGCCAGCTAACTATGGAATGAAACCTTTAAAAATGGTGAGCTCAAATAATCAAGGGTGTTGGACAGTTTGTCCCAGTAACTAGAAAGCACATAACACAAAAACTATGATAGCCAACATTTTGCAGCAGTCTACTAAGAGTTTGCCAGCAGAGCAATATCAACCATCCCTCTTATTTAGCAGTCTTACAGCAATACATGCAACAATCCAATGTCCAGGAACTATTCTATCTGGCTCCCTGGTAACATCTCAAGAACAGTGAGATAAGAACTCATTAGGCAAATTCAAGAGTGCCCAGCCTTAAAAGTCTTATTCTTCACAAGAGCCAATATCTTTGCAATAGCCTAATAAAAATAACATTCAGGATCCCCACAAGAAACATGCTCAGTTACAAGAGTAACTGCACTCAGAGAAGGCCAAAACTATGGCTTCTTCTGAGTTTTATAGCTGTATAAATTCAGCTACAAAAGAAGGCTTATGCCTCATCATCCATTTCACATGTAGCCAGGGTATATAGTGGATGGGACAGGACTACAGCAGATAGACTCTCTTGGACAGACTCAGAGCCAGACCAAGGTAATTCCCCTACTCCAAGGTAGGCATTTATCAACCAAGGGTCATTTTTAGCCTATGCAATGCTGACTAGCAACACAGTTAATATTCTATCATTTTCAGATCCCCCCCCAAAAAAAAACCCCAGTGCTATAGGATTAATCAAAAGCAAAATTCTCAAGGAGAAGTAGAAAGAATTTAATAAATGAATCCTTTACCATCACTGCCCAATTCAAGCTTTAAAAGTGACCCTCATTAACAAAATAGACAAGCATTACATATCTACTACAAGTCTGTATGGTCAAAAATCCATGCTGATTGTGGGTGATGCTTTAATCAGTGCCCTTTATATACTTTGTGAGAATATCTAGAGATCAAAAATATTTAGACACCAAACTATAGCAACATTTGTGGCTGTTATTACTGTCAAATGTTCAGCATCCCTTCTGCATCCCTCAGCATTCCTTTTCTTAAATGGCCATGTAAAGCAGAAATTATTGAGATTATTAATCATTGATAATCAGAACAGAACTTGCAACTATAATAATGGTATGAAAATTCAGTTGTTGTTAGTTGATGCTTGGGTTTACTATTTCCTCTTAAACATTCCTTGTTTTACATTCTAACTTATAAGCTTGGATGAGAATGTAACCAAGACAATGGAGCACATGATCCAGTCAAGCAAACCAGTTTATTGTTTTCATCTGACCCACAGAAATTAGTTCAGAGATAGGTCTGGGATCCTATTGAAGTCAATGAGATGAAGTATGACATTTTATTGGCTGCTGGATTTGAATATGAAAAAATGCTGAGCCTATAGCTCCTTATCTATTCTGTATTCATGAGTAAAGAACCAACCTGTCTAAGAATAAAGCCAACACAGAGCTGAACTGAGAGACAAGACACTAAGTTCTTGGTGACACCATCTGAGAGAGAAATCAGCCTGCTCTAGCTCTGTCAGTTAGTTATGAGTCAGAGTTCACTGTTTCTACTTTATCCAGCAAAGGCTAGGGCTTCCATAACAATAAACAGAAACCTAATTAATTCACAAAGCTATCTGAGAAACTGTGTAATATACATGCAGTTTCCCGAGAAGGAAAAAGCTGAGAATCCTATACAGTTCAGGAGCTTGAGCATGGGACCACTTCAGAGGCTAGGATTAGAGCCAGAACAAGAAAGGATACCTTACAAGGGAGACATAAAGCATCATCTATGTTTTCTCCTAGACATTCCTGGATTTGTGACAGGGACCATATACCTCAATTAGCCTGAGCTCCATTCCTGTGTCCTTTTCCAGGTAAAATGTTCATCAATAAAGGCCAAAAAGCATCAAGAAGAAGTTCAGGGAGTGGATAAGACCCTAAATGAATATACATTTGGAGAATGAAGTAGACCTTGTGGTGATTTTATCCTTAGAAACTTGCTCTAAGAGATTCAAAATTTTCCCTGACAGCTTTCTTAAATCAAGAATATCTTTGGTCTGACTTTTCGGGTCATGCTATTTGCTTCTTCATTTTGATTCAACTCCAAACACAAATATTCAGCATGGAACAAGTGGTTTTAATGTTCTGATGGAAGCAAACTTCTGCTTTCTATAGAAGGAAAATACTGAGGAACTACATATGAAGAAGGAGGATACAAGCTGTTCAAACTCTGTGTTGATATCTCTGGGCTTTCCTGTTTTAGCTTTAACTACTCAAGTTATTTCTCCATAAAATTCAGCACTCTCCTAGGCAAAAGTAATTTTTTAACAATCTTAATTTTTTTTTTAAGAAAATTAACATTATTTGCACTACCAAGCAAAACTTCCTAGCAGTTTTCTCCTTATCACCCTAAGGTGTTTTTTTTTAATTGAGTTTATTGATACATTTTAGGGATATAGTACAATTACACTCATTATTGGGATCTCGTACCTTTATATGGCAGGTCTTGGTTCTCATTTTTTCCCCTTGTCCCTGCCCTTCCTTCACCCTCTCCTCTCCTCCCCATCCCTAAGGTTTTAAATGTTAAAAGATTTTATTAAGGCTTACACATGTAAATCTTGTTTCCCTTTCTTTGCTGCCTTAAATACTAAAAAATAATTTGCTACTAAAAAGACCTGGCTTAAAATAACAAAGCAAATCCATGTGTCGTTACATTTGCAGTAGTTGGAAGGAGCAATGATTAAGATAATTGTTTTCAAGTTATTTACAACTGAGTCTTGTAACAAACAGCATGTTCAGCCCACACAGTTGGTCTTTTAATCTTGGACTGTACCTCTTACCTTAAAAAAAAATTATTAATGAAATAATAAACCCTTATTTTAAAATATTCTCCCAGTATAAAAAGAAAATATTCTTTAAAATGGGGTTTTCCAAGAAACTTTTAAAGTTCCATTTTTTTATGAAAAATAAATAAATTATATCACACCTTTATAGGCAAAACTCTTTAACAACTAATACATTCAAGGGCTCACTATAACCAAGTCACAAGTGGCCTTAATAAAAGAGGTTTGTTGGGATGGGGATTTACCTCAGTGGTGCCGCCACCTAACACGCAAGCACAAGGTCCCGGGTTCAATGCCCAGTACCAAAAAAAAAAAAAGAGAGAGAGAGAGAGAGGCAGAGCTTTGCTTATATGGTAGAGACATTTTCCTTTGTAAATAATCTAGTTTAATAAATGCATTCTTTTTTTTCATTGAGTTTATTGGTACTTTTTAAGTATACAGTACAGTTACATTCATCATTGGGATCTTGTACCTTTGTATGACAGATCTTGGTTCTCATTTTTTCCCCACACCTGCCCTCCCTTCACCCCCACCCTATTCCCTATTTACAAAGACTTCGTTTCCATTTTTTCCTTTTCTCATATTTTTTTCTTTTTCCTTATTTCCTTTCCCCTACCCTTCCCACTCCCCCTACACCTTTAGCCCTTTTCTTCCTATTTCGCATTGTCAGCTATACAATTTGGATCTTATTTTCACTATTAGTTTTTCACACCAGAGAAACTATTCGGTATTTACACTTCTCTTATCTATTTCACTTAAAGAGTATGGCCTCAATATGCATCCATTTTCCTATGAATGACTCTAGTTTCTCATTTCTTTATGACTGAGTAGTATTCCATTTTATAGAGAAACCACATCTTCTTTATCCAGACTCCAACTGAAGGGCAATCGGGCTGTTTCCAAGTTTTAGCTATTACAAACTGTGCCACTATAAACACAGGTGCACATATATTACTGTGGTATGATTCTTTTAATTCTTTTGGAAAGATACCCAGCAGAGAGATAGCTGGGTCAAATGGAACCTCTAATCTAGTTGTTTGAGGTATCTCCATATTGATTTCCACAGTGGTTGCAACTAGTAGTAAATGCATTCTTAACTATATAAAGGATAAGATTATATACATCATTGACAAACCATCTTTTCATTTACTAGGGCACAATGAAACAAACAAGAGAGCTGAAATCCTGTATCCTATTAAAAGCATGAATTTTGTTTTGTTTAGCTGAGCCTTTTTTATATCTGTCTCCCTTGTATTCCATTATCTGGATGCATGTCTGTCATGGAAGCACTTTCCTCATGTTTTCTAGAGCAGAACAGGTTGTTTTGTTTTTGTTTTGGTACCGGGGATTGAACTCCGGTCTTTGCGCTTGCCAGGCAGGCCACCAAAGCTCTGAGCTAAATCCCCGGCCCTAGCAGAACAGGTTGTGGAGTAAATACATATTAGGTACCTTGCCTAGTAAATGCTTCTTTACCTGAGTACCTCAAACTCAGAGACTCAATCCTTCTTCCCATTCTCCAGCACATAGTCAGCTAAGTACATGTGATCAAAACTTCCAACTATCAAACACTTGTGCATATAAACACACACACACACACACACATACAGATTTATAAAGATAGGTGAAAATGATTTTTTCAGGTAACACCAATGTTTACCTCTTACTTTAGCAAATGACATTTGCTTTTAAATTTACTACTGGAGTAAACATTCTATCAACACATTTATTTATAAAAACATTGTACCATAATTACTTTATGCAATT
The DNA here is from genome assembly GCF_012274545.1 of Fukomys damarensis. Taxonomy (NCBI): domain Eukaryota; kingdom Metazoa; phylum Chordata; class Mammalia; order Rodentia; family Bathyergidae; genus Fukomys; species Fukomys damarensis. The sequence continues at coordinate 55,137,527 of NW_022900929.1, read as the reverse complement.
TTTTGAAAAGGATTACACAGACAAAAACCTAAAAGTAAACACATACTATTCATAAGTACACATCACAACAGGAACATATACAGTAGTACACACATTGAACTATTTATTGTAAAAAGAAAAATGGAGTAATAAAACTCATTTTATCCAGTTCTATGTTTATAGTTTTTATACACCTCTTTTATGGAGTTTGGACAAAGAGATAATAAAACTGCATCCTTACTAATACAATACTGAAAACACTTCAGAGCCTGTATCACTGACATGTTGGTCCTTGACTTAATGTCTTAAACCACCCAAATATGTAGTTAGGTACCGTAACTACATAATAACCACTGTGGTTGGTCAGCACTATAATAACATGTGGTTCCAGTTTTGAATTGTTAGTAGTATGCTGTAGAATATTATTAGTTAACCACATCAGTTAAGACTGAAGGAAAAAAATTTGCCTCGAGGTGAAAATATGAGAGATTTCAAGTGCTGATTTTAAAATAGGTAAAAACTAAAGCCCATCCCACCCCCAGTGAGAAGCCATTCTGAGCTCCTGTGTAAGTCTCCCATGCACTGGTAGACTGCGCAATCATCTTTAAAGCCCCTTTCCTTGGCACAAGCCACTTTTATGAGTAATTACCATTCAGATAGTGTGATTTAAGGAAAAGGAAAGTCCCTTGCTCCACTGTCTCCCTAATCCACTCAGTTGGAAGCTAAGGAATGTTTTGAAGGATGACTGTCATTGATCTAAAACCATTTACTTCTGTGAAGCAATGCATGCTGTGAAAAAGGCACTGACTAGACCACTGGGAAGACTGTAGGTTGAAGTTCCAGCCCAACTAGGCACAGGAAAGTGGACAACTCATTTAACCTATCTCAGATTTCCCTTCCATAAAATGACTAACCATTCTGTTACTTAACATTGCTATTACAGCCTAAGAAATAAAATACTCTGATTTAAGGGAAAAGGGGATTGGCTAAAGTGGAGATAATAAGGATTAGTGAAAAGAGAAAATAATGTAAAAAGAGGAAATGAAAGAGGAAGAATGGGGAAAACATCACAGATAAAGAAAGGAAAGGGAAGAAGGAATGGGAGAAGAAGAAAAAATGAGAGAAGGTCAAAGGAGACAAACAAAAGTGAAGAGGAAGGTCCAACACCTGCCCATGTCTCTTTCCCTCACTACCTCTGTTCCCCAGCAGTAGCCCAGAATTCAGCCAGAAATGAAAGAGATAGGGTTTGCTCTAATACTACAATATGTTAGCCACAGAAAGCAGAAAAGAGACTTATTTAAAGTTTCCAGCATATGCACATCTTGGGGTCACCAACTGGAAAATTATTGCCTAAAAAAAACTTTGTTGGCATAGTCTGACAGTGGTAGACATAAGTTTCCAGTAAATTACTGATCAAAGCAATAGGCAGATCTCCAATCTATTTAGCCACCATACCAGTTCCCATTGGGCATTTATTTCTATGCGAAACATCAATGCTTCTCAAGGGACAAAGATGTTGTAAAGACACTGCTGCTAATCAGAGTGAGGATGATTACACAAAATACATGGCATGATATGTAGACAAGGCAGTACAACATTAATAATTGCTAGTACTCTTGTCATCCTGGCACAATTTTCAGGCTATAGGCCTGTCTTAATTTGCATGGTTGTTTTATAAAGGCTGGGTAAAACAACTGTTGCTCTGTACAAGAAATAGAGACCAGGGCTGGGAATTGGGAGCTCTGAGTCTCAATGCTGGTTACTAGCTCTGACAGACATTCATAGTCTCTCCTTGTGCTTCAAATGGTTTTCATGATATGCTTTCCTGCCATTTCTGGGGACTACTGTGAAATACCCTGAGACAACAAAGCAAAATGTGTTTTCTGAATTTAAAAACAACAGGCCTTTCCAGTAGTGTAAATACTGTAGATTTTAGTGCCCAACAGACCTAGGTTCAAATCCCAGCTCTGCCATTTACTAGCTGTGTAACCATGGGTATTCTCTGGACCTAGTTTCCTTATCTACTGAAAAAAGATAGTAAGATATGGCTCTTAGGATTATGATAACTAAATTATCTAGTTCTATTAAACATCTAGTACAGAGTGATATTATATAAATAATTATTTTGCTTGCTTGTCAGCCATTTCTCAGGTTAGTCTTATATAGTCTATAAATATCTTTAAGGCTTGGACAATTAATTTTTTAATCCTTGCAGCATTTATCATAGAACTGAAATTATAATCAGTGACTAATAGCAACAGTAGAAGGAGCAGTAATAGTTGTACAGAAGCAACATCAACTGCTGTTAAAGCAGCAGTTACCAGCAATAATAATAGCAGCAATAATAGTAGTAGGGCAGCAATAATAGCAGCAATCATTGCAATACTATCCTAGCCTATTCCTTCCTATACTATGGATTATCTATTTTCATACCTAGAAGATAAAGTTTCCCACGCAAATAATCCTTGACCTATAGTGATTGGATCAATAAGAAATCAGGAAACCCTGCAAGTTGAGGAAACGCAAATGTTAAAATATGTTATAAATACAAGTATTGCTATAGCAGTCCAGCAAGTTGTCCCACGCACTGGTATCAGACTAAGCATCTCTATAACACTATTAAATGTAGAAGATGCTACAAAAGAAGCTGGTAGAATTAAGAATGAAGTGCTGAATCTGGTTTCCTTGATATTTGAAGAGAAAAAGAATCCTTTGCATCTGCACTCTCAAGATTCAATCTGGGACAGATCTTTCCTCTCTAGCCCACAAAGCCCTCAAATCTAAAGAGACTGCACTCTTCCAGATTCACACCTTTTTGGGTTTTTTGGGAGATTTTTTTGGTACCGGGGATCGAACTCGGGTCCTTGCGCTTGCGAGGCAGGCCACCGGACTGCTGAGCTAAATCCCCAGCCCCTGATTCACACCTTTTTAGGTACCAGGAAAAAACAGAAAGATCCAGACAAGCAGCTGAAACAGTTCCATGTTGATCCTGGGAACCTTGGAGAAAATGACAGAGAAGTTGGGAGAGTGACGAAAGCACATCCAAGAAAATCGAATTAAAACACTGGGTGGATTTTCCAATCCAAATTAATAAACAATGTTCTTTTTTTCTTTATGAAACATATTAATCATTGATTAAGAAAATAACCAAGAGCATAGGTCCACAGCAATGTCCTTTTTGTTGCTATTGTTCACCTCTTTTTCACACATAGCTTTCCTTGGGGGAAATGGAGATGAAAGTTTAATAATACATACATAGTATATATTTAAACAAAATACAACTACAAAGAGCCAAATATGATCAAAGCTTGACTATGAAAGAAATATGCTTCCAAAAAGGGAAATTCCAAAGGGGAAAACATTTTCTGGTTAGCAAATATATAAAGAAAGACACTAGCATACTCATTCAAATACATGTATTCAAGATAAGACTCAGTGCACTCAAAGAAACACACTACATCAATTAAACAACCTAATGGAGTAACTCAAGAGAATAAAATATATCAGAAAGTCTCTCACCACTACCAAATAGTGGATTTATTAATGTGAGAACGAGGGAGAACAATCTGTCCTCTGAGAAGAAACAAGTCAAGAAGACAAGTCAGAAGACCTCTCTTTGTTACAGGCCTGATGAGCATTCCATAACCTGGCACCTTCCTCCATCACAGAAGCTGAGGCAACAGTGGAAGTGAGAAAACCAGACCCTATTCCCATCTAAATCCACTAGTTATTTTTATGGTGAGATTTGGAATTACTTATTAGCTTAGCCTGGAGCAAAGTGTTCTTCCCTCAAATGGATCTAGTGGTAACTCACCAAATATTTGAAACTCTAAAGCACTGTAAGTGTTGCTTGCTATCTTCACTACTTTTACCAAAAAGATGATATGCAAACAACTGTTTGGAAATTAGACTTTACTTTTCAAAACAAAGAAAAGCTATGATCCAACTATTATTACAGTTTCCACTCATTATACAGAGAGCAAACATGTTTCTTGCAGCTTCAAGGTAGTGGTATTCTCCTTCATTCCACTCATAAGTGGTTCAGAGATACAGTGGACCCTTGATTTACAAACTCAATTGGCTCCCAAGAGCTGGTTGTAACTCAAGTTGGCTGTATTTCAATACAGCTAAGATCTGCATGTTTACCTGGGGGCACATTATAGATAAGTGCCAGGGATTTAGCTCAGTGGTCCCACTGCAAGAGGCAGATGAATCTTCCATTAACTTAATTAACCCAAGTTGTTAGTATGTCAAGTGGGTTGTATTGTCCTCCATCCTTCCTCAGTGGTGCAGCTCTCCTGCTCTGCTTCCACGCTGCCATTAGCTAAGCTGCTTTGCTCCACCACCTTCTTCCATGATGTTTCTGCCTTAGAGCCAGCCAACCACAGACTAAATCATCTGAGACCATAAACCAAATTAAAGATCTCTCCTTCAAGTTTGACTGTAATTGGCAATAAGGCCTAAAAGGAGATGATTAAAGCTAAAATGAAGTTACAAAGATAGAGCCTGATTAGTGTTCTTATAAAAAGAAGCACTCTCATTTTGCCATCTAAGGACACAGTGATAAGTGACTGCCTGTGAGCCAGGAAAAGGAATTACACCAGAGCTAGCACCTTGATCTTGTACTTTCCAGGCTCTAAATCTGTGAGAAAATAAATTTCTGTTGTTTAAGCCATCCAATTTATGGTTCGTTTTGTTATAGCAGCCTGAGAAAACTAAGACACATACCTAGTAATTATTTCCAGGTATGTTTGTACTTTATATTTGTTTCATTATTCCTTTACCTATTTCTTACTAAATCTTACAGCACAGCAGATTTTGTAAGTATTTTAATGTCTATATGCTCCAGGCACTGTGCTATCCAAGAAAATAACGATGAATAAGATAATCAAATTCCATTATCTTTATAAGAACAATGATAAAAAAACACACAATCCCTACCCTTGTGAAAAATATTAAACACTGAATATATAAATAATTAATGGTTATTGTGATGAGTACTACTAATGAGAAGTAGACCTTTTACATATGAGAGCCTATAGAAGTCTCTGCCATTCTGTGCAAAATTAAGGAAATAGCCTCTATGGCACAGTAAAGAGGACAAGACCACAATAGTGGTGAGTGCATCCATGGCTGAGGGAGATCAGAGATTCCTAGGTCACAGGATGCAATGACCAAGTACATGACCAAATGATGAGGAGGCTGTTATACTATACTGAAAGTTATACGAGGTCAGTGACGATCTTTCTTTTGTTCACTGCTACATCCCCAGAATCTAGCATCCTTAGCACACAGTACAGACTCAGTAAATATTTGCTTAATGGATGAATAGGTATAAGTGAAAGGATCCTGGGGGAAATCTCAGAAATATGAGGAGATAAGTGGGAGACAACTGAGGCAACTACAGCCTTATACTTCAGCATATAAAAACAGAGCTGCTCTAATGAAAATACGAAAAGAAAAGGACACTTTATTGGAGTTCTAATTTCCAGACACATTCTAGTAACATTGGACTGAAGATTAAGACATAATAAGTACTCTGTAATGTTGTTTTTGTCCAATAGCCATTTTAAAAATTTCTAAGGGATCCAAAGTTTCCTTCAGAAAAGAAGATCCAAATATTCAAATTTTCTTAAGGAAAACCAACCTCAACCATTTTCTAGGCATGTGGTTTTCGTGAAACCAACTCCAACCCTAGCATACAGTGTCTCTGCCTTAAAATAATAGCACTTCTATCCTTGTGGCTATACTGATTAGTTCCAGAATGGTATATAACCCAGTCTCAGCCAAGAAAACATGTTTACTCCTTCTCTTGAATTATTATGACAATAAAACCACAAAGTGAGCTAGTAAATCTGACAGCCAGATGACACAAACATAGAAAAAAATTCCAGAAATAGTATTTCAGCGATGGCCTTGGTCTCATTCTCTCTCTCCCTTCTCTTCCCTCCCCTTCCCCATTCTTTTATGATCCCTATCCCCCTCCCACTCCAGCACTGAGGATTGAACCCAAGACCCTAGGACCTTCACATTCAGCTACATCTCCAACTCCTCAGCTCTTTTTATTTTTTTATTTTGAGACAGGTTCTCATTGAGTCATTGAATTGTCTAGGCTTGAACTTTCAATCCTCCTTACCTCAACCTCCCCAAGTATTGGGTGTGCACCACTACACCTGACTTTCTAGATATTTTTACTCTTTATTTTGAGACAAAGTCTTGCTAAATTAACCAGACTAGCCTCAAACAGCAATTCTCCTGCCTCAGTCTCCCAAGTAGCTGGGATTACAGGTGTGGGCCACCATGTGTGGCTGTCTGTGAACTTCATAGACCCAATAAATTCTCATCAAGCTTATGACACTTTAGGCTGCTTTTTCTACTGCTTGCATTCTAGAGAATTCTAGTGGGCATATTCTCTGCTTGCCCTTTCCTCCGTTTTCTTTCAGGTTGAAGGAGGCTAAGTCAAACAGGCAGTGGGTCTCCTTGCCTCAGGCCTCTTGGCAAGGGCTGCTAGGTTTTCTCTGGCTGGTCTCCCCACAGTCATCTTGCCAGGAGTGAACGTATTAGGGCAAGCTCCTTAAGCCCTATAATTAAGGGCTCCAGCTTACAACTTGCCATCCAGGCATCTGTTTCCTATGGCAGGAAGGCAAATGCCCAATATGAGGTAACTGAGGAAATCCCTGGACTTGAAACTCAGTTATCATTTCAACAGCAGATTTCAGCAATCTTTTTGTCTCCACCATTTCAGTGCCACAGCTACTCATTACTGAAACAGGGGAACTTTAGCACCCAGCAGAATTACAGAGACTAGAAATATGGCTTCTCAAAGTAAATGGACAGTTTCTACTCTTCCCACTCTGCCTGGAAACCCAACACTAAGTGTCAATGCCCTTTCCTTCAGTGTCTGTCAAGAGTTTCTAGCATACGTGCTTATCTGTATCCTCACAAGAGTCTATGGGTTGAATTACACCCCTCAAAATTCATATGTGGAACCCATAATCCCCAATGTAACTATATTTGGAGCTAGGGCAGTGGGCACACAGCTGCAGTGGGCACACAGAGCCTTCTTTCTCAGCACACAAGCCAAGTCACCCCAGCAGCTAAGCATCGGATAGCAGATGTTTTTTCTAAACTAAAACCTCACTATTCAGATTTCATTGCAGTGTTGGCACTATGCAATAAATAAGTGGGTTTGGGGTTGCAGTTTGGGTACTCAGACTCTAAATTTGTTATCACTGAGCTAGGACCTATGAAGAAATAAGAAAGGCATAGTGTTGTCATAAGGATGGAGCCTTAATCCAGTGGAAATGGTATTCTTATCAAACAGGGAGAGATACCAGGGAAGGCAATTGAAAACATCAAGAAGGTGACTATGCATAAGCCAGAAAGAGAGCCCTCACCAGAAACCAAATTGACTGGACTCTTAATCACAAAATTCTGGCCTTCTGAACTGCGACAAAAGCATTTCTATTGTCTAAACCACCCAGTCTATGGTATTTTGTTATAGAAACCTGAGCTAAATAGTACACAATAGCTTATAGTTACTTAAAACTGAGAGTAAACTATCTGATAAAGTTTCCAGAAACTAGGCAATATCAAACCGCACTAAGACAAAAACTGGAATTACTGGCCTAGAAAAGAAGAAATAGTGGTTTTTCAAATAGAAAAGAGCTATCATGTTGAAGCAGGTGCTAAACTTGCTCTGGTACCTCAAAAGCAAGAAGATCAATGAAGAAAAAAACATAAAGCTACTTTCAGCTTAACATTAGAAAGTTATCACAAAGAATTGCCTATTATTTTAAAAAGTTGCTTCATTTTGGCCAATGAGCCCCTTGTTACTGAAGGCAGACAAGCAGATCCTGAATAAGAAACCCTCAGAAACATTAAGTAAGTCATTCACTCTGTAGGGTGTAAGGTTGAGCTTTAAAACTTACATCTTCTTCCAACTTATGACTCTACGAGTAAGAGCAGTAATCAAGAACTAGGCTACTGGTTTCAAATCCCATCTCTGTTACAAGCTATATGACTGTGGACAAGTTATTTAATACATCTTTGACTCAGTTTCCTCATCTATAAACCTGGAACACTAACAGTACCTTTTTAATCTTATGGCAGTTAAACGGGTTAATATATGTAAAGAACCCTCTGGGCACCAGGACCCTGGCCTATAGTAAGTCCTCAGAAAATGTTAGTTGATGTTAATAATAGGTAAGTGACAACTTTGTGCTCAGTCTCATTATAACCAAATTAGATACCAAAATACATATTTGGACCTGTGCCTCAAATTAATACATTAAAAGAGGACAAAACAAGTATAGCTTCCAATGTTTAAGTTCTTACTACAAATTAAACATCTTATATTCGTCATCCCATCAATCAGTAAAATGGGTATTACCTTTCACATTTAAGATCAAGGAACCAAAACTGATAATATTAAGTAATTTGAAGGTAGTTATAAAGTGATGGTAAGGATCCAAATCTACTTTGTCAAGCTCTTTCCATTCTAGTAACCATTTCAAAACTAGTCTGTCCCTGGTCTGCGATCACCCGGCGGCGTGCGCGTGAGCTCCCGGCCTGCGCGGGAGCTCCCGGCCTGCGCGACAACAGACCCAGGAAGGACCCAAGGACCCCAGAGGGGGTTTTTTTC
>NW_022900929.1:55114214-55122931 GCF_012274545.1 Fukomys damarensis | reverse complement strand
AAAAAAAAAAAAAAAAAAAAAACTAGTCTGTCCCTCACATACCCCACCCTTTGTTGTGGTACTGGAGATTAAACCAAGGGCCTTCACACTGAGCTACCTCCCCAGTACTTTTTATTTTTCTATTTTTTCTTGCTAGTCATTAAGTTGGCTGGGCTGGATTCAAATTTGAGATCCGCCTGACTCAGCCTCCCTACTGAGATTATAGGTATGTGCTAGCATGCTTGGCTTAGTCTGTTCCTTTCTATTATCCAATTTCATCTTTGCCAGATCCTCTGAGGTAAACAGAGCAGACAGTATCATATATAGTCTCTACTCAGGAAACCTAATGTCAAATGACAGCTTCATCATTTAGTAGGTTCATAGTATTAGGTAAGTTACTTAACTGAGGTCTCAGTTCCTTCACACTATAAAATGAAAAGGGTGGTAACAGTACCTGTATCAAAGGATTTCTGGAAAATTAAACAAGCTAATACACACAAAGTAGCTAGAACATGGCTAATCTTAGTGAGGTATTAGCTATTACTACCATCCCCACTGATGGACAAGAACCTACGGCAAAGCAGTGAAAAAACCAAGACCATGAATAAGATTTATTTTTCAACTATTTTTCTACTGGGTCATATACAGGCACATGTCATTTAATGATGGGGATACATTTTGGGAAGTACAAGGTCAGGCGATTTCATTGTGCAAACATCAGAGGACAGACTGACATAAACCTAGACATAATAGTTTATTACCTACCTAAGCTTTATAGTATAGCCTATCGCTCCTATAGCCATAAATAAAAGAGCAACATAAGATTAAATTAAGACAAAAAGGCATACATTCAAGAGAGGCAGTAAACACAAGATGTATGAGGCTGCTCCTAGGGCAGCACAGCATACTATTTTATAGTAAATATATTTTTAATAAGTAGAAAGAGTACTCCTGAGATAATAAAAAGTATAGTGTAGCAAATACATAAGCCAGTAACAGAGTCATTTTCTATCAAGTATGATATACTATACATAACTATATGGCTTACTTTTATAGTACTGCCAGTATAGTATTATTATTTGGACCAGCATTATAACAAATATGTGAGCTAGACCTTGCACTAGGACATCACAATGGCTATGATATCACTACACGATAAGAAGTTTTCAGCTCCATTATATTCTTATGGACTCACTTTCATATACTGACCAAAATGATGAGCCAGGCATGGTGGTGCATGCCTGTAATCCCAGGACTCAGGAGGCCAAGGCTTAGGATCACAAGTTAAAGGCAAGGCTGGGCAACATAGTGGATCCAAGCCCATATGAACTATATAGTGAGACCCTGTCTCAAAAAAAATAAAAAACTCAACACCAACAAAAAATTACCATCTATCATTAAACAAAATGCCATTATACAACTATAGTTACTGATATGACATATTAGGAATTCTCTTCTAAAATAAAAGACTACATATCATATATCATATTTCTACAAACTTAAATATCCCTAAAGATGAGTCCTTAGTCAAAATGATTAAATTTCTGCCAGTTTTACAAAACTGAAATACCCAGTACGCTTTATTACTTATGATTTAATGTCTCACCACAACAAATAAAATCTGATTGCTCCTCTTCTGTGTGCCCCTGCCCTCAAAATGTCACTCAGTATAAGAAAGTACTTCCCGGCCCATGTGGCTCAGTGGATACCTCCACAGTTAAAGACATTTCCAGGCCTCAGCCTCTTCCTGGGCCTCAGATAAAAATATGGGCATGCAGATTTTAGAGAAATATAAATTATCTCAGATCTGGCCTCCATTTTCCTTACCAAATGGTAATGTTTTCCTTTTGTGACCCTTCCAATGACTTCCCCTCCTAGACTTCTGAACAAACAAATATGGACGGGCATTTCCGCTTGTTGAAACTTCTTACCTATCCAACACTAATTATTGTTTTTTGTTTTCTTACTATGGCTCCTAAGGATAGCAAAATAACATTCACGTTGTGGCCTGGGGACCAAAATAATAACAGTCTTTGAATTATAAATTTTCAAACAAGAGGCACTTTGCGATTGACAGTATTATTCTCCTCTCTCTCCCTCACTGTCAAATTAGGCCTCTAATCCTTTCACATAAATGATGGGGTTTGTATCAGGCTAAGGATCCCAAATCCATGCCAAATCTTACTCCCCCATATGGCAGAAAGGGCGGTTGCCATGGGACAGCTGCTGAGCTGCAGCTCAATCCTGCATGGAGCACTTACTGCCCAGAGGACGTCACCTCCAAGACATTCAGGGCTCCATCTCTCCCTCCCCTCTTCCCTATTAGGCTCAGAAGCAGGCGTACAGCATAATCACTCTGCAGCTCCTGAGTCCCTGAGGAGACCCCTCCACAGGATGGCACGTCTGTCATATGGCTACCAGGCATCTGGTTTTAAGCAGATTTTTGTGGGGGGTGCCAGTATTGTACTGTTTTCCTTCCCTGTGGACATTTTTCAGAGTAAATGATGAGAGTATATTAGCCCATCAAAGAATTGAGTCTTGCTTGGCAAAACATGGATTATTTGGTTCTAGAGTCTAAAATTTCATTTATTATCAATCCCTTTCAGTGTTAAAGTGTGGGTTGGTGGTGAAACATAACTAGTTTGAGTTTTTTCCTTATAATGTCTCCATGTCCTTGTTAGTAATATGGAAACATTTTTTTACTTCAAAAGTTGGGTTGATGAATGTCAAGGCTTTCAGCTAATTCTGAAGGGGTTGAACAATACTAAGGTCAAATAGGCCATATCCTCTCTCAGCACCAGAAAGAGCTGGAACTGGAGGACTGAAAAGGCAGACACAGAAAAAAACAAAAACAAAGACATTAAAAAAACAAAATTTGGGCCAGGGATTTAGCTCAGTAGTTCCTCTGCCTGCTTCACAAGCACAAGGACCCAAGTTCAATCCCTGGTACCAAAAAAAGAGAGAAAAAGCAAAGGCAGACAAACACACTCTGGCTAATAGACACAAACAGAAATACCTGGATAAGAATGACAATACTAGCAATATTAACAAGGAAAGATGGGAAGGGAGGAACAGAGGGGAACCAAAAGAATAGTGACACAGGACAGGGGAGGAAGAAATGAAGATTAATTATGCATCTACTCTGAGCCCAACCTTACAAGATGGTTCCATGTACGTTTAATCCTAACAAGGACCCTATTAGAGGGGTAGCACCCCTTTTTTATGAAGAAGTAACTTCCCTAGCATTGTCTAATAACTACTAAGAAAAGACCTAAATTCAAGTTTTTTCTCCCCAAAAACCTCATTCTATTTATTTATTGGTACTGGGGATTGAACACAGGTCCTTAAGATGTTAGGTAAGCACTGTACCACTGAGCTACATCCCAAAGCCCAACCTCACTCTTTTACATGCATCATTCTGTTTTGAGTCTAAATGACTGTGTTCATGCTGAGTCACTAAAAACTGAATGTAACTATGGATACATAAAACATTAACATTGGAGGAAGCTGGGTAAAGGGCATATGGGAAGTACTATCTTTCCAACTCTTCTGTAAATCTGAAAATTATTTCAGAATTTTTAATAATGAGTGTTATTGCATTTCACAAGGCATGGGTAGCCCTGACTCAGTAATGCTGCAGATTAACAGCCCAGTGACTCAAAAATCAATAAACAGACTTAATACAATTTACTCACTGTCCTGTTGACCTCATATGCTAATGAACCCAAATATTGCTTCTTACTAAAATGAAATAAGTATTTTTAAAACTCCTGTCAATCTAAAGATATTTCCCGACTAAACCTGTTAATGATGTTAATTTAAACATATTACTAAAAACTGCAATTATTTGCAATGCCACATATATAATGATCACATCTTAACCCCTTTTGGATATATGCACAGAAAATTTATTCATATTACACATAATTAAATATAGTAAAATATTTTAAGCTTTTTGGGTGACGTTACGGTTTGAATGTGTATCTGCCCCCCAGTTCATATGCTGGAACCTAAGACCCAATAATAGTATGAAGAGGTGGGGTCACAGGAGGGTGTGGAAGGTGAAGGAAGCTGAGTCATTCTAATGGGCACCATCATTTAGTGTGATAATGTCCATTAGTTCTTCCTTCTGAGATCCCTGGAGCTATCCTGGTTTCTAGGCCTGAGAGATCTTATCTTCTGGTACTGCACTATGTGAACTACATAAATCTATTCAATCAGACCTTTAATAAATTTAGTCCACTTCAATCAAACTTAGAATGTTAGAACATCATATGTGGAAGACATTTTAGGACTAATTTAACAACAATGTCCCCTTACCTCCAAGAATTATGTTGAATTGGAAAAAAAGTTATTTTGTGTTTAGTCTTGTTATATAGAAAGTCAAGATTTGTCCTTCAGATTAACAACACTCTAATGTAAATAGTCTCTGAGGGCTTGCTCATAAATATTTCATAAGATATTGCAATTTTTTTTAAAAAAAAAGCTTAAGGTTATTCATGGTACGAACTAGCTCTCTCTCAAAATGGAGACCTAACAATATAGAATATTTCTACTTCTGCAGTATTTTCCATACTAAAATTAGTTTAAGTATATAGAAAGTATTTCTGAATCCTATTTTAAAGTAGTTCATTTTAATAAGGACTGAGAAACTCAATGTAGGTAAAAACCCCCAAATCTCAGTGGCTCAGCAAATTTAAAAAAAAAAAATTGTTTTTATACCAGGGATAGAACTCAGGACCTTGTACATGCAAGGCAGGCAACCAAACCACTGAACTAAATTCTCAGCACTAAAAATTCTTATTCAAATCAAAGTGAGGGTCACCTAAGAGATGCCACTCCATGTTATTCAGCACTCAGCTTCCTCAATCTGGTAACTGTCATCTCCTTTAAGTCTTTGAATCTTTCCCCCCAAGATGACAAATACAAAAGAGTAGAGCTTGTCTATGAGAGGTTTTCTACGGGCAAGGCCTAGATCAGCACATCACATCCACTCATATTCCACTGACAAATCTCAGTCACAAAACTCATCTAGGAAGTCGTATGCAAAAGGGAGTAAAAGACAGGCTGAGAAATGAAATCAAGCTGTGTGCCCAGGAAGGAAAGAATACAGATAGTAAGTTTCAGTGGGCTGTGCTAAGCACAGAAAAATCTTTCACTTAATGGAGGGGAAATTCTGGAATATCTATCTGAGATCAATTTCTATAGTGTAATTTTTCCATAGTAAAATATAGAGACTGCCCTACTTGAATTAGCTATACACATATACATTTTTAAATAGTTGGTTTCACAATGACACAAAACAATACTAAATTTATCTAAATAATCATGATTTGCTAAATTTGTTTCTTATTAAATAATCAAAGCCAAAATCTTACTGGGATGAAAAAGTGATCTATTCTGTGTCTTTTCATGTCAATATAATCATCATTAGCAAAAGAGGTGAAATCAAAGAATCAGAAACTAGTGTGTCAGAGTCAGGAAATAATTCCAGGAAATAAACTCCACGTCCCAACTGTAATGTAAGATGTCTAAGGGAGCACAGTCTTGAGTTAAGATACAGAGAAGGATCTTTTGAGCAGAACTTCCTCTCTGTTGCTGTATACTCTAAATTTCTCTCTTCTGATTCCATTGTCATGGGGGCTGCCACCAGCAGAATCCTATGCAGGTGTTCCTTATTGTTTAATTATTGTGTGAATCATCCTGCTTTTTCACTTTTAAATTAAGAGGACCTTTCTAATGTTCTCTTAATTCTTGTTCTCAGTTTTGTATTCTTCCTTGGGCTTTTCCTGGCACGGTAAGTTATGTGAGCATCCCCCACAAGGGGGAGAAGGGACTGGAATTTACAGGGAAAAGCATCAAAGAAGAGCAGTTCTCTTTTATAATCTAAACATCAATGGGTACAGAGTCCAATTTTCAGACATGATATTTCTCACCCAAATAAAGTCATTGGCTCTGGTCATCTCTAAGATCTTAGCTCTGAGATTATCCCTAGTAAGGCCCCAGGGTCTAGTGTCTCCCTCTCTATACACCTTATCCTAAAAATAAAGGTTGTCAGTTCCTAATGTTTCCTAATAATTATCCATAGCACAATGGCTTGGAAAGAAACAGAGCAGACCAGGGGAAGATGGGTAGAGCGAGCTTTGGAGATGATCATGGTCCAGGCTGGCAGCCACTCAGAGTCTGCTGCTATCCGCCAGGGGCTTTTCTGACCAGAGATCAAAGTGACACTTGAGAAGGCAGCAGCTGTGGCTGAAGCCAACACCCCCAACTCCTTCTTAGCTAATGAACTGGAAGAATCCTGAGGGAGACAAAGAAGGCGTCAGTCCTGTGGGGTATATAGGGAGGCCTCTCCTTCTATGAATTTTCCATTTTTAATTAAGCTTAATGGTTTGTTAAAGATAAGACTTTTTGGATAAAATATACTTAGCAAGACCAATGCCTACCTCATCAGCTCTCTCAGATCTCAGACCCAATACTACCTTTTGCTTGGGCCTCTTCACTTATTTTTATGGCAGAGAAAAAGAATAGGGCATTTTAAAAAAAATTTTTATTTCAAAATAAAAGCATGATTATTACTCAAAATCAAAAGATTTCTGAAATATATAACAGAGAAAGAAAATGTACAAAATAAGCTTACCTCCATAAAGGATGCTTTTATTTAGCTTTTTTTAAAGATATACAAAGATATTTATGCATATTATTTATTATATCTTTTGATATTGTACACAAAAATTTGATCATGTTATATACTCTTTTATAACTTACTTTTTTCCAGTTATTAAAGTTATATAGATCTATCTCATTCACTTTAACAGTAAAATAGTGTTCCATTCTAAGTACATACCTTTATATAACAAGTCTGTTAGTAACTAGCATCATTGCATACTTTTCAGAATGTTTTCAAATAAATTCCTATTGGAAGGATTGCTAGATCAAAGAATGTATGTAATATTAGTGTGTGTGTGTGTGTGTGTGTAAATACATACATATACATATATATGTATTCTATTTAATATACCACTAAATTGTAATTTTTTAATATTTTGGCTCACTATAAATATGCTTCTAAAACAAATCTACAACAAGTTCTTTGAATGATTTGGCCATGAAATAAAGCCCTCAGAAAAGTCCCTGCCCAAGTAAATTAACTATTTTCAAAATCTAAATATTTGGCTATGAAAATAGTGGCAGGATCATAAACAGGGCATCCACCCAAATTAAAACCATTAGTGTCTATGTGAATAGACAAATCATTTGCACAATTTTACATTCAATTTCTGATCCTGGAAATTATTCAGAATTGTACAAAATCTTAAACTCTTTGAAAATTAAAAAGTCTTGCCTCTCCACGTTGCTATTAAAAATTCATTCCTGGGTACTTTAGAAACTAGAAAAGGAACAGAATGTATAAGGAAAGAAGATATTATTCAGTACTACAGTGCTCATGGCATGAAATGAGAAGCAGGAATGAGAGAGGGCCACAGTCTGACAAATATGTCTTTCACTCAGGCAGATGTCCCTGTGCTGGACACTGGATAAGGTATCGATGGTGTCTCTGTCCTTGAATTTTAACAGATGGACAAAAGAAACCAAGAGAAATAGCTCCCAAATGCTAATTCTTGGAGCTACAATTCTGTAACTCACACAAAATTCAGCTCTTTCTGTGCTTCTGACAGCCATAAGGTGAACAGCTTTCATGGGTAAACCCTCCTGTCATCCTTGCCATTATGTCTGAGCCTTAGGCTAGATAACCATGGACTGAAACCTCTGAAACTGTGAGCCAAAATAAACCTGTTCTTCTTTAAATTGCAGGTGCTAGGTATTTTTTCTCAGTAACAAAAAAACTGATTAATATCAATATGTAGCCATTTTGCTTTAAAACCTATATTATACTGCATTTACCAACCAAAAGAATTCTGAAAGTTTATCTTAATTATAATCTTTTGATCCAGTAAATAAATCAACACCAAACCTAAAACAGACTATAATTAGTATTATATGGTTCCTGTTTATTGAGGAGGAAAAAAAATGACTCAGAGTTTGTTTTTAAATCATTCGTAAGCCTTAGATAGCATAGCAGAGGAAAAGTAAACAAAGGGTATCACCTGATAAAACACCTGAAACAGATGTTTTTAACTAGCCCTTTCTCTTTTCCCCATTCTGCGGCCACGAAGTTAAGCCCTTGAAATACAGGCCCTTAATCAATGCACATTACCAATAATATTAAATTTGCCAGTGTTCCTAAAATTCAAAAAAATTCAAATGTAGGGAAGAAAAGCCAGGAGTGACAATAGCTCCTGAGATCAATTACTGGAATCTGAGCAAGTTAATTGACTTTAAAAAAAGATCAGAGTAAGAATTTGTATGAGTTCAGTCCATCCCTGATGAATCCACATGTGATTATGGTTCCAGTTTGTTTTATTTTTCCTACACTTTGCCTTTACAGCCATCTTTCCTTCCCTTTCTTCACTGTGTCCACAGCTTATGTATAAGACATGAAGATGACAGCAGTCCACAGACTGCTTGACCAGCCCCCATAATTATATAAACAAATTCCCACATATATATGAAGGTTATTTTTTTTGTTTTGTTTTGTTTTGGTACCAGGGATTGAACTCAGGACCTTGCGTTTGCAAAGCAAGTGGTGGAACCACTGAGTTAAATCCCCCGACCAACAAAGGGATTTTTTTACATGGATGTGGCCTTATACGGAAGCTGGGAGATATAGATATTCA
>NW_022900929.1:55050906-55114084 GCF_012274545.1 Fukomys damarensis | reverse complement strand
ATATATATTCACATATATTTCTCTGATAGACCCTTAACTGATTTAATTAACCCATACATTTACAGTATATTAATATTTTTCTTCCCTTTTGTCCTTTAAAATTCTCAAATATCTTCAACGTTGAAAATGGGGATAAAGAAATACTACTATTTCTCCCCTTCAACTTATTCTATTTTTAGTGATTTCTAACTTCCTAGGGCAGTGGTGGCAAACCCATGGCATGCATGCCACAGTGGACTGTCTGTATCACTGAAAGCTCTAAAAGGTTTGCCATCACTGTCCTGGGGTCTCCAGTGCATTTTTGGCTTCATACTTAAAGGTTCAATCACTGCCCTCTCAGGAGCACATTGCCAGTCCTCCTAGGCCTTCCTAAATAGTAGGGTAGATGCCTACACAACCCTACAACTGTTGCATTCTGTGTGCACCTAAAACCAGGACCACATGGATAATGCCAAGGTCTGCCACCAGCTCAAGCAGTAGCCAGACCCCCTTGATACATGACTACAGAGGCCTTACATGTGTGGATGGCTGAGAGGTGTGACAACATCCAAGAGAACCAATTCTCCTAAGCAGCCCTTCTCAATCAAAGTGACCTAGGCTTCTCTTCTCATGTGAAAGCTTTGAAGAGTCACATCTTTGAGCCTACAAAAGAGGCCCTGCTCATTTCTATGCCATTTTTTCTATTGTCCTGATGCAAAGTATTTGAGTTATTTTTTAATCTTTTTTAGCAATCATGCCCTCCATTATTCCAACTTTGCAGGTACTTCTTTTCTGGCAAAAGTGAAATGTTTTTAAATGAGCTTTTTGCTCCTGATTCTCACTATGAATGTAACTGAAAGTTGCCAGAAGTATCCATAAAATAGCCTGAATGTTGAGGAGTCATGAAATTTCCTCCACCAGGTTAGTCTGCCACTCTTAATTTCAGCCTCCTGCAAAGTCTCAGGACATGTACAAAATGTAGACAAATTTTCTGCCAGAGCATAACACAGTTGATCTCTTGTCTAAGTACCAATGGAGTCCCTGTTTCCAACTGAAACCTCTTAATCCTGGCCTTTACTTTTGGCATTTCTATCAGCAATCTAGTCTTCTAAGTTCCAACCAAAATCTCTCATTAAGCTGGGCTTATAAAATTCTAGGGCTTCTCTATCCAGCATCTCTGAACCTTTCCAAACTCCTCCTAAAAGCTAGTTCCAAAGACCTCTGAACCACATATAAGATATAGTCACAGCAATGACTCCATTCTTGGTACTAAAAATTTGTCTTAGTGACTTCCAGTCAATGGCATCATCACTGGGACAAAATATCCAACACCCACAATTTAAAGGAGGAGAGGTTTACTTGGGCTCAAGCTTTTTTAAAGAAGTCAATTTATAGTCAACTGGCTGAAAGGCAGAAATGGAATGATGAAAAACTGTAGTAAAGGAAAGCTGTCATGTCATGGTAATCAGGAAGCAGAGAGAGAAGAAAAGAGTAAGAAGGGAGACATTCCCTTCCAGGTCATGCCCCTAATGATTCACTTCTAACCAGGCCCCAACACCTAACAGCACTCTTAACTATCAACACATCAATGCCTTAATACACTGATGCATGCAGCACCTCCATGATCCAATCACCTTCCATGCACATGAGACTTTTGGAGGACTTTTAAATCCAAGCCATAATAGCTACATAACTTTTGTTACCACTACAGTCAGACCCCTTGCTGTCTTCCCCCATACCCTTGTTATTAGTAATTCTGGGGATCCTTCTTTAAGAAATGTATCAAAAGTACTGGGCAAGAATGGAATGAAATCCAATATACTAATATATTACCCATTACTTATTTTTAAACAAGTGTTTCTGAAGATACACTTTCCCAAAAGAATGACTTTTACAGAAATAAAAAGTCCAGGCTTGAAGGTAAAAGGTAAATGACTATCAATTCTGCCTACTTTTGCAATGAGTGCTAAGCACACAAGGAATTAGGAAGCCCCAGCTTTTCATATCCTCTCTTACAAATGACAAACATTCCTTATCACCTTCTTTTCCTTTCTCAGAAATGGAAAGTCAAGAAATCAGGGAAAGTATTTGTCGTGTCCCCTGCTGCACCCCCCACATGAATAATATGTGTTGTTCTTTGTTGCATAAGCATGTACAAGGGCCACATTGACTCAAAAAATCCTAGACAACCCTGAAAAACTGCAACATAAATCATCTTACTCCAAGTCCATAATGGCAGGCACAATTCTCTCACTAACTTCTAACACTATTTGAGAGTATGACAAACAGGAAAGAAGAAAAGATGGTGATTAGTTATCAAACCCACAATTCTAATGTAAAACTATAGGCTAGTCAAATACAATGCTCTAATTTAAATTAAACTACATCATCTAAGAATGGTGTACATAGCATGTTGTTTTAAGAAGAGAAAGATATATGAAGATATAAATATATATGTAAAATAAAAATGACTATAGAGGAAAAATAGAACAAGGAAAGAAGCATGTATTTTGTTTTGTTGATTTGACTAGAATATTACAAATATTTTCTATCATTTGTTACAGCTTGTATCAAGATGTTGCCTAAAAGCCTCATACACTCATAGGTGGAACTTCTGAGAAGTGGCCAGATATGGGTGTATGATGCTGGATTAGGGTGTGTGATACTAGGACTAAGGGTGTGTGAAAATTAAATTGGCTTAGCATAGTTCTTGGTATGCATAATGGGAAGGTCCACTGTGGATGTGAGAGGAACCAACCAATAGGCTTGTAGCCTAAATGAAAATAAATAAAATGAGGAGTTTCTCATCCACAAATCCACTTCTTAAAATACTCTTTTGAGAGATCATGAAGAAATTTCTGAATTCAAATCCTGGCTATTAATGGGTTGGAATGTAACTCAGTGGTAAAGTGCTTGCCCAGCATGTGTAAGGTCCTGGGTTCAATCCCTAGCACCACAAACAAAGCCTGGCTATTATTAAATAAAACAACAAATAACTATTTTCTTAGCTAAGATTAAGAACAGGTTATCATCTAATTTACTTTATCTTCCACTGCAATCACCAGCCTTAGATGAATACTGTTTAGTCTTGTTTTGCATAATGCTACTGGCACCATTTTTTATTTACATGATTTCATGAAATTGGCCTGGAGATAATTAGAATTAGTCAGAAGCTTGCATAATCACTGTAGTTTTTCATTAATAGAAATTTCTTAACATTTTAAAAAAAGTTAATCATTATATCCCATATAATGATACCCTTTTCATGGGAAATGTGTACTCTACTTGATTATACCACAGGGAAGGGAAAATTTAATTCTTAGTATGATACCTAAATATTCCTCAACTTAACCTCAAAGAAAACTTGGTTTGCCTAACTGAAGCACAGTAAATTTATCTGTCCTGGTGTCACCAAGAAACACTTATTGCTCTACCTCTACCATATAGAAAAGGGGGCTAACAAAAAATAATCTATGGCATGCATTTTCCTGCCTCCAGCCATAAGACTTCTAATTTTTGAAGATACAGAATCAACATGATTCCTCTTTGATCCTGTGCCTGACATAAGATGTTTTTTATTTATCTTAGGTAAGTGATGATTTGTCACTTCTGGGTAAAATATTCAAACCAGGTATAATAGATTTGTTGTGCTATTAGGATATGGAATTAATACTGCATTCAGCTTTATATTCTGGAAAGCCCATTCCTTTGACTAGCAAACAGTAAGTCCATACTCTTCCATTCTAGTAGGGGAAGACAGATGATTAGAAATAAGTATAATTATATTCAATATTAGGTTTAAAAGTTCTATGGATAAAAGAACAGAATATAGCAGTTTAAAGGGAATTGAGTGTACAGTGGGAAGTGACAGCGTTTTTAAATAGGTCAGAATAAGTTTCCTTACTAAGGTGACATCTGAACAAAAGCTTGGAAAAGTGAGGAAATGAGCTACATAGGCAATAGAAGGAAAAGTAATGAGAGAAAATAACTTGCACAAAGTCTCTTATGGGAAAGAGTATGGTCTTCTTGAAGACTAAAGGTAGACTGTTAGAATAGGGTGGGCAGAGCTGAGAGTTGAAATTAGAAAGCAGCAGGGCACATGGAATGTCGGCCTTTGTAAAGACTTTGGCTTTTATTCTAAAATACAAATTCTCTAGATGATTTTTAAGCTGAAGAGTGACATAATCTGACTTGCATTAAGCAAAATCATTCTTACCATTCTGTTGGAAGAGGCTGAAGCAGAGATCAACATGGGTAATCTTATGGCAATCCAAATGAGAAAAAATACTTGTATTAGTTTCAGTGCTACTAAAAAAAAAAAAAAAAAAAAAAAAAAAAAAAAAAAAAAAGACCAAATACAGGTAGCTTCAACACCAGAAATTTATTACTTCACTGTTCCAGGGTCAGAATTCTGATACCAAAACATGGCAGAGCCCTGCTCCTTCTGAAGACACTAGGCCAGGTCTCTTTCCTAGCTTCCATAGATTATACTGACAGATTGAATGTAAGAAGTGTAAAAAAGAAAAGAACAAAGGATAATTCCATAATTTTGAATAAGTATTGAGATGTTGCCTTTCATATAAGGAAAACTACAAACAGAGAAGTGAGGATGTGGTAGTCATGGAGATATGCCATTCAGGTCTCCCTGGTGTAGGGCAAGTAGTTAGCTGGTAGTCTCCAGTGGATGCACCCTCTGAGGCAGCATTCAGGCAAGGGTATGACCTGCTTAGACTGCTCTTAATCAATGGCTACAGGGGGCTGTCAAGGCAGCATGTCTTTAAAGGCAATTATTATAGGGAATGGAGGAGTGGGTGAAGGGAGGGCAGGGGTATGGGGAAAAAATGAGAACCAAGACCTGTCACGTAAAGGTACAAGATCCCAATGATGAATGTAACTATACTGTATACCGAAAATGTACCAATAAACTCAATGAGGAAAAAAAATCTTTAAATGAAGTTAAAGCTACTTAGAATACTACTTATTCCCACAACAAATATAATCATTATGTACTGTAAACCTGTATTAATAAAAAATAAAAACTGAAAAAAATAAATAAAAGCAATTTTTGCTCTAGTTCCTTATCTTCCTGTGAAGATTTTCCCAGAGTGCCACTAAACCTGAGCCTCTTCCTACCTTTTCCTCCTTTCTTCTTCACCTTTCTTTTCACAGGAATCAAACTAACAATGCCATCCAAAGGCTTCCCATTCTATGCCTGTGTCCTTCTCTTTACATGGTATGTGCTTGATAACTGGTGGCTATTGAAGCCTATTTTATTCTCCCAGCACCAAGAGTTGGATGGTGACTGCATGAAGAATTGTTGTAGTAGCCTAGGCCCCATTTATGAAGCTGAAAATCTGATGCTTACCCTGAGTGGAAAAGGATGAGAGCAGAGTTGAATCAGGGGGGTTGTGGGTACACACAGGAAGGGAGGGGGAAGCTATTTTGCGCTTGTTGTTAAGCTATGTAGCAGGAGTAGTCTAAGAAAGCAGGTGGTAAAACGGGATTTTGGGACCACTACTCATGTGCAAAGAGGACTACAACCCACGTGGTTTGTAGGCTGGGGTGGGGAAGGCAGCTGCCAAAGCTTTAACTGGTAGTAATGTGCCAACACGCCCCATTGAAGGGAATGCCTCTATCAATTAGACTCAGGCAACTTTAAAGGTAAGACGATAGCTGGAAGTGGTGACACATGTCTATAATGCCACCACTGTGAGGCACTGCATCAGGAAGATCACAAGCTCAAGCCTAGTCTGGGCAATTTAGTGACTTAGTGAAAAGTAAGAAGAAAAAAATAAAATAAAATGATAGTAGGGATGGCTGGTTATCACTAAAGTTGTATTGCCCTACAAAGAAATAATGAACAATGGCACTAACAGTTAAAAATTAAGTACAAAAATCCAAAAGCCTTTCAAATAGTTTACAAAAAAGCTTCTCTCCCACAGTGGAAAAGTAGACACAGTTGAAGAACAAGCCCAGGATCCAAAAGTCCCTGGGCTTGCTCCATAATTATTTAAATGTTTAGCCAAGGCAGGTACAGTATACAAAAGTCCTAGCTGGAAAACCTGGAAGAACCCAGACAAGGCATCTAGGTCAGTGCCCCTGATTATTAGGGCTCTATAGACTCCCCCTGAATCCTCAGAGGTACAGAGGTGGCCCACCAATTTTTCTTGAGAGCAAGCATATCCCTCATTGAAATAGACGCTACAGAATCCTCTGTACCACAGGAAATGCATGTCATATTCAGGAGTGTATCTACGTTGGCCCCTGGCTGAGAAGCTGATTTCTGGTGATAAATTCCAGCATGATTCATGGTGACATGTTGGGACTGATAACAACAGAAAAGATTACACTCCAGAGGAACTTCAAGAATTAGTCAGCTTCTCCCAATACGTTCTGGAGGAAGACCTCTTTGGCTGGATTTTGAGGGTTCCTAATCAGGAGGAAGGAACAAAAGACTGTACAACCATGAATACATTGACCTAGGAGCACACTTTTGGGACATGGGATTTAATATCCTGGCAAGAACCCCAGACAAGGGGCAAACGCTGCTAGGATGGCTCATAAAAGCCTAATAAAGAAAGATACAATCTATTCTGAGCAAATAGACATATTTGAGTACTGACATGCAGTAAAGGAAGAGATAAAGAGGCAAAGAGTAGAAATACCAGAATGGATACATTATGTGATGCCAAATTACTCACTAGAAGATTATATTTCATAGGAGAGCCAAAAAGATACTTTGCTCACCAAGGCCACAAAAAATTTGCTGGTGAGAGGGGTACCAGCATTACTAAGAACCTCAGTGGTGACAGTCCTTTGTGATTGCCTCATAAGAGCCCTCCAATAGGAGAGGCAGTCACAAAGCTTGGATTGCTGTTAGCAATCCAAAGTAATAGTGGTCAGGTGATGGCACAGAAGAAGCCAAGAGGTCAAAATTACTGCAAGAAGTGACAGGCTAGAGAAGTAAGTAGGTGGTCAGAGATGTGAAAGGAAAAACTGTCAAAAGATTGGAGACACAAAGTTCCATATAAATGGAAAGATAGTTGTGAACATAAAGTATGAAGATTTTTATGTTACATGTTCACAACTACCAGGAAGCATCTGGCATATAATAGGAATTGATAAACAAAAGGATGTGGCCAGTTGACATGAATCAGTCTTTATAATCAACCACCCAGAATTAACAAGATAGAGAATAAACCTGAAACCAACATCATGATTCTTGTGTACCAAGCCCAATCTGGCTAATGCCACCTCTGAATTTCCAACCTCAGAGATCAGTGCTATGCATCCTATATGCCC
Organism: Fukomys damarensis; assembly: GCF_012274545.1. Taxonomy (NCBI): domain Eukaryota; kingdom Metazoa; phylum Chordata; class Mammalia; order Rodentia; family Bathyergidae; genus Fukomys; species Fukomys damarensis. The sequence continues at coordinate 55,106,803 of NW_022900929.1, read as the reverse complement.
ATTTCACAGGCAAGAAATCCGAGGAAAAAAAAAGTATCTGACCAGAAAATCCACAGAGTAATGAAGGCGACATGAAGCAGGCCCATGACCACGGAATCCGTTGGTCATGCACATGCTCCACCATCCAGAACTGTTAGCATGATAGAGCACAGGGATGTCTTATTGGAAGTATAGCTAAACCACTGCCGGTGGGAATGTCAATTAGTACAATTATTATGAAAATTAGCACAGTAAGTCTCTGACTCACAAGCAAGTTCCATTTTGGGAGAACTTTCTTATGTCAGATTCATTTGTAAGTCTGACAAAGTGAGTCTCATACACATTTGCCACAAATAGACAATGTAAAACAAAAAAAATCCAAACCTCCACACTACCACTGCTTTTCCTCTTGCTTCCAGACATCCTGAACTCTGATTGAGCACTCTACTACTGAACACTATCGCACTTTACAGTATGCATATACAGCAGCACAATTGTGACCATGGCAAACACGAGAGCTACTTCTACAATTTGTTTGCATCTATGTAATGTGAGGTCCAATCATATCTGTGAAAGTTTGCAACTCAAATGTTCCTAAGTTGGGGACTTACTGTAAACAGGTTTCTCAAACAACTATAAATAAATATACTATATGACTCAGTTATACAGCTCCTTGGCATATACTTGAAAGAATTAAAGCCAGAATACTAACCAGATGTGTTGGCACACACCTGTAATCCCAGGACTTTAGAAGGCTGAGGGAGGAAGATGGTACTTTTGAGCCCAGCCTGGGCAACTTACTGACTTGGTGACAACCTGTCTCAAAACAAAAATAAATATATAAAAGGGGTAGAGATGAGATCAGTTCAAAAGCCCTAGGTTCAATCTTCATTACTATCCAAAAAAATCTATTTAAAAAGGAGGAAGGGGGAAGCTGTGGAATGCAGCTAAATGCTAAGGCCCTAGGGTTCAATCTATAGAATAAATAAATAATAATCAAACATGCTATAGGGTTACCTACATACCCATGTTTATTGCAGCACAATTCACTATAGCAAAGCTATGCATCCAGTCCAAGTGCCCATGAATGGGTAAATACATGAAGAAAATGTGGCATATCTAAACATGAAGTATTACTCAACTATAAGGAAAATGAAATTATGTAATTTTCAGGAAAATGTATGGAACTGGAGACCATCATATTAAACAAAATAAGAAAGACTCATAAAGAAAAGAATCATGCATTGCCCCTCATATGTAGAATCTAAAAGATACCATGACAATAGAAAGAATACTATTATTAGACAAAAGAAAGTGAATAAGAAAGAGAGGGAAAGGGGGTATAAGCAAGGGTAATGAGGGTTATGTACATGACCAAAGTATGTTACATACATGTATAACAATAACACATTGAAACTTAGTATTTTTAAATTAATAGGCATTAATAAAATATATTTTTTAAAAAGAAAGTGTAGCTAAAGTACCAGCTTTGAAGTAACTGTCTGTAAGGATACAGTACCATTCTCCATGCAGTATAAGCAAGTTGAATCTATGTAATGCTATGCTCCAATAGGAAGATTTTACAAACCTGAGAACAAGAGGCAAAAGTAGAACTAAACTTTCTTACCATCACTCCCAATAATCCACTTGGGGTTTTTGTGTTTCCCATCCTCATTACAACAGACTTTGTATGTTTAAAGGCATATGCTAACAAATTTTTATCTTTTAACCTTTATATTAAGATTAAAATTAAATTATGTAACATTATTACAGTATTATATAAATCTGTGTATCTCTATATATTTATGTTCACAGTGAGATTTACAATTTCATATGCTTTTATTTTGTGTGCTTTCATTTCTTTTTTTAAAATTTAATTTATTGGTACATTCTAGGTAGACAGTACAGTTACATTCATTGCTGGGATCTTGTACCTTTACATGCCAGGTCTTGGTTCTCATTTTTTCCCCTTGTCCCCACCCTCCCTTCACCATACCTTCCCCTCCCCCCCTCAAACACTTTAATTCCATTTTTACATATTCTCATATTTTTTTTCCTTTTCCCTTATTCCCCCTTCCCTATCTTTCTCACTGTCCCTACACCTTTGGTCCTTTTCTTCCTATTTGCTAATTGTCCCATTAGGATCTAGAGTATTATTTTAGTTTTCACACCAGAGATACTATTCGGTATTTGCATATGTGTGCCTTATTTATTTCACTTAGAAGTATATCCTCAAAATGTACCCATTTAACTATGAATGAATCTACTTTCTCATTCTTTATGGCTGAGTAGTATTCCATTTTATAGAAAATGGTGTGTTTTCATTTCAATTTGAAAAACTTCAATAGTGTTTCTTGTAAGGCAGGTCTAGCAGTGACAAACTCCTTCAGTTTTTACTTATCTAAGGAGGACTTTAATCTTTTCTTTTTAAAAAGGTAATCATAGTATTCTGGGATGGCAGGGATTTTTCTTTCAGCACTTTGAATGTATCATCTCACTTTCTCTTGACTTGTAAGGTTTCTGCTGAGAAACCTACTGACATAAGACATTATAGAAATTTTTATATATATGGTAAGTTGCTTATCTCTTGCTGCTTTAAAAATTCTTGGTCTTTGATTTTAAACAATTTGATTATAATGTATCTTAGTAAAAATCTCTTCATGTTCAGCCTATTTGTGCTGTAGGGATCACGGATCCAGAAATTCATTTCCCTCCCCCATTTGGGAAGATTTCTTGCATTACTTCTTTAATTAAGCTTTCTGCCCCTTTAACTTTCTCTCTTCCTTCTGAAACTTCCATAATGCTAGACATTGTCCTATAAGCTACTTAGGCTTTCTTCACTCCTTTTTCTTTTTATATCTTTGACTGGTTAATTTTATTTAATTTTTTGTTGTTGTTGTTTTGTTTTGTTTTGTTTGTTTGTTTTTGGTAGTGGGGATTGAACGCGGGTCCTTGCACTTGCGAGGCAGGTGGCAGAACCACTGAGCTAAATCCCCGGCCCTTGGCTGGATAATTTTAAATCATCTGTCTTCAAGTTCACTGACTTTTTCTTCTGTTTTATAGACCATGCTGCTAACAGTCTCTATTGAATTTTTCAGTTCAGTCATTATGTTCTGAAACTCTAGAACTTTGGTTTCTTCTGTGGGTTCTACCTCTTTGCTGAACTTCTCATTTTGTTTATACATTATTTTCCTGGTTTTGTTTAGATGTCTTCACTCTCTTACAGATAAGTGAGCTTCTATAAGATAAACGTTTTAAACTTTTTTTTAGGTGATTTGTAGATGTCCATTTCTTTGAGGTCAATTACTGGAAAATTATTGTATCCCTTTGGTAGTGTCATATTTCCTTTTTTTTTTTTATGTTTCTTGTTGCCTTGCATAGATATCTGCAAAATGGAGGAAGTGACTTTACAGACTTGTTTCAGTGGGAAAATACCTCTTTACCTATGGGTAGGTACAAGGGCATCAGTTCAGTAGAATGTGGTAGATCCAGCTCTGGGCAGGGCTCAGTACTGACGTCTCCTACAACTCCATGGCTGCTAATGAAAGGGTCCTCTTTTCCTGCCCTTCTCTTGTATTATGAAGTCTTGTCAGAATAACATCGGGTTAGTGACAATGATACTGTTTGATATATGGCTTTAACAAGCCCTGAAAGTAGGTATATATGTATATGCATGTGTGTAAACATCCATACATGTATATGTGTGTCTTGTATGTGTCTATATCAATGCCAGTTATAATTAGGCCTATCATGTCCCACTGTTCTAAATTTGACCTGGTTCACTAGTATGTTATCTACATGCCCATGGTACTTAAAGTTACAACCCTTTCAAGAAATAGCAAAGGGAGTTAAGAAGAAATAAAATTTTCATAATCTTTAATATAAAACACCACATATTGGATAACTGGTTATGACTTTAGTATAGCTCCAATGTTAACTGCCTACTCCAAGACACAAAAAAGTTGAATAAACCCCAGCCAAACATCACCATTCTTAGCTTCTTTCATCTGCCAAGTGATATATCCATTTTCTTGCTCAGTTTTAACACTTTGATCCCAGACTGCCAATATCTGCTAATGTAGAGTCCCTCATTCCCCTTCTTCCTTTTGGGATTCAAGACACAGGCAAAATATTAGCGAGATATTGCCAACTATACTTCCATAGCTCATGGTTAGACAATGAGTGCAATGTAGAAATCACGTTTTATATCCCTTGTACATCTGGTTCTATCACCACTTTATATTTGGAATATGGAAAGATTATCCCCTGGCTTACATATACACTGCTTATAAAACAGCCAAATTACTTAAATTGCCTACTTCTTTTTCCACACTTTTTTTTTTTTTTTTTTTTGGTACCAGGGCTTGAACCTGGGTCCTTGCACTTCCAAGGCAGGCAATGGAACCACTGAGCTAAATTCCTAGCCCCTAAACTGCCTACTTCTTCTTCAACTGATGTTTCCTGTAAAAGCCTCAGTTTAGTGAAAGGAAAAAAAAACCTACTGTAAGATACCAGGGATGAGTTGTCCATGGGCTACAGCTTATCTAACACTTTTCTAGATATGAGTAACACCTCCTCCTCTTAGGAAACAAAAGAAGAAATGGCATTATGATAAATATCTGAGACCATACATTTAAAATAATAGGTAACAGAATCAAAGAATAATAATGATATATGCACACCCATGTTTATAGCGGCACAGTTTGTAACAGCTAAAACTTGGAAACAGCTCAATATCCAGTTGGAGACTGGATAAAGAAGATGTGGTTTTTCTATAAAATGGAGTACTACTCAGCCAGAAAGAATGAGAAACTAGAGTCATTCATAGGAAAATGGATGTATATTGAGGCCATACTCTTAAGTGAAATAGATAAGAGACACGTGTAAATACTGAATAGTTTCTCTGGTGTGAAAAACTAATAGTGTAAATAAGATCTAAATTGTATAGCTGACAATGTGAAATAGGAAGAAAAGGGCTAAAGGTGTAGGGGGAGTGGGAAGGGTAGGGGAAAGGAAATAAGGGAAAAGAAAAAATATGAGAAAAGGAAAAAATGGAAATAAAGTCTTTGTAAATAAGGGAGTAGGGGGGTAAAGGGAGTGCAGGGGTAACGGGAAAAAATGAGAACCTAGATCTGTCATACAAAGGTACAAGATCCCAATGATGAATGTAACTGTACTGTATACTTAAAAAGTACCAATAAATTCAATGAAAAAATAAATAAAATAATTGGTATTTGTTGCAATGGACAGAATGTTAGAAATCATGTTCTTAATACAGAGAAACTAAAATGAAAGATCAGTTTTTCTGTTGTGAATTAAAAAGTAAGCAGATGCTTCTTGCCTATGACAGGAGAAAGGCAACATTCTGAACACACATTCCTTCACCTAAATAGAGTATTTGTGATATTTTGTTTTGGTGAGGAGCTGACTGACTTTCTGAGACACTGGAGAAAAAAAAATCAAAGAGCTAAATTTTTAAATTAATTTTATTGATACATTTAAAGTATACAATATAATGACATTCATCATTGGAAATTTGCACCTTTACATAATCCATTTTGGTTTTTTGGTTTGGTCTGGTTTGGTACAGCCAGGGAATCGAACTCAGGACCTTGCACTTGCAAGGCAGGCTCAGTGCCACTGAGGCAAATCCCCAGCCCTCAAAGAGTTAAATTTCACTAGCTCACAAAATCAAGAAGAAAGTGAAATGTGGTGCTTTAGTGTCTTTTCACCTTTTCTTAAAGTGAATTTTGCACACATAGGGACTGGAATATGCATATTTATAAAATCATTCCTTCTAGAAAATTCATAAGCAACAAAATTGTAATGGATTTGAAAACAGAGCCAACCCCCAAAGCAACCCCTTTTTAGAATAAGCTTTATACCCAAACAGAATTTTATTTGTACAGGGCTACAGTCCAAAAGAGAAGGGCTAGGTCTTTAAAGATAAATCAGTTAAAAGCTGGGAAGTCTGGTTAGCACCTAAGGTCCCATGTACTTGGCATCCAGTATGTTGAGTTGTTTAGTCAAAGTCACACTATGTTCTGAAAGAGATAGCTGTTGGTTTTTGAGGGTTTTGTTTTGTGGTTTTTTGTTTTCTTTTGTTTTGTTTGACAGTAATAGAGATTGAGCCCAGGACCTTCACACTGAGCTATATCCCCTGCCCTCTTTTATTTTTTAATTTTTTTATTTTGAGACTTGGAGAGTCTTGCTAAGTTGCTAAATTGCCGTGGATGGGCTCTAACTCTCGATCCTTTTTCATCAGCCTCTAAGAATACTGATTACAGGCATGTACCTGTAATCAGCTGACACCTATTGATTTTAAGGTCCTTCAGTGAGATTTCTATTTTCTGAGATGCGAAAGGAGGAGAGTTCAGGACAATCCTCCCATTTTTCCTAAAAGATAACTAAATTCTAGTGACAATTTTGTTTGGGCAACCAAGAAAGTTTTTAATTTTTATCTTTTGTAAAGAAAAGTTGAGACTATGCTCAAGTCAAGAGAAAAGGAAGGGTGGGAATAAAGTCTAATAGATGACGACTGCCTTTATACCGGCGGGCATGTCTGCTTTGCAGCCTCCTGCTTGCCTGTATAGGCCTTGGGTAATTACTGAGCTGCTATTTACTAAGCCTTTATAGAGAATATCTTCATTTACTGTGTCTCTATCATATTATTTCGAAACCTCTTAGATACAGGGGTCTTGCCAGTGACAGATGATCCTCAGCTAGAGAGTAGGACTGTTAACTTTCTACAACTGCTTCCTTAGAGTTCTAAATTAACTCCTTCCTTCTCTCAGTCGTGGACATAGAGGATAACAGCAAGACTGGACTGTCAAAAACAGGCAGCTGAGGGGCCAGGGATTTAGCTCAGTGGTGCCGCTGCCTGCTTGCAAGCACAAGGTCCGAAGTTTGATCCCAGGTACCAGCAAAAAACAAACAAACAAAATCAGGCAGCTGAGCTTGAGTGGCCTGAGAAAACATGCTTTTCTCTGTTTTATATTATTAGATCAGTTGTATGGCATAAGGGTTTCAAACATTGGTCATGAAGTCAGAGCTGGGTCAGTTCCCAGTTCTACTACTAACTAGCTGTGTAATTCCCGCAAGTTTTTAAATCTCCATAACCAATTCTTTCCTTATTTGAAGAAATATCTATATCATAAGAAAAATATAATAAAGCTTATAAAGTATTTTTCATATAGTAAGTTGCTAATGTCTATGTTATCCTTATCACCAATAGAACAATACATTGAGAAAAATGGAGACAGGAAAGTTGTTGCTACTCTGTAGCTGTTTCTCAAGTTTTAAAATAAGACATGATTTACCCTTTTACCTTAACAGATATTTGAAATACAAGTGAGAAAACAGAAGTGAACCCTATTGGGAAAGAAATACAAGATGGTATCATTAACGAAAAGCCTGTCCTTGATATCCATCCACTTTCTAATCCTCCTACTGCATAGGAAAATTCACATTTTCAGTTGCTATTGAGTCATATAATAAGATTTCAAATGCACATGATATTGAAATTTCATAAGCTCCGTAAGTCAAGAAAACTTTTAAGAAAAGAAACTCTAATATTGAAAAATGAAGACTCTACGTGACAAAACTGCTGAGTTAACAGGCAACCTGTAGCAAACTTCCACCTGGTCACTATCAATGAAAGAGACTTTAAATTGACTTAACCTTATCAAATTTAAGACCTCTTTCCCCCTCTAGAAAAAAATAATTTTCTTACCAAAGCACTGATTCAAAGCTAACAACCCTACAGCATTATGTTTTTGTTAAAAAAAGAAAAAAGAAAGTCTACAATTCATTGCCTTTCCTTGAAAATAATATACACAAAGTCCTAAATATTTACCAGATGATACAGATCTGTCCGGGTTTTCAGCCAAGTTTCAAAAGTTTTATGAAATCATTTCTTGGACATATTTCTAACAATTTGGCCTAGGAAATTAACTGAAGAGGATTTCTTTTCCTACCTTCCTCACATGGCCTTTAGGTCAGAGCCTCTGTGTGTGTCCATAAAAAACCCACATCCTCAATCATGAATATCCTTGCTTATTTAGAGGCTTGTTATTGATAGCTATATAAAAAGGTTTATTTGGGGGGAACATGAAGACACCATGCATTCTGGCTTCAGTACAAACTTATTTTCCCAGACTCCACCTACTCAGAACATAACTATCTGTCCTCTTAACGGCTTCTTAAAAGTAAATTTCAACCCAGGTTTTCTACACTATTTTCAATTCAAATTTCATTAAAGCAACCACCAAATTTACCTAAGTCAGAGAAGTTTTACTTTTTTTCTTTATAATTTTGCTGGAATTAAGGCTTTAACATATCTGAAAATATCACATTCTTCTGTAATTATACTCTTAATTAAAAACTCAGTTTCATTAATTCAGTTGCTAGAATTTTATTACGAATCATAAGTATTAAAATGTCATATTCCCATTTTAATATCTCACAAAAGTATTGCATGTCTCTGAGAAATTTCAAGAAACAGGGAGGCTGGGCCACCACTTCCTGTCCCAGTTGCATTAAGGGTCTGGCTGCCAAAAATCTTAATTCTTCCCCGTGGGAGTTCCACATACACATCAAGCCAGGAAGGTCACATTCCACCCAGAACTCTAGAGGAAGAAAATGATCCAAATGGGGTACAAAACCAGGCCAAACAGTTACTACAGACAAAAATTCATCTATAAAGCAGTGACCCAGTTACTGAAGAAACATCCTCGTTCTACCACACTATTATTTTTGTGTTTCTATGTGGGTCACAGCATAGAAAAATCCATGGAGAATTTGACAAGGAAGATATGGAAGCACAGTGAGAATTTTTGACCCCACTTATCTGCTCAATTTGTCACATGAAAGGAAAGGTGAGACTACAAGGAGTAAAGAGCTGCCAAAAATTTAGGATTTCACAGATGGAAAATATTTTTTTAGAATTAGGAAACTGATATACAGTTGCTTTTTCTTTTGCCAAGCCAATATATGTTTTACTGATAACTTTTGTCTGTTGGCACCATTTTGTAAAAGGACAATTTAACACTATGAAATAGAGACAACAACCTCAGGGGGGGAAATGGACCTAACTTTCCTGAATGGGTCAATTGGCCTTCATATACTAGTATCATAATTGAAGGAAGCCACTGTGCCCCCTACTTTGGATTCAGTGTTTTATTTTGTTTTTGTTTTTGCTTTTACTTTAAGTGAATGGAAAAAAATCAGGGCAATCCTAGTCAATATATTGGATATCATGAGGCAGGAAATTACATAAAGCAGGATCCCAAAGCAGACCTGGCCTGAGGTAGGTGAATGAGCTCAGCAGGTCAGAGGGGAAATGCCTGGATAACTCCAGTTGCCAGTTATGCAGGACCAACAGAAAACCAAGTGTACCATGGCATTTCATGAACTTTGTTATATTCTGTCCAGCATGAGAAGAGGGACTGAGAGGCCAAAACTACACAACCTCCTCCACTTTGCCGGTCAGCTTTCTAAACTTGCTGATTGTTTTCCAGCAGGTGGCAGAACACACACACAGAAAATTCCACAGCCACCCAAGATTTTTGTCTGAGTTAGTCCTTGGTATTATTTCAAAAGTTAGCCAGGGTTTGGGGGTCTAGATTAGTCGCAGAGCATGTAAGGAGAAGAGCCACAAAGTTAAAAAAACAAAAAGCCAGAGCCAGCGATTTAGCTCAGTGGTTCTGCTGCCTTCATCAAAAGCTCAAGGTCCCAAATTCGATATCAAGTACAAAAAAAAAAAAAAAAAAAAAAAAAAAAAAAAGGCAAAACTGAAAAAAACAGAATTGACACTGACATCTTCTAATCCTCTAGCTGTTAGAGAACCACGCAATAACTCTTACATTTAAAAAAAAACTAAATAATCAATGTCTTTACTAATCTTTAATCTTCACTTCATGACACGCAACTATAAAGGTATAGTTACCAATCATCTTTTCTAAAAAAGCCTATGGACTTTTTAGAAAAGATAATTGACAATTATGTACAAAGCTACACAATGGATCAAGAGTATAACCAAGAACAACATCATTTGGGTGTCTCTCTGTTGGAGTGTATACTCCAAACTCATATGTTTCAAGCTGAAAAAGTATTTCCTGAAATATACTCCAATTGCATATTTCAGGTACAGTACTAAGTAGGTCACTTGCTTTCTAGGATTCAAAGAATATCAGCCTACAGTGCTCTGTTTTTGCCTTGAATAGAAAAGTTAAAGGACGAACACTTCAAACAACCAGGAAATCCACCTATACCCTAGGCTCTTTACACAGCAGCTACAGATTTGGGGTCAGTTCTACAATTATGGGCTTTTAGATAATTTTGAAACCTAATTTTACCTACAAAAGTAAAACTAATTGTGTTTTACAATTTTTGTTTCTACAAACAAAATTGTGCAACAACCACATTTACCCTACCACCCTCTCTCATAGGCAATTCCTAGTCAGAAATTGAATCCAAGAATAAGTTCCCTAGAAACATTTTTAAACAGGCTAAACTTGATTGTCAAATCACTCTTTCTTCATGTTCCCCCTCTTTTTTTGTCAGTGTCCAATCTGGTCCTATCTCTACCCAAATAATTATCTAGGGTTCCCAGGGGCACCCCAAGCTTTTTAGCCTCTTAAATCATATCTGCCATGTGAAATACAATTAGAGACCTGACAGAAATTGGTACCAATGTTTCTATAGCTGAGGAAAATTTTCCCCTAAGAAACAAGCTCTCCAAAGCCAGAGCTTGCCAAGCCTGATATTGTAGTTCCCCCCTTTCACGTTCCCATCCCTCCACATCATGTGAGATTATTCATCTTCACCAGACATAGAGTGTGGCAAAAGTAACTGGACCATTAGTACTTCTCTTAGGGAAAGGGGAAAAAAGATCTTTAATAAACAAGGGGTTTTAGTTTAAAAATTTCATGGTTGAGGGGAAAATACAATTTTCAGCAAGGAGTACTTTCTATGTTCTCAAATCACATTCTACCTACAAATAATTCAGATTTTTAAAATGCAAACATCATGGTCTGAGCTGTGGTGACCTGTTCCTTGGCAACTGTAAGAAATGTAAGCTCCCTGAGAGCAGGAACGGTCAATTACATTCATATCCTTCCTCCTTTTCTCAATAGTCCATCTACACCCACCTTTAGTTCCTGTTATTTCAAGGCCAATTCCTTTCATCAAAACTCCATTATCAGGTAAGTATCAGTTGTTTTGTTTGTTTGTTTGTTTAATTTTTGAGACAAAGTCTTGCTATGTAGATCAGGCTAACTCATGGACAACTTTCTTCCTCAGCCTGCTGAGTGGATTATAGGTGTGCCACCACACCCATTTTTTTCTCATTGAATTTATTGGTAATAGGTACAGTTACATTCACCATTGGGATCTTGTACCTTTACATGACAAGTCTTGGTTCTCATTTTTTCCCCTTATCCTCACCACACCCATTTTATCAGTCATTTATACTTCAATAGTCTTTAAGTCACTGTTTGGAGAATCTGGAATTTCAGTTTTACCTCTTTAAAAGAAAAGGCATTGGTCCCCATTGCAGTCTCAGTCAAAGATGAAAAACCTTTGTGATAAGGCTCTATCCCTCTTCTTTTCTGTAATCATAGCAATGCTTTTGATTGTTTGGAAGAATGGCAAATTGTTCACAGAAACAACTCTCTTGCCCAGTGACCTCCTGACTTTATTCCATGACTGTTCTTAGCTCTCACCATCTTGGTAACCTAAATCCCTATGTTCCTGCTGTCTTTATCTTTCTTTCCAAGCTATCAAAATCAAGAAGATATCCTGCTATTGTATATTTAGATTCAGCTATACAGTTTAATAAATGCCAATCTGCCTGTTCGACACACCCCACTCTTTGAAGACAGAACACCTTACCTTATTGAATTTACAAGGATCCCATCTACACTCTGTAACACGCTAGAGGGTGCTGTTGCCATAGCCATAACTAATGAGCTTGTAAAGGAACAAAAAAGACACAACAGTCTTCAGGGTTCTGGGAGATATTTCTTGCTGGTCTCTCTTACTACACAAGCCCTCTACACAGTTCCTCAGCATCAAAGAACATTACACCTCACCATGACACACAATTCCAGATGAAGCTCACAAACAGTACAATATAGAGAGGGTTAAAGATCCTTAGGCTAAAGATTTAATTGTAAAACTCATGTATGTATGTGGGCAAACACAATCATCATTATGATGACTGCTGGATGTGAATAATTAATCCTTACTTGCCACCAAAGAAAAAAATTATTTTTAGATAATTAAGTGACAAATGGGCAGAATTACATATATCAAATGTAACCAGAACAGCCACGAAATACTTGAGCTTGTCCCTGCTTTTCACAATCATATTTCCTGTTATGTGATGTCTAAGACTTTGGGAATGAAAGCTATATATACAAACAAATGAATATCAGCCTCTGTCAGCACCCAACTTGGCTACTACACAAAGCTTACAAGCTGCCAGAGAAGCCTCACTGACTTCAGTTAACTGTTTGCTTGAATGACTGGAGAGCCAGCATGGCCAGGAAAGCTCTATATACATCAAAAGGCTTTTTCAAATAGCTAAGTAAGTAATCACGACAAAGTATTTTTTTGGATTTATTAATTTTTAAGTTTTTTAAATGTTCATTTTAAAAATTCACTGAATGAGACATTACCTAACTGTATGAACATTTACACAGAGGAGAATACACTATATCAAGAAAAATAACTGTAGTAATCCAAGAAGAAAGAATCCCACTCACACCCCACACACACACGTTAGGGTTTTATTCTATTTTTTAGTATGACTTGGGTACCCTTCATAAATGATAATGAGAAACAACTCACTAGTACTAATGATTACATTTTCCTTGGCTCCAAAAGGAACCCAGGCATGCCAAAATTTGAATCCCCAAGTAGTTCTAGAGGGACTCAGTTGCAGGTGCCGTTCTAGGGATAATCTTAGGGTGGTTTTCTTTTTGTCCTAACCTTCACCAAGGACAGAATCCCAACTGTAGCTGCATCGTGCTTTCAGATGGAACATGAAGAATTTCCAATCCCCGATTTTTGCAATTGTAGACTGGCATTCCACACAAAGCTATAAAGACAAGAATGAATATACCATACTTCAGGAGAACATTTGTTTTGTTTTTTAAGTCAGTGTCTCACTATGTAGTTGAGACTGACCTGGAACTCACTATGTAGCCCAGGCTGGTCTCAAACTCAAAGCAATCCTCCTGCCTCAGCCTCCCCAAGTGTTGGGATTACAGGTGTCCGCCACCACACCCGGCAAGAGAACTTTTAAGAAAGTGGCTTTTAGCATAATTTCTGCACTCACTTACCCAAAGGATATACTACGTGTGTTACCAAGGCTGATTACTGCAGTTACATAACTGGGACTCATGGAGTAGGTCAGGTTGAGTCTGATGGCCTTTTTTATCTACTGGCACGAACACGGATCCATCTTGACTTAGACACTACCCCAAAATTACAGATCCTAGAAGAAAGCCACGTTTGAAATCACAGAGAAATTTGCATTGCTTTGCTTTTTTGGTTTTGCTTTTGGGGTGTGTGTGTGTGTGTGTGTGTGTGTGTGTGCGTGTGTGTGTGGCTTTTGTTTTTACTTTTGTGTGTGCATTTGTTTTTGTTTTGTTTTGGCTTTTTTCTTTTTTTCTTCTTCATTAATTTCTTCAGGTTTGAGGAGTTTTCCTTTGTCCTTTTTCTTTGCTTGTTATCTCTTTTTCTGACTTCTTTGTTTTGTTTTGTTTTGTACCAGAGCCCAAACTTGTGACCTTGGGCTTGTGAGGCAGGCAGCAGATGACTTCTCATTTTCTTTATTTTTTCCTCTTCACCCTTTAAGTTTTTGCCCTTTAATTTTCACTCTCTTATTTTTATTCCCTATATATTTCTTGACTTTTCTTCCTTCTTTTTCTTTTACCATCTGTCATCAGTGTTTTTCTCTTATCTTTACCTAATTCTATGGACAACCTTCAACTCCCCAATAGGATACTTTGTACCACTTCTCTCTCCTCCACACATCACATAGTTTAAACTTTCAAATTTTTCCTCTTGCATTCCCCCATTGCCAAAGCCTATATCTTTAATAATATAACCATAAATCTTTGTTGATACTTTGATAGTTAACTCTGAAATTACCATTGAAATCTTTTCTACCATTAGTGGACATATAGCTGTTGTATTTAGAACATAGTATCTGTAAGCCAAAACATAAATGACCATATGTTTACACTATAATTGTGGATTTCTTCTCTGGAAAGGGTGGTACATAACTGGTTCTTATAGTATGTTAATTCAATTTGTCTTGCTCAATGCCTCTGTAGCTAATTCACTTGATACTGCCAGGCTTGCATAATTGTCACTATTTCTCTATAAACCAACACTCAGAGTACCTCTGTGACATTAACAATACTAGAGTACATTCCCAGAGGACTCAGTTAGTGGGCTCAATACACTGCATCCTCCCTACCCATTTAACCAAGTTTGCTGAATCTTGGGGCTGAGTCAAAGGAGTATAGTTAGCCATGCTCAAAGTACATCATTAAAAAGCAATTAAAGAGATTATATTAGCAATAAAGTCTTTACATTATAAGTGTCCACAAACCTCAGCACAAAACAAAACAAGCAAATAAAAAAGCAACAGAAACATGAGAAGACAAGTCAACAAAATACCTCCCAGAACTCTCAACTCCCTCAAAGCTTGTACAGGGGACACCAAGAGCAAAATAGCATAAGCCACACACCTGAATTACTCTAAAGGCTAACAGAAGAAGTTAGAAAAACGATCAAAGAGATAGTCAGCAGTATCACAGAAAATATAAACAGATGACGGAAGCAATAACCAAAATGATCCAGGAGCTTTTAGGAGATAGTAATAAAAAGCTAGATGAGCTAAACAAAATGATTTAAAACATGAATAACCAGTTTAGCGAAGAAGTAAGAGTCCATGGAAGGGTTTCAATCAGAAATCCCGGAGATTAAAAGTTATATTGAAAATATTGGGCAGACCCACCTATATAAAACAAATATTAAGTAACATGAAATACCAAATAAGCACTAATACAATTGTAGTGCGGGATCTAAATACCCCACTATCACAAATAGACAGATAATCTACGCAAAAAATCAACAATGAAATACTAGAACTGAACCAAGCTTTTGAACGCATGAACTTATTAGACGTCTATAGAGTGTTCCACCCCACAAAATCAGAATATACATTCTTTTCAGCTGCACATGGGTCATTCTCCAAGATAGATCACATACTGGCTCACAGAACAGGTTTGAATAAATGCAAAAGAATCAAAGTTATTCCCTGTATATTATCAGATCACAGTGCAATAAAGCTGGAGATCAATAGCATAAAAACCTGTAGGAACTTCACAAACACATGGAAATTGAACAACACTCTCCTGAACAATCAATAGATCACAGAGGAAATCAAAGAAGAAATCAGAGAGTTTTTACAAAATGCCAATACAACATAGAGGAATCTATGGGACACAATGAAAGCAGTTCTACATGGAAAATTCATAGCACTGAATGCCCACATTAGGAAAACAGAGCAAGCTCAAATAAAAAACCTTATGATGACTCTTAGACTCCTAGAAAAATAAGAGCAAGAAAAACCCAAAGCTTGAACAAGAGAGGAAATTATAAAGATTAGAGCAGAAATCAATGCAATGGAAACTAAGAAAATAATACAAAAAATAAATGAATCAAAGACTTGGTTCTTTGAAAGAATAAATAAAATTGATAAACCCTTAGCAAACCTTATCCAAAAAAGGAAAGAAAAGGCTCAGATTCATACAATCAGGAATGAAAAAGGCAGCCACAACAGATCCCACAGAAATCCAGAGGATCGTTACTACACACTATGAGAACCTGTACTGAAATAAAATGGAAAACACAGAAGAAATGGACAGATTTCTAGATACTTATGAATTACCAAAGTTGAATGAAGAAGATAAAAACATTTTAAACACCCCAATTACAATCAGTGAAATTGAAAATGTAATTAAAAACTTACCAGCAAAGAAAAGCCCAGGTCCTGATGGATTCACTGCTGAATTTCACAAGACTTTTAGAGAAGAACTACTGCTATTACTCTTCAAACTTTTCAATGAAATTGAAAGGGAAGCAATACTTCCAAATTCATTCCTGGAAGCAAGTATCACTTTGATTCCCAAACCAGGGAAAGATGCAACTAAAAAAGACAACTGCAGACCAATCTCCTTAATGAATATAGATACAAAAATCCTTAATAAGATACTAGAAAACAGAATAAAGAGGATCATCAAGAAGATCATAAATCCTGATCAAGTAGGGTTTATTCCAGGTATGCAAGGATGGTTCAACATATGTAAGTCAATAAATGTAATACATTATATTAACAAAGTTAAGGACAAGAACCACATGATCCTCTCGATAGATACAGAAAAGGCATTTGACAAAATTCAACACCCATTCATAATAAAAACTCTGAAAGAAAATTGGAATAGATGGTCTATATCTCAATTTAATAAAGTCTATCTATGAAAAACCAACAGCCAACATCATATTACATGGCCAAAAACTGAAAACCTTCACATTAAAATCAGGAACAAGACAAGGATGCCACTATCGCCACTCCTCTTCGATATAGTTCTGGAAACATTAGCCACAGCAATTACACAAGAGAAAGAAATTAAAGAAATAAAGATAGGAAAGGAAGAAGTTAAACTGTCATTATTTGCTGATGATATGATACTCTACATTGAAGACCCAAAAAACTCCACCAAAGGACTTCTTGACTTAATTGACACTTTTAGCAGAGTAACTGGATACAAGGTCAACACCCAAAAATCAACAGCCTTCTTGTACACAAATAACAGACTCACTGAGAGAGAAATTAGGAAACAATTCATTTCACAATAACAACCAAAAAAATGAAATATCTAGGAATCAATCTAACAAAAGAAGCCAAAGACCTCTACACTGAAAACTACAGCACTCTGAAAAAAGAAATTGAGGAGGATATAAGAAAATGGAAAGATGTATGGAAAGATGTCCCCTGCTCCTGGGTAGGAAGAATCAACATAGTGAAAATGGCCATACTACCAGAACTGCTATACAGATCCAATGCAATGCCAATTGAAATTCCAACACTATATTTCACAGAACTAGAAAGAAGAATCCAAAAATTCATTTCGAACCAGAAGAGACCTAGAATAGCAAAAGCCATCCTAGGCAACAGACACATGGCAGCAGGTACAACAATTCCCAATTTGAAACTTTACTACAAAGCCACTGTGATAAAAACAGCATGGTACTGGCAAAGAAACAGACCTGAGGATCAGTGGAACAGACTGGAAGACACAAAAACTCCAGATGTACTCGGCTACCTCATCTTTGACAAAGGAGCTGACAGTCCCCACTGGAGGAAAGATAGCCTCTTTAATAAATGGTGTTGGAAAAACTGGATCTCAACCTGCAAAAGATTAAAACTAGACCCTTGTCTTTCACCACGCACTAAAGTAAAATCCAAGTGGATTAAAGATCTAAATATTAAAGCAGAAACACTAAACTTGCTGGAAGATAAGTTAGGCAGAACTCTGGAAGATATTTGCATAGGAAAACACTTTCTGAACAAATCCTCAGTAGCACGGGAACTAGTAAAAAGAATCAACAACTGGGATCTCATCTTATTAAGGAGCTTCTGCACTGCAAAAGAAACCATCAACAGAACTAAGAGACAACCTACAATGTGGGAAGAAAATTTTACTAGCTGCTCCTCAAAGGACTACTATCTAGAATATATAAAGAACTCAAAACAATCAGACCCCCAAATATAAAGACCCAATTCAAAAATGGGCATCTGAAATGAACAGACATTTCTCAGACAAAGAAGTAAAAGCAGCAAGTAAATATATGAAAAAATGTTCCACTTCACTGGTCACTCCAGAGATGCAGATGAAAACAACACTGAGATTCCATCTTACCCCACAAAGAATGGCTGCTATCAAAAATCAAACAATAATAAATGTTGGCAGGGTTGTGGGGAGAAAGGATCCCTTCTCCATTGTTGGTGGGAGTGCAGACTGGTGCAACCACTATGGAAATCAATATGGAGATACCTCATAGAGCTGGGACTAGAGGTTCCATTTGACCCAGCCATAGCTCTGCTGAGTATCTTTCCAAAAAAATTAAGAGAATCATATCACAGTGATATATGTGCACGTATGTTTATAGCAGCACAGTTTGTAATAGCTAAAACATGGAAACAGCCCATTTGCCCATCAGTTGGAAACTGGATAAAGATGTGGTTTTTCTATAAAATGGAATACTACTCAGCCATAAAGCATGAGAAATTAGAGTCATTCATAGGAAAATGGATACATTTTGAGGATATACTCCTAAGTGAAATAAATAAGTCACACAGGTGTAAATACCGAATAGTTTCTCTGGTGTGAAAAACTATAATAGTACACAAGATCCTGATGGGATAATTAACAATGTGAAATAGGAAGAAACGGGCTAAAGGTGTAGGGAAAGTGGGAAAGGAAAGGGAAAGGGAATAAGCTAAAAGAAAAAAATATGAGAAAATGAAAAACTGGAAATAAAGTGTTTGTAGATGGGGAGGAGAGGAGGGGGTGAAGGGAGGGAAGGGACAAGGGGAAAAAATGAGAACCAAGACCTGTCATGTAAAGGTACAAGATCCCAGTAATGAATGTAACTGTACTGTATACCTAGAATGTACCAATAAACTCAATAAAAAGGAAAAAAAATAAACTTTATTCTAGCAAAAAGAAAGAAAGTATTGGGCAGAGAAGCAACCAATGTAAGGACAGAATTTCAGAACTAGAAGGCGATGATGTACTTCATGGCCCTAGAAACCTAAAGTTAGCACAAGAAAGGAAGTTAAAAAGATCAGAGCAGAAAATAATGAAACTGACACTAAAAAAGTAATACAAAAAAATCAATGAATCCAACAGTTGGTTTTTTGAAAGAATAAATAAAATAGACAAATCCTTATCCATTCTTATAAAAATAAGCAAAGACTCAAATCCATGCAATCAGCAATAAAAAGGCAAAATCACAACAAATTCTACCGAAATCCAGAAAATTGTCAGAATCTACTGTGAAAACCCATACTCTAATAAAATGGGAAATTCAGAAGAAATGGATAGATTCCTAGATACATATGAACTACCAAAGATAAACCAACAAAATATAAAAACCCTGAATAATCCAATATCAGTCAATTAAATTTAAAAAATAATAATTTTTTAAAAATTTAAAACTACCAACTAAGAAACACTCAGGTCTAACAGACTCACTGCCAAATTTTACAACTCCACCAAATATTCCTAGAATTAATAACCTAATTCAGTAACATAGCAGGATACAAAATCAACACTCAAAAATCAACAGTGTTCTCTACACCAATAATAAACTCAATGAGACAGAAATTAGGGAAATAAAACCTTCACAGTAGCATTCAAGAAAAATGAACCAAACCAAGTAAGTAAAAGACCTCTACAATGAAAATTCTAGTATTCTGAAAAAGAGTATTGTAGAAGACATCGGAAAATGGAAAGATATCCCCTGTTCCTGAATAGGCAGAACCAATTTAGTCAGAATGGCTACATATCAAAACTATTATACAGAATGCATTTGCAATCAAAATACCATATCATTCTTCACAGAACTACAAGGTATAGTCCTAAAATTCATAAGGAACCAGAAGAGACCTAGAATAATAGCAAAAGCAATTCTGAGCAATATGGTAACGCAGGAGGCATCACAATGCCAGACTTTAAGTCATACTACAAGGCTACAGTGATAAAAACCACATGGTATTGGTGGGGGAGCTTGTGGATCAGTGGAAGAGAATAGAGAATACAGAAACAATACTCAGGTAGCTATCTTATCCTGGACAAAGGGGCCAAATCCTTTCACTGGAGGATAGATAGCCTCTTTAACAAATGGTGTTGGAAAAACTGGCATTCCATATGCCAAAGATCAAAACCTAGACCTGTATCTCTCATCATACACATTTTAATAAAATCAAAATGGATCAAAGACCTAAATATTAAAACAGAAATACTTAATCTGCTAAAAGACAAGATAAGCAAAACTTTTAAAGACACAGGCATAGGCAAAAACTTTCTGAACAGAATACTGTTTGCACAAGAAATAATACCAAGAATCAACAAATGGATCACATCAAATTTAAAAACTTCTGCACAGCAAAAGAAACCTTGAAAAGAATGAAGATACAACATATAGAATAGGAAAAATTCCCCAAAATACTAAGATATAGAATATATAAAGAACTCAAAAAAAATAGACCTCCCCTAAATTTAAAGACCCAATCAAAGAATGGACATCTGAAATGAATATATACTTCTCAGATGAAGAAGTACAAATGGCCAATAACTTAATGAAAAAAATGTTCAACATCTCTGGCCATTAGAGAAAAGCAAATTAAAATAACATGAAATTCCATCTTACTCCAGAAAGAATGGTTGTCATCAAGAAATCAACCAATAGCAAATGCTACAGACGCTGCACCAGAGGTGGGGGTGAAACCTTTCTTTACTGTTAGGATGTAAACTAGTACAATTGCTTTAGAATC
This sequence comes from Fukomys damarensis, assembly GCF_012274545.1. NCBI lineage: Eukaryota > Metazoa > Chordata > Mammalia > Rodentia > Bathyergidae > Fukomys > Fukomys damarensis. Next base: position 55,086,183 of record NW_022900929.1, on the reverse strand, counting down.
AGCAAGGAGATTTCTTAAAAACTTAAAACTAGAAATTCCATTTGGCCCAGCTGTTACCCTTCTAGGTATCTTCCGAAAAGAGTTATAGACATCATATCACAGTGATGTATATACCCCCATGTTTACAATAGCACATTTCATAATAGCTAAATTTTGGAAGCAGCCTATGTGTCTATCAATAGATAAATGGATAAAGAAAATGTGGTATTCATACACAATGGAGTACTACTCTGCCATAGAGAAAGATAAACTTGAGTCATCTTTAGGAAAATGGATATACCTTGAGACCATAATGTTAAGTGAAGTGAATCAAACACATAGGCTTGCCTATTGCATGGTTTCTCTTATATGAGAAGCCCAGTATAAAAAGAGAAAAATAAAAGCCAGAAAATAGGAAAAAATGAAAGAGAAAAAATGTTATTGTAATCCAGCATGGAGAATGTACTTAAAAGCATACCTTGATTTCACAATAAATAAAATAAAATTAAAAGTTCATAAATTAAGCAGATACTCTCAATCATGTAAAGATTAAAACACCCTTGTCTTTGTATCACCCCAATAAACTGTCATTTAATTGGTTTGAGAGTAAGACAAAGGCATTAGAAAACAAAACAAAAACAAACAAACAAAACACTTCTCAGATGTATGGACAGGCTGTATACAACTAAACTGGTATATCCAGGCTAACCACCTGAAGATTACCACCTTCTTTAAATATACCCACATATGAATTTTATTCTGTAAAATGAAGTTAATCATGGTCCTTTCTCTTTCTGGGTAAAGATAAAGCTATAATCATAAAGAACTTTTTAGTAACAAGAAAAGGAAGTGGTTACTGATATCTCAGTACTTGAAACCAATTTTTGACACTGTTAACAAATAAAGCCATATATGATTTTTATAAGATTGCAAGATTAATAGCAAATACTCGGTAAATCTATAATTTTGAGGTAGAAATATATTATTTCCTTACCAAAAACTTAACTACATTGCAGAATTTAATATTAGCAAAATAGTCAGAAAGAAGAAAGGGGTGTGAGAAGCTTGGATCATGAAAAGTCTAAACACAGATACAAATGATGATGGAGGAAAGTTTCAAGTCTCCAGCCCCTGCCTGGCACAGTGACACATGCCTGTAATCCCAGCAACTCAGAAGGCTGAGGTCAAGAGGACCACATGTTTGAGGCCATCCTAGACAATTTCGTGAGACCTGTCTCAAAATAAAAAATAAAAAGAGCTGCGGATGTAGCTCAACGGTTGCCTTCTATAGGTTTAATCCCCAGTACCGCAAAACAAATCAAAAGCCCACTTCGGTTGTGCAAACAGAGCAAAGTCACCTGGGGAAGATGGGGAGAGACCATTAGTTCCAAAATCTGCCTGCCTAATATGGTTCCTGACTGAGACCACACCCTCAAATATCCAGCCCTGAAAAATGGTCGGCCACTGAACTGCTAACCGAAATTAGAAGGGGCTATACAGTTCCTAGGACCAAAAATATTACTCAGGACCAAATCAGATCTCAAGAGTGAGAATCAATAGTCTGAACTACAGGAATTAGGAATCTATGAGTCCCAATATAGCTTCAGAAAAGGAGGCCAAGTGGCACTCTTAGATACATAAGTTCTGCTCTAACAAATTTCATCTCCTCTAAGAACAAGCTTCATAAACCCAATTGTCCAGACAGGTTGATGCATCTCTAATCACTATACCTGCAGCCTACAATGACAATAACTCAGCTTGCTACATAAGGGAAAAATTTGAGGAATACCTTACATAATGGGATATGTGAGGAAAGGTGACATATATGGACCTATGTTGGAATTTCCTATGGGCAAAAGTCTCTAGCTCTATCCAAATGTATTTTAATGGCCTAATTTGGTCAGGATTTTGCGACACAGCTTAACAGCAAGCACAAAATAACTTCTCCATCCCTTCCTGTGTGTACTCATAATTCCCCAATTCAGCTCTGCTCTCACCCTTTTCTAGTCAGGCATCAGAAGCATCAGATTTTCAGCTTCATAAATGGGGCCTAGGCTGCTACAACAATTCTTCATGCAGTCACCATATAACTATTGCTGATGAGAGAATAAAACAGGCTTCAATAGTCCCCAGTCATCAAGCACATACTATGTACTAGCCCAGTAGTGGTGAACCAATGACAGGCATGTGACAGCAGGCTGTTTAGGTTCGTATCTCAATCTCACCTTCATAACAGCTGACAAAGAAAGTGTATCACTCCCCCCCATTTTTTGGTATCAGGGATCGAACTCAGGACCTTGTGCTTACAAGGCAGGTGCAGTGCTGCTGAGCTAAATCCTGATATCACCCCTATTTTTATAGAGAAGGTAATTGGAGAACAGAGAAATTTAATAAATCCTGTCCAAGGTCACACATTTAAGTAGCAGTGTCTATATACATGTATCCCATTACGTAGGCCCTGTACTGTGGACCTAAGATCTTACAGAAAAATCTTCCCTCAGAGATCATTAAGCTAGGTAGCCAAAATCAGCAAAGCAGTGTGAGAAGGTGGTTACCAGAATGAGACCAAGTAGTGTGTGCTGGAGCACAAGGAAGACTTGAGGGCTGGGACAAGTAGAAGGACCTCAATGAGCACTAAGAGATGATGGAAGGTAACTCTGAAAGGTATGCCAGGCTATATTGTTACTGTTTATACATATCTCATTTAATCCAACTGTAGCCCTGTGAGGCATCTTCATTTAACAGATAAAGAACATCAAGTACAGAAAGAATAACAATTCATTCAAGGTCACGAACAACCAAGTGACAGAGACAAGAACCAAGTGATAGACTCAGGTTAGTTTACCTCTGAAAACTTTTCTTTGAACCTAGAGCCTTTTCACAAAGGTAAACACAAACTGATGAGGCCAGGGTATGGGGCAAGTACTGATTAGAGCCAGAAAGAATTCCAAGTATTTTCACTTCTAGACCCCATAGAAGGAATCAGGGTTCTCTGTCTGTTTTCTTCCCATCCCCTAGAAGAACATGTACATTTTCAACTTTGAAGCCTTTTCCTTTAGTGTTTCTACTGCAAAGAAGATTTCTTTCTGCAGGATGACATATTATGACTTGCCTTGTCCAAATATAGAGGAGTACTCTTGAGCCAGTGATCTTACCAGGGAAGAACCTGGCTAAGAGCAACCTCTCTGCTAATGGAGCAAGCTTGTGGGGACACAGATGTGTGACCTTCAAGGATCCCCTAATCCAGACCCCTTTGTTAAGAGAGTAAAATAAGCCTAGAGAGGGGAGTGACTCAGTCGAGACCATATACTCCCCCATTCCACTTCACACCCTAAAAAAATTTAAGCTCCATAAAAGTGCTTTGGCAAGCAGAGATCTGAAATTCCTGCAACAGCTTGGGTAGGAGGTAACCAAGGATCTGCCTTCCCACAGAGTCTGTCTTTAGACTCCAATACTGCTAAGATTAAAAAGAGCAAATCCGTTTTCGTAGCAAGGTTCAAGCTTTTCTCAAATTTGTGTTGTTAGGAAGGAGGGTGGGGGTGTCTAAACGTGAATCAGCAGCTTGGGGAGTGGAATGTTTCAGGAAAGTGCACCTTTCTGAGACCTTAGATTTGCTCACTTCCCACTGCAAGGAAAGCAAGCCCTGATGCTATAGCATCTACTTGCAGCCTCTTATAGCATGACTTTTACAGCACCCACTGCCTATAACAGGCATGAATATAGGCATCATAATGTTTCTCTGTCACTGCATCCTTAAAGTGGCCTGATACAGTCTTGAAATAGTATTCTTTATCTCCCAAACAAGATTCTGCTAGTCAAAGAATAAAAGCAGGTAGGCATGGTGGCACATGCCTGTAATCTCAGATACTTGGAAGACTGAAGCAAGAGAAATTGCAAGTTCAAATCCAGCATGGGCAACTTAGTGAGATCCTATCTCAAAATAAAGATGAGCATGGTGGTACCTACTTACAATTCTAGCACTCTGGGAGACTGAGGCAAGAGGATCACAAGTTCAAAATAGAATGAAAAGGGCTGGAGATGTAGCTCAGTAATAGAGCAATTGTCTGAGTTCAATCCACAGTACTGCAAAGAGTAAAAGCAACAACCATTACTTCACTGTCAAAATGTTTAAAATGTGTATCAAGGTCATTATTCATCAAACTTTTCCACTGGGAACAGACATTGTTCTTTCTAAGGCCAAAGGAATGTGCTTTACCTTCCATTAACATTCCCTGTCAGTCTTCAGTTCCATTTTCACCAATCATCACATTAGACCGTAGCCAAAAGACATAACTTTTTTTTTAAATATACTTACCTTAATGTGCTCAGAGTATTTATAGGTCAATTTCTCTACTGGCTACTATTAGTGTAGTTGTACAATGTAGAAAGAGGATTTCTTCTCATTCTCTTTAGCATTAAGTAAAATCCTCAGAGGATTAAATAGACCAATGACCTTGAGCTATGTTATTCATTCAGTAGTTGTTGGAGGTTTTTTTTTTTTCCTTTTTTCTAATCTAGAACTTATTGATCATAAGAAAATTTAACTGGAAACCTAGAGACTGGATGACTTAAGGTGAGGAAGCTAAAATATTCATCTTTTATTTAAATTCTGTCTTCCCCAAGCACACTTCTCTGTGTTTGCTTCCTACCTCTCCAACCACTCATGGTAAGGTTTTTTAATGTGCCTCTCTCTCCTTTTGTTGGTTTTCCCCTCAACAAACTCATCTATTCATTTTCATCATAAACCTGCAAATTTACACTTCATCTGATAGCTCTCTTCAGAATTTCAGACCCATTCATCCCACTGCTGGGGATATGCTCTCTAGGAAGTCACACAAGCTTACCAAATTCATGATATGGAAAACTGAACTCATCATCTCTCTCTCCCACCCCACCTTTTTCTCTTTCTATATGTACTTTTCATGGGACCAGCGTCTATCTAAACTCAAATGAAAGACCTGAAAAAAAATAAAGCAATCAAATGAAAGACCTCAGAGTCACTTTCACTCTTTGCTCCTCCTCATCCAAAGTCCCTCACATGCAGCCGATGTCAAGGACTATCAGTTCCTTTTCAAATTCTCCACTCTCATCATCACTACTCTAGTTCAGGCCAAAATCCTTTCCCAAAATTGCCATAACAGCCTCGCAACAGGTTCTTCTGTCCCTATTTGAGCTTTATATTTATTGTTTATATTGATTTTTTTCTTTCTTTTTGGTAAACAGGTGACTAGAAGCATTATTAGAATTGCAAAAAGGCATCCCCTCTGAGCAGACAAGTGACAAAAAGTCTCCCATTCCTTCTGATGGCAAGGGTCATACTTGGTAACTGGAGGTAGGCTTTGTGCAAGGATACTGCATATCATACACAGCTGGCCTTGTATGACACTTCTTCGCCTATCAAATTCATGGCTTTTACTACATAAATGGTAGATATTATCTCATGTTTCTTACCATCTAGCTCTCTGAACAAGAGGAGGGTCTGCTTTCCATACTTCTCAACATGGAAACTCATTTGAAGTTCCTTATTTATTTATAATGATCAATCCCCACACCACGATGCTTCTAAAAGTGAAGCCGAAATGTGGATTACTCTTAAATACAACATGAATAAAAGTCCTGGCAACCAGAGTTTTATCCAGAGGTAGTAATGAAAAATAATAACCCTTACCTGATCAGAACCCCAATAACTATTAATGGAGAGAAGCGACATGAAAGTTGATGACTAGAACAAACAGCACGCTATACTTGGGTTAATATGCCCAAATCATTAGGCAGAGGATAAAGAAAATCAAGTGGCTGTTTTCCTCATGTCTTGCTCCCTTTGGCTTTTTCGGCTTGATTGATGCCTCTCCAGTCCAATATGGGACACACACTAATCTAATCTGATTAGGGAACAAACTGAAGACTGTAGATATTCCTTTTAAGGCAGAGCAAAGACCCCAGTTTAGCTGAGTGTTACTGAGTCAGAAAATACCTTTCTGGACACTGTATAGTAGATGTATACACCAGGTAGCAAAACTAGGAACAGGAAAGTGAAAAGACTGTAGCACTAAACCCCATGTTTTAACTGCATCGCTACAGGACTGAAGAGTCTGCATCTAAGGTAGCAAACCCCTTCCCTATAGGATTACAGACAGGGTGACCTTCACAGTTTCCACATTCTTCACTTGGTCATATCATTCAAAGGACATTTCAGTGGTAATACTCAAATGGTTATTATATTGAATTCCATTTAAGAACCTTTCAATGAGTCTTTCAGTATAGAGAAAGCATCAAATTAAGGGGACTATTGATTTACAGGCCAATGATACTGAGCTTGGAAATATTTATACATTTATTGATTATCCTCTTTGGAAAACAGTGGATTTAGCAGTAGGGTGAGAGAGGGTTTGAACGATGATAAGAGGCACGAACACTCTCCTCAAAGATCATTAAATGGGAGAAAATAAACACGAGTACAAATAAGTAACAGCAACAGCAACACCAAGGGCAGAGTCCAGGTGTCTGGGATTGTGACTGCTGAAACAGAATCAATTTGGAATATGCCACACCATCAATACCTTTTAATACCTTTTAAATAGTTATCATTGTTCCAGAGTAAAAAAAATAGTTTCAACCTCCAGTACTGGAAAAAAAAATTGTTTTTAAAGGAAATAATGAGATCTAAATTCATAGAGATATCCCTCCAGGGAATAGGACAAGGGAAATTGGTTTGGAAGTATTTGCAGTATCTAAGAGGTGATGGTGGCTTGGCCTATGGGTGCTTGTAGTGAGACTGGAGAGATGTGGGATATACTTAAATTTTAAAATGTGGACTTAGGGTAGGGGATTTAGCTCAGTGGTGCCCACCTCGCAAGCACAAAGTCCTGAGTTTTCTTTCCAGTAGGGCAAAAAACAAAAAACAATAAATGTGGACATTGGTGCTGGAAGTCACTCTTTTTGTTTTTTTGAGACAGGGTCTCACTATATAGTTGAGACTGACCTGGAACTCACTATGTAGCCCAGGCTGGTCTCGAACTTGCAGAGATCCTCCTGCCTCAGCTTCCCAAGTGCTGGGATTACAGGCATGTGCTACCATGCCCAGCTTTAAAGTAAAAATCTTATCCTACCTATCAGGAAGACAAATTATAACAAACAGAAATAAGTGCGTTGAAGAAGACTGCCTATACTCTTTTGCTATTCCTTGGGCAGAGGACCTGTGGCCTATTTTCAAATTGAGCTGGCTGATGTGTATGAATGATTTGATAGTAAGATAATAAAGTAGCCAATAGATCAAAAGGACAAGAAAGCCGTACAGATGCAAAGTCATGATCCATCCACCAGCAAATATATGGGACACAGACCTACTGACCCTAAGGGATACTATTATAACTATGTGCTTCAAGGTTCTATGAGTATTATACACCATGAGGAGACAGTAATTGTGGCCGCAGCAGGAAGGTCTGTGAAATCAACTGCAGAGCTCCCAAGTACACTATATAAAAAAAAAAGGAAATTCTAACAACAAAAGAAGTGGAGCATAAGAGAAAGTTAGCTTAGGATACCAAAAATACTCAGCCAGACCCACTTCAGCTTGATTGCAATGCTTGACTCCAGGCATATCGTTGAAAAATATCAAACACAGAAATTTTTTTAAAAGTCTCAGAAAAAACACAGTTTATGCCAGTTGAAGGACAGAGAATGGGACATGCAGCCGATGGAATGGGGAAGGACAAAAGGCTCGATAAGACTGACTACAGGATTAGATGTTCATCTGATTAAAAGCCAGCCTATGCAGGGCAAAGGCAGAACAAAATCACACTACTCTGACTCATCAAGCTTCAGGGTGTGCAGCCACCATGATGCAGGCAAAACCACATGAAGCCATATACACAAGCCCTAGTAAAAAGCAACAAAATCAGTGACCTGGATTATGAAAGATGTACTTTTCTCTTCAATGTTATGAAAGTCTTACCAAAGAAAGAACAGCTCATCTGACACAAAAACAGAAGGGTCACCTTTGTGTCATCCAGGACCAAATACAAGGATGCTTAAATGAATATATAAGGATGTTTTAAATGAATATATAACCCCTTAGTTATGTCCATGAGGTCTGTCCATGATATACAGGTCTAGTTTGTGACCATATATCCCAATTTGCCTGGCAGCTCCACAGTTGTATCAGTGTAATCAGTAATGGCCCTTTTTCACTTGCAAAGGGATATCAGTTTGGACAAAAAGTTGTATTTTACCATAGATATATCCTTTCACCAAAATGAATGGTTTTCTACTGATTATATTATCACAAACACACATGGGCCTTGTACCTTTTCCATTAAGTTACTCTTCAGTTCTCTCTTGGGAAAGCTTTGAGAAATCTTTTTTCTCTCTGATCTCCTTTTTGTTTTGTCATTTCTGTGTCTCCACTATTCCTTCATATTATCATTCTCTCCCTCCCTCCTCCCTAAATGTCCTGACTGTATCCTTGGGGAGAGGAGTGTAAGTCTGTCAAAGTATTGGAGGGACACCACTTATGACATCACTAAAACTTTCCATCTTTTATCATATGATTTCAATACACTATTGCACTGACAGAGCTTCTATCTTTTTTGCTCCAGTTTACCAGAGATCCCTCCCAATAATGAGTAATAATGAGGGGAAGGAAATTCTATCTTGCTACAAATGAATAAATGAACAAAGAGCTTGGTAAGGTCATACATGTGGGCAAATTGATAGGCTTTTAGCCATTTAGATTTTTCTTATCTACCAGAAAGAAAAGGCTGAATTATGTGCTTGTTTTTATGTAAACAGTTTGATTTACTTCTGGGATTTATACATATTTCCATTTATTCAGTTTTGTGTTTACACCAGCAGGATTCAAGAACAAATTCTATTTTGTTCAAGACAAATCATCACTCACTGCAGGAAGCCCAAAGCTATCACAAAAATAAAGAAAAGTAGGAAAAGAAAGGAATGTTAGTAAGAATTGAATCCATTAGTGAGTTGGGATTTTGATATTTTTTACATTTAAATTAAAAATTTTCAACTTTTCTCTCAGGCTATGAGTGGAAGCTTATTATCTGGTTGTAAATTTATTGTGACTTTCTGGCATTTATGTTAATAAGAAAAGTAATAGCAGATATACGGTTTCTTCCCTAATAACAGAAAGAGATTCATGTGGCCATATCAGATGCAGGACTGAATTAAGAAACTTTAAAAAAGTAAGTTCAACTTCACATAGCATGACATAAAGTAAGACCCTAAAGACATGGAGACTGGAATCTCACTTTCTCCTATCTATATGACATTTCACAAATTCCTTGGAACTTTCTTATCTGAACTATTAAGAGTTTGCTATAGCTCCACACATCACTGAAGGACTATGAATCTATGGCTTGATCATTTGATCAAGGAGAAAGAATTTCTTCCATTAGGCTCTCAGGGAATATGGTTCACATCTATCTCCTATGCTCGCATCCCTAGCAGAACCACCTAGGGTCTTAATGCTATCTCACAGCCTACATCTCTCCCTGAGTCTGATGCTTTGAATCATTTAATGTTATCATAGTGATTTCTGGTAAATGAAAATGCCTTTGCTCATAGTACTTCACTATACCTCAGCTATGAGCTCGTAGCACAGCAAAACAGCTCACATCAAAAGGTTCATTTTTATCTATAAAATAGAGTTTGAATATCCAAGTTAACTAAAAATTGGCTTGCTCAGGCCCATCACTGAGAAATTAATTGCTAAGCCTTCCATGACTCTCCTGAGCCAGTATATGTTCAGTGGATTCAATAATTAAAACCTCTGCTCCTTCTTGGTAAGGAATGTTACTTTATAGCACTTACTAGAAAGATATCAACATTCTCTGACTTGGTACTAACATTCATTGATTCCAATCTGACTGAGACATATTTGTTTTTTGAGGAGTCTAAGAAGAGCATATGCTATTTCCTACAGTGACAGAAGATCTTGCAGGACTTCTGCAGTGACCCTTGTCAACCTGATTTAAAAGCAGTATTCACAATTTGTTAATATCCTGTCCTTTTGAGATGGAAACACCTGTATGTACTTAGGCTCAGGGAAATCACCGAAGTGATTTCCTGAAAGATCCCTTACAATACTACTTCATGGAGTTGCTGAGACTATGAAATAAGATGACAACTGTGTAGCGTATGAAACACAGCATATTATATGGACTCTATTTTTTACAGTGGATGGGAAAGACACCTTAGAGCAGCAATCCTCAAACTTTTGACACCAAGGACTGGTTTTTCATAAGAAAACTTTCCACAGATCTGATGGCGGTGGGAGGAGGTGTCAAGATGATTCAAGTGTATTACATTTATTGTGTACTATATTTCCATTATTATTACATTGTAATATATCATGAAATAATTACAGAGCTCACTATCATGAAGAATCAGTGGGAATTCTGAACTTGCTTTCCTGCAACTAGATGGTTCCATCAGAGGGGTGACAGAAGAAAGTGACAGCAAAAGTGTGTTGCTTATATCAAGACTCTCCCATTGTTTCATTTTAGCTGCTATTACTGCAGAAACCCTTGCTTTGCAAAGAGAATGCTGGAAAAAGAAGCTAGGTTTTTATTACTTTTGTGGCTTTTTAGGGATATATCACCACCTTGACTTTAATCTACAGTGTGTGGGGATTCAAAGTTATCTCAAACATACTTTTAAGGCCACCATCATTTGTAACCTTAAGCAGTTTATCCTCTTCTAGCATGGACAAAGTTGTTATGTTCACAAATGTGTCATGGACCCATTCCTTTCCACTTTGAGGGTCTTTTGTGATCAGGAAGTAATTCTTAAACTCTTCTGAAAGCTGAAAAAGGGGATTATGCACCAGACGGGAGAAAAGGGGCTTTGGCTCAGTCCCTCTCAAGATCTGGGCTAATGTTTTAAACAGGCCAAAAATCCAACCATTGGGCCAGGGATTTGGCTCAGTGGTTCAGTGGCCTGCCTTGCAAGCGCAAGGACCCAAGTTCAATCCCCAGTACCAAAAAAAAAAAAAAAGGAAATCCAACCATAAATGCAACTGAACTAAATATATCTGTTAGTTCACAAATTAATGCTGCCAAAAGAATGAGTAAAGTAGAAAAACTTTCCACCAGTGATGTTCCATACTAAATTATTTAGTGTAATCAAAGGTGGTTATACAGAACTTTTATATTTTTCTTTGTACAGAGGTTATGTATTTGGGGTGTTTTTAAAAAGGAAATATTTTAAATTCCACAAATCAAAATTTTCTATCAATCACCAATGAAATAAAATGTTCTTAGTAATCTTTTAAATCACCTTAAATTATATACTTAATAGCAGAGAAACTCTATGTAAGGCTGCTTATGATTTATCATATACATGATACTCTTAGAAGTAATAATGCATGAACTTATTTTATAAACTCTTCCAGTATGCATTTGACATGTAATTAGGTATAGTTTAATGTCAGCCATCTCTTAAGTTAGCCTATAATACTGTCATATAATTTCTTGGGTCAGAAACATTTGGAATAAATAGTGCCACTTGGATCAGGATTTTCTTTAGTGCCATTTACCTAGCAAAGTAATTGTGTTTACTCTACGCAACTAGCAAAAATGTATATAATACAGCAGAATATAGCTTTCACATTGAATTTCACATGAAGGGCTCTTATGTTCTAGAACCTAATCAGCAAAATTAGAGAAAAATTCCTAAGGAGATTTAAGAGAAAAATCCAACATTTTCAGGCTAAAGAATTGTATCTACTAAAGATGACAAATAATGTCTACCAACTCAACTTTCCAAGTTTGCTGCATTGAGACTATCTTTTGTGATCACTTGTAGGGTAGCTTAATAAAATTGGGCAGCTAAATTTCAGTTCCATGTTCTTCCTAAACAAACAGAAAATAAGCAGATATTATAAACTGACTTGCAGACAAAGTAAGAATTGTCCTGCATGTTGTTTTTGTGAAGAGATGACATTTCCAACCAAACATATGCCATCCAATTTTCTATAAGTCACACCACTGTATAAAGCAGAAAAACTGAAGGGAATAAGTGATGATTGTACACACTGAATAGTTTTGCATAGGTACAACTAAGTGGTATAAAAACCTTAACTTTTTTATATTTAAAAAGAAATAAAAATGAGAACATGAAAAAAGTGTGAAAAATCCCAATGTCCACTCTTCACCCCAGCTTGGCTTTGAATGCAACTTTATTTGCAGACTTGAATGTAGTTGTCAGTCTTCTCTGAAATATTTGGTGAGCAGATTGTAAGTTTTGCAGTCTGTTCTGTGTCAATTATACTTGTTGCCAGTGGTGGACTGTTCTTCTAAAAGAAATATCTAGAACACCTCTCATAATGAAAAAACTCTGGCAAGTCATTTATCTTTAGAATGTCATCTTATTCTGTGCATTAGTCATGTGTGCTCTGTGTCCCATCTCCTCACAGAGCTGCACAAACTTGTGTGAGTTAAGGTCATATGCTTTAATGTGGTAGATTATTTTAATCACATCCAGCAAACAATTCTGGTTCTCAGGTAGCCAGCATTTCTCTCTAAGATGACACAGTACCAAAGACTCACAACCTCTTTGACCTGAAATGTGAAACCAAAAAGCCATTCAGTGATGACAGCCCCTCCATCCACACATACGCCAACACAAAATGATCAATTCAGTTTTTCTGATGTGTAATCATTCAAAGACTTGAATAGTTCCATAGGTGTGGTATTGGTTTTTAAAAATGCCCAACATAGCCTGATGCACATCCTCCTGAAAAATATGTCACACAAAAGCAAGCATCTTTGCCTTATGGTCAACACTGGTAGACTTGCCAACCACAGTGAGTGACACATTAATCCTAACAATTGTGCCTCAATACCTTCTGCTATTTTGTTAATCTGTTTAGTTATAGTGCTAGCCAAAAGAGGAGCACATGCCACTTTTGAACTGTAGTTCCTCCTAAAAGTTCACAACAAACGTCCATAGCAGGCAGAACAACTCTTCACTAATTGTAAAGGGCTTCTTAGCTTTAGTGATGCACTTAGCCACTAAGAATTATGTCCTCTTTGCAGATACATTTCATGAAAGTACAATTGTTTAGGGTTTTTCTCTTTAAAAGTTCCAAAGGGATGTCTTTTAATGCAGGGTGCTTGGTCTCTACGTGGCAAAGTAGTTTTGGAGGTCTTATAGCTTTGTTGGAAAACCAGTCACAATATTTACAAAGCAGACTTGAAGAATGTAAATCATATATTGCAATGGTCCTATAATTTAAGTAAGACTCTTGGTGTTTTTTTAAATGCATCTTTCTTTTTGTTGGCATGCTTAGAATCTTCTGCTGTTTCGTCACTGGGTCTTTTCCTCTTCTCAAAGAAGCTCCCAATGATGTATACTCTTATGCATTTTGGCTAAGGTTAGCTTGTGGGCTTACCAAAACTCTAAGGCAAATACATAATGTGGGAAAGAGACAAGGACAGAAGCAGTAAATAAATAATGGGTGGGCCCCACATAAACTAAAATAAATGTCAGATTCTGACTTAAAGCCTGCCACAAGATGCAGCTGTACCACTGAAGTACATCAACTCACTTGCCACTATAAAGCCTGCCACCAAATGTGGCTTACTTGTCACTTGGCACTCACTGATAGAGTTTTGATATGAGTCTGCAAGTAACTGATTTATTATGGCTTCTGTGTTGTCAAATCTCACTGCTGGGTTTGCAGCCACTATTTAACACTAGTATCACTATCTCAGTTCCACCTCATATCATCAAGTATTAGATTCTCATAATGAACACAAAACCTAGATCCCTTGCATGTGCAGTTCACAGTAGGATTTGCACTCATATGAAAAAATGTCACCACTGATCTGAGAGGAGGTGGAGCTTATGTGGTAATGTGAGTGATGAGGAACAACTATAAATACAGATGATGCTTTTCTCCCTGCACTGCCACTCATCTTCTGTGCAGTCAGGGTCTGTGATCCAGAGACTGGGGACACCTGTGTTAGAGGAGTACATAGGAGAAGTTGGTGTTTTTTTTTATGATGATGGTGAAGGATTACTGTGAGCAAGCGTTAAAACAGTAAGATAGAAAACAAAGAAAGAATGACTCAGTAAATAAAAAAAAAGAAAAGTAGAACCAGAAACAGATATGGAATGAACCATGAGCACACTGTGACAAAGCTCTCAAGACTGGTTTCTCAGCATCCCAAATAACCAATCTCATGAATACCTTACTTTCTAGTTGGTATCAAGTTCCATTTTCATCACAGAGTCTTAATCTAGCTACAAATTTCTCCTTCCAACTAGTTAAGTCATAAGTTAGTCATAAGAAACACTCTCTGGTCTCTAGTTTTTGTGTATAATTCCTGCATCTCCTCCATGGTACCAAAATCATTCGTAGGTCTACATTTGATTTCTGTAACTGAGTAGAAACAGGTATCTGAGATTCCGTTCTATAAGTAATTTGGTTAATTCCATGATGTCAGTGCTCATGCCCATCTCTAGGAATCTTATTTACACTGCTCTGTCATGTTCAAGACCTATGGTTGATAGTTTCTTTATGCTAATCATGGAAGGCCTATGTATAGAGTTCCAGATGCTCTGTAATTATCTGAAAATAGCTTCCCACACAAGAATTTGCCTGCTCCAAGTATCAATGCTACCTCTCATCCTGGTAAACTTTCCCTAGCCTAATAAAATCCTTTCCCAATGAAAAGCTCATCAAAAGCCTCCATCAATTCTAAACACTAGGCTTGCTAGACTTACTCCCCCACCATCACCCCACTTTTAAGACAAATTCCCCATAGTCCCTGAATCTCATTCCCTGATCCTGGCAAGCTGGTTTTAGGGACAGTGGAACATACCACTCTTGATCTCAGATTTCCACTTCAAACCATAACATGAAATTCTTGGATTGATTGGATTTGTTCCCAGACTCTTTTCCTTGATTTTCTTTTTCTAGTTTTCTCTGTCCTTATAATTACTGCTTTTCATCCTGATTGCAAGAGTTTTTCCTTTCCTTCTGTCATCTCCTAAAGCTTCCTGAAGAAATTTTCTGACAAGTTCTAGTAATTATACAAAGTAATAAAGATGCTGAAGAACAGTGTAAAAAACAAAAAAAAAGTACACTTTTGGTTCTGGAAACCACATATTTTTATGCAATCTCAGCCACTAGTGTAGAAAAATCACTTGAGAAGGAATCAGGTTATAATATTAGTTAATAGTGAAAATGCATCCTAAAAGGCAAAGTAAATCACTAAAAGTAAATACCCAAATGCAGTGTGTTGTCAAATGACAGAACACTGTGAAAGCTACTAGAAAGAAAACAAATTCCTTCAGAGGAATGACAATTAGCTAATAATTAATTTATCATAAGCAATAAGCAATGTCAAAAAGTTTGGAATAGTATCTTCCACATACTGAGAGGCAAAAAAAAAAAACCTAAATAATTAAAATATACTTCAGCAGGAAAAAAAATCAAGGCAATGAACATAAAAACTGACAAAATATAATAGTAGTATATGTAATTCTTAAACATAAAAATAACTATTTTGTATCACTTTGTACTATTTCTTTAAAAAGTTGAAGTAAAAACCTTAGACAACAATGAGAAAGATAATACAGAGTGTTGGTTTGATGAGAGGGAAGAATCTAAAAATTCCTTTCTAACAGAAATAACAGAAGAAATGTGCTGAACAAACGTAAGCTTTGTATAAATTTTAAATATTAGGTATATATGTTAGAATTATAAAGACAACTAATAAAACAAGAAAATATATCGTGTATATTCCAAGCCAACAAAGAGAATAAAGAGGAACAGAAAAAAAGAAAGGTCAACCCCAAAGGTTTGTGTTCTACTACAGTGTGGGACTGCTGAAAGTGACTGCCACACCAGCAACTACATTTCTCAAAGCTTTCTGCATGTAGACGGGACAGTGTGACTAGCTCTCATCAAATAAATGTAAACAAAAATAATATGAATGACTTGTAAACTGGGTTGCTGAATGGGCTGCAGGAGGCTGACCAACCCTTCTGTGCCACTGACTGGATTTTACACACTAAAATATACAAATACGGACTGCATGACATTAGTTCAAAAATGCACCTCATCTCCAATGGTGGTCCCATAAGATTATATAGCTCTCATAACATTGCTGCCTTAGTTTATGTTGAGTACACACTATTATGTTTACACAATGATAAATCACCTAAATACATATTTCTCAGAACATAACCCTCTTGTTAAGTGACATATGAATATATACTTCTGTTGTGCTAAGTCACCGGAGTTTCTGGGTTCATCTGTAACCTAAGCAAGCACTGCCCTAATGATATGGTAAATAGAAAGCATAAAATAAAATGATAGAAAAAAGTCTAAGCCGGGCGTTGTGGCGCATACCTGTAATCCCAGCACTCAGGAGGCTGAGGCAGGAGAATCGCTGTGAGTTCGAGACCAGCCTGGGTTACATAGTGAGTTCCAGGTCAGTCTCAACTGCATAGTGAGACACTGTCTCAAAAAAAAAAAAAAAAAATCTAAGTACATTATCAATCACAAAAATGTGGATCAGTGGAGTGTTAGCAAACTAGGAATGGAAGGCCAAATGCAGCCACAACATTTATTTACATGTTCTGTGGCTGTTTCTGAGTAGTTGCAACAGAGACTATATGGTTCACAGAACCAAAAATATTTACTACATGACCTTTTACAGACAAAAATTGTCAACCTCTTAATTAAACCCATCTGTTAAAAATGGAGTAAAACATTGGGTTGATTTTTTAAGACCCAAATGGAGCTATTTATGAGAAACATATATTTGAAAAATCACACCAAAGGTTTGAAAATAAAGAGATAAAGATATGCTAAACAAATATAACTAAAAGAAAACATATTTAGAAATATTAGACAATATAAAAATAAATAAAACAGCATTAATAGGAAGAAAGGAGTATATAGCATACAAAGAAACACCCCAAGAAGATATTACAATCTTGAACTTATAAGTACCTTATAATATAAAGCAAAAGTGATGGAATCACAATGAAAACTTTTCCAGAACCATAAACAAAGAGGTAAATTTTACTATAAATTTTTCAGAAATGGATAATTCAAGTCAATAATTTTTATTATATGAAAAAAAAGAAAAACTGGGAGATTTTAAAACTCTGGATCTCAAAGAAGAATGGATGACGGTTTCAGAATCACCCAAAGGTCCCAAGTTCAATCCCCAGTACCAAAAAAAAAAAGAGAGAGAGAAATCAAACTTAATCTAAGGAAATAACCAAAAGGAAGTTTCATAGGAACTAGCACAAGGAATCAACAACTGGGATCTCATCTTCTTTAAAAACCTCTGCACTACAAAAGAAATGACCAACAGAGCTAAGAGATAACCCACAATGTGGGAAAAAAATTGTATCAGCTGCTCTTCAAAGGACTATTATCTAGAATATATAAAGAACTCAAAAAAATCAGGTTCCCCAAATATAAAGACCCAATTCAAAAATGGGCATCTGACATTTCTCAGACATTTCTCAGACAAAGAAGTAAAAGCAGCAAATAAATATATGGAAAATGTACAGCATCACTGGTCATTCAAGAGATACAGATGAAAACAACAATGAGATTCCACCTCACCCCACAAAGAATGGCTGCTATCAAGAAATAAACCAATAACAAATGCTGGCTGGGTTGTGGGAAGAAAGGAACCCTTCTCCATTGTTGGTGGGAGTGCAGACTGGTGCAACCACTATGGATATCAATATGGAGATACCTCAAAGAACTAGGACTAGAAGTTCCATTTGACCCAGCTATCCCTCTGCTGGGTATCTTTCCAAAAGCAAAAGAATCATACCGTAGTAATATATGCACACCCATGTATATAGTGGCACAGTTTCTAATAGCTAAAACTTGGAAACAACCCAATTTCCCATCAGTTGGAGACTGGATAAAGAGCCATAAAGAATGAGAAACTAGAGTCATTCATAGGAAAATGGCATGAAGAAACATGTTTCCAACATATGCCTAATATCTTAAGCTTTGGCAGGAAAAAAAGAAAGGATCTTCCCAAGTATGCTTTTTCTCAGTTACATTGTACCTTTTCCAGTAATATTATTTTTAAATGATCGTAATTTCCAAAGTAACAGCTAATGGCTATTGGCTTGTATTCTTAAGAATCGCAGGTAATTGCTAGTTAAGATATATTGAAGGTATCTAAAGCAAACACCTAAATGCTCTTCTTGAATTGAGTATTTTTAAAATCCAATTACTACAAACTTCATAGATGAAAAACTTTCAGAACAGCAGCAAGCTATACACCTGCCATGCTTTCCAATACAGAAGGCACCTTCCCAAACATTTCTCAGAGATGCCCTTACACATGATTATTACTTATTTCACAAGAGGATGTGAGTTATCCAAGTACTATAACTGAGATTTTTGAATTCTATCAGATCGAAATATCTTTCCATAGTTCCAAATATACACAATTAGTTCAAAAGAGTTAATTTTTTCCATTTTAGAAATAAATCTGAGATGAAAATTTGATTGGTAAATGTTTCGTTTGTTCTTAACATTATCAAATATTGCCACAGGACCATTATCCTGATAAAACTGAAATGTTCAAGTTTCCTGGGAACAAAAACTACTATATGAATGAACAGTTGGTGGGGGTTGTGAAACTACAGGTTAAGGAGATGTGAAATGTAAAGTCTTTTTTTCCCAGGGTCTGTGGCATTAGAAACTAATTCCTACTTGCCTTTACATCCAGCACCATGTAGAGCTAGTCCTAGAAGCAGTGAGACTGGCACACAAAAATCAACTGGTACAAAAAATCTTAAATGGCTTCCTGAGGAAAAAGAATGAAGACTCATAATGTGGGCTCAAGGTGTGAGACCACAGCCTATGTTTGTCATTCTGACCATTGTTCGGAAATGATTCAGAAACGAATTCCACCTAGCATAGAGGTGGCTAAGAAAAACAAAAAAGTTAAAACAGTGAATTATCTAACATCTTCCTGACACTCTGAGCCTCTCAGATACCAAAGCAACATTGGTTTATAGTACTGGTTGTGCTGAAGAGTGCAAAGAAAGAATACTGAGGTGTACACTTCATTTCTGAAATGGTCCCCACTTGAGAATAGGCCATGTTTTCGCCGAAGAAGTGGGGTAGAGTTGTGTGATTATAGCTGTGTGGCTACTACACATTAATTCAGTCAGAAAGCACCAAGGTAAGACTTCATTACAGGCTTTGTAGGTGTCTGAGATACAATCATGAACAATACAGATGAAATCTTGCTCTTTGGAAATTTTATTCTAGTAGGAAGAAGAGAAAACAAGCAATTAAATGTATACATAGTAGACATAGTTGCCATAGAAAAAAGTGAAACGAGATCAGGGAATGTGGCTTTAAACAACACAGTTGTATTTCTACTTAAAATCTGCTTTTAAACCATCAAACCTTCACTTAATTAATCTTGGTAGCTGTGATTGCTGAGGGACATTTCATCATGATAATGAGATCGATTCATCAACAGAACTTACAATCCTTAAATGTATACACATCTAACATCAGAGCTTCAAAATACACAAAGCAAGAATGGTCAAAACAGGGCCAGGGGTTTAGCCCAGTGATGCCACTACCTGCCTCTCAAGTAAAAGATCTCGAGTTCGATACCCACCCCGCAAAAAGGATGGTCAAAACAAAGGGTTAGATCAAGAACTATACAATTATATTTGGGGATTTAAGCAATCATCTCTCAATAATAGAAATGAGAAAATCAGTAAGTATATACATGATTCAAACATTACCAGCTAATCTGGCCTATTAACATTTATACAATAGTCCAGCCAACTAAATGTATATTACTTTCCTGTGCACACTGTACATTTACTAAAGTACACCATAGCCTGAACCATAAAACAAGTTTCAATAAATTCAAAATAGCTGAAATAATACCAAAAGATAATTCAATTAGAAAAAAACACAAACATACCTAGAAAAATCCCCAAATATTAAAATTTCAAACAAACATCCAAATAACCCATGTGATAAAGAAAAGAAAAATAATATTTTACATGAATATAAATACAGAACATTAAAATTTGTGAGAAACAGCAGGGAATTTAGCTTGGTGGTTCTGCCACCTGCCTTGCAAGCACAAGGACCCAAGTTCAATCCCTGATACCATAAAAAACAAAAAACAAACAAAAAAAACCTTCACAAAATGTGTGAGAAACAGCTAAAATGGTGCCTAGAAACAAATGTCTGGCTTTAAATGTGTGTATGTAGAAAAGAGAAAAGGTCTAAAATGAACAATCTAAACTTCTATTATAAGAAACTAAAGACAAAAGAACAAATTGAATCTAAAGTAACAGAAAAAGGGAAAAATAAAGAACAGAAATCAATGCATAGAAAATGACCAACCAATATCAATGAAAAAAAAAAAAACCTAAAAGTTAGGTTTTAAATATGCAATAAAATTAATAAAATTTAGCCAGATATAGAAACAAAAGGGAAAACAAACATAAAAGAGAAAATACAAGCTACTAGCATTAGGAATGAAATTTTTAAAAATTCATTTTTAAATTGCTAGAGAAATTTTTTTTTCAGCTTTGAGTTTATTGGTACATTTTAGGGATACAGTACAGTTACATTCATTGTTGGGATCTTGTACCTCTACATGACAAGTCTTGATTCTCATTTTTTCCCCTTACCTCTGCCCTCCCTTCACCCCCTCCTCCCCTCCCCATCTACAAACACTTTATTTTCATCTTTTCATTCTCTCACATTTTTTTCTTTTCCCTCTTTACTCTTCCCCTACCCATCCCACCTTCCCTACACCTTTAGCTCCTTTCTTCCCATTTCTAAATGTCAGTAATCTTATTAGAATCTTACACATTGTTGCAGATTATTTACACCAGGGAAACTATTCAGTATTTACACGTGTGACTTATTTATTAAAAGAAACCATCAGCAGAACTAAGAGACAATCTACAATGTGAGAAATTTTTTTAAAAAGTAAAAGAAAGATTTCATGCTTCTGCTTTAGGACAAACTACTCCTTTTACTTTAAAAAAAATAGAAGTACATAAGCAGCTATATTTCTTTAAACTATTTTTTTCTAAGTCAAATTTTAACCATTGGTAATGATCATAACTTTTAACTGAATATCTATTTTACAGAGAAAATTTGGTGGAGGGAATAATTCCAAACTGTCATATCCCAGCATTTTATCAGACTAGTAGAGGCCATGAATACAAATCAAAACAAGTTTTTTCTACAGTAACTAATATCCCTTACACAACTTCCTGAGGTGGCAAAAATGAGCATGTTAATAAACATGACTCAAAGCCTATCTACAGCATGTAAAAATTAAAAAGCAAAAGAAAATATGCTTAATAATATTCTGTATTATATCTTACTTGAAAATGATCTATATATGCAGTGATATTCCATTAATTGGCTCAGTTTAGTACTAATCCAAGAAATGATATCACCCATGTGCCCCTTGCTACATGCCCTGCTTCACTACTGGATCAATATTAGCCAAGCAGCTATATTTGTAATCTTACTGGTTGATTATAGTTTGATCCATATTGTACCCATCTCATGATTTTGCTATATAAAATATTCTTGGACACATTATCTCTGTGGCAACCCACTCCTGCTTCTCAGAAGCTATTCCTATTCTTTCCTTTTTTTTTTTTTTTTTTTTGTAATGGAAATCAAACTCAGCACCTTGTGCTTGCAAGGCAGGCTCTACACCACTGAGCTAAATCCTGAGTCCAAAATTTTCCTACTCTAAAAAAAAAATACTAATCCAAGATTTCAAATTATCTTGGTCCTGAACATTTATCTTCAATCTGACACACTACTAAACATAATTACTAAAGTTAAAAAATGTATATCAGAATAAGAATTCAATTTGATCACACACTAATTTACATTTTTCATAAGCAAGTACCAAGCAGAAGTAACACTGGCTTATTTGATTAGTTAGCAAACCTGTATACATTTTAGAAAAAAACAAACCCACGTACAATAAAAATGCACAAAATTTGGTATTTATACAACACTGATAAATCAGACAGCTGGGGTTTTTTTCTTTTATAAAAAGATAAAACAAAATTTCATAATCAAATAATGAAAGAATAACAATACTTATCATACTGTGTCATTATCTTCAAAGTAGTCAGAGTACAAAGATACAAACCAACAGATAACACAAAGTTGACCTTTCAACAACTAAGACAAACTAGTAGTATAAATAAAACCAATTAGCATATATATTGAAATATTTTTAAGACAATGGAATATGTAATTTGGGGAAATAGTTGAGCTTCTCTCTACTTCCTAATTTTATCAGATGAATGGATAACTAAAATGTGGTATTTGTACACAATGAAATACTACACTGCCCTAAAGAAATATAAACTTGAGGCATTCATAGGTAAATGAATACAACTTGAAAATATAATGTTAAATGAAACTAGTCAGACACACAAGCTCAAATATTTCATGGTTCCTCTTATATGATAAACAGTATATATATACATATAGTATAAAGAAAAAAATAGAAGAGAGAAAAATAGCTATTTTTATTGTAGCAAATTATTCCAAAAAAAGCTATTTTGCCAAAACTTTCCCTAAATTATATAAATCTAGATTCTTAAAATGTTTCTGAATTAGTTGCTTTAAGATTTTTTTTTAATTTAGCACATCCAAATTCCTTGTCTTCTAGGATTATAGGAGTATTACACTTAAATAAGCACTTATTTCATAAATGAATCAGAACACACCTGCCTGGCAAGTGAAAGGTCCAGAATTTGATCCCCGGTATCAAAAATAAAAATTTAAAAAATGAGAATAGATTCTTAATGTAGGAGATTTCATAATCTAAATTATTTATATTACATACATTCATGTAAGAGACAAAGACTTTTTTGAGTTTTGATCATACAGAAACAAAGCTTATAGCTTTAATTCTAAAATTTCAGAATAAACACAGAAGCCCAAAAATTTACCAATTCAGATGTTAAAGAGCTGTCCCCCTTCTTGGTGGGCACAACACTGTGAAATGATTTGAGCATAAACTTGACAAAAGTGATGCAAACAAGACTAACAAAATTCTCTGTTGTGTCTCACTCAGCAGACTAGATCTATACAAATCAATTAATCCATTCATACAATTTACCAAGTCCTCAGATATCAGCAAGTTCCCAATTATTGCTACCAACAGTGGGCACTGACTTAAGTGACTACAAATAAAAAAAAGTTAAATGAAAAAATTAATAAGGAAGAATGTTTAAACAAGAAAAACAGAGTCAGCAGAGTTCTACTGTCATTCAGAAGCCAAGAAAAATGTGCCTGGACTTTACGCAGCCCTAAACTCCATTTCTCTGGTGAAACATATACCTGTTTTTGTTAGATAAATCCTGGAAAACCCAGTGGAAGACCTCCAAACCTTTATAAAACAATTCTAAAAAAAAAGAAGTAAAATTCTGGCCATGCCTGCTCCTGCCCCGGCCACCATCTCTCCAGCACCGGGAGGTAGCCTGGGCCCAGATGCACAGCGGGAAGGAGAGCCACACCTTCTTCCACCCCAGCCACCATTGCTCCAGTGCCGGGAAGTAGCTGCATGGGCGCCCCTGAACCCCCATAACTCCCCTTACAAACACCGCCCCCCCCGCACTCTCAGACCTCCTGACTGTGCAAGTCTTTGGACCCACTCTGCAGAGGCAGAGGTGGTCATCAAGGCTATTTTTCTGAGTTCCCAACTTTGAACATCTTTAAAGAAAGGGCGTGGGAAACCTGTAGTAGAATGGTGTGGAGTTCAACCATTCAGAAGGTTGGGGAACTCAATCTGGGCCTTGCAGCCCAAGTTCAGTCAGCATCATGGGGTTCAGTCATCAGCTAACTGAGACCAGGGGTCTTGCATCCTCACTCTGTCTGAGCCATTAAATGGTAAATACACTATATTGAAATTTTGTTCACTGCAGACATGTTCTGAACTGCTTCTTGATTTCAATTTAATTCAATGATTTAAGGGTGATAGACTAGTGACTACCACAGGTGGTCAGTTTCCAAGTTGTACTTGATCATAATGTGTTGTTGATTGTATCAGTTGGGATAAAGCATTGAGGTTGATTTGATGAGCTGTTTTCTCTGATGTTATGAAGATGAGAATGTCTGTGGGTCGTTAGAGACACAACTATATCAGGAAGATTTGGGTGATAACTCAGAGATTAAACCAAGGACAGCCCAACAACAACAAAACAAAAAAATGAGAAAACACTTAAGCAAGACACAAGGACAGACTTCCAGTTCACCAATGGCAAACAGTAGGGCAAATGAGGATGAAAAGGCCGATAGTGAACCACCAGGACACCCTGAACTCAAACTACAGGAAGTAACAAAACATATCAATCAGGCTCTAGAAAAATTCAAAACAGAAATAATTTCCCAGATAACCATAGAGATAGTGAGCAAAATGGAAGTCGTGATTCGAGACTCTAGAGCAGAAACTGAAAAAACAATAGATGAGCTCAGGACCATGATAGAAGCCGTGAAGGCCCAGCATAAGAAAGAAATGGAAAAAATAAACGCCCAACATAGGAAAGAAATGGAATCCATAAAACAGATTCAAACAGATATCAAGGAGATTAAACACCCTATTGAAAGTGTCGGCAACAGAATAAAAGAATGCGAAGATAGACTCTCAGATAAAGAAGATAAGATTGCAGTCAGTGACCATGAAAAGAGAGGTCTCTTAAAAACAGTAAAGGATCATGAGAAATTGATCCAACAATTCCTAGATGATGCAAAGAATAACATAAGACTGATAGGAATCCATGAAGTAGCAGGAGAAAATACAAATGACTTTACAAAGCTGTTCGCAGAATTAATGACAGAAAACTTCCCAAACAGAGGGGAAGAATTTGACATTCAGATAACTGAGGCATATAGGACCCCAACTAGCTACAATCAAAAAAAAATCTACACCTACACATATAATAATCAAGATCCCAGAAACCCAAAGGAAGAACAAAATACTACAAGCAGTAAGAGAAAAGAAACAAATCACATGCAAAGGAAAGCCCATCAGAATCACAGAAAAAGACAATGAAGGCAACAACACCATGAGGCCCAACACAGCAAATCAAATAGGCAAGGGAACAAACTAAAAGGAGAAGGTGAAAAAGTAAAAAGAGTCAACCAAAGGCCAATAACATGTCCATAATAAATCAGTACATATCAGTTATAACCAGCAATGTCAATGGCCTCAACTCACCAATCAAGACTGGCAAAATGGAGTAAGAAGCAAAATCCAACAATATGTTGTATACAAGAAACACACCTAGCGCAAAAAGAAGCCCATAGACTGAAAGTGAAAAGACAGAAAACAATTCTCCATGTGACAGGAGCCCAGAAAAAAAAACAGGGGTAGCAATCTTATTTGCAGACAAAGTAAATTTCAAACCAAAACTGATTCTAGTATCATTGATGTAGGACGGTACTGTATCATACCTCTATGAATGTAAAATAACTTGTACCTGCTTTATGATACATAGTAGGGACCATGCTTTATCAGAGGCTACATTTAATGATATTACTCTAGAAATGTTCTCTTTCCAGATGATGATTAAGATGCTAATAAAAAAAATGGTGCCAGGTACCACAACAGCAACAGAACTTTGCTGTTTTCTGGATATTATTCTTTTCTTTGTTTTTTTGTTTTGTTTTGTTTTTTCTAATGGAGTGTGCTGAACGTCTATAATTTTGTTCAGATGACTGCAGAACCTGGAAAAGCTGTTGCTGCTATCGATGCATAACATACTGCTATTATTAGTCTCTTTATATACATATAAATATATATAAACATATTTATAAACTGAATTTTGGGAAACTTTAACGGTGCTGTCAACTTTGGAAAAAGTTATCCCAATTTACTGTGTTGACTTGGCATTGTACAGAAATGGACAGCCATATTGGTCTAGAAATGCTAATTTTTTTATTTTTATTTTTAATATTTTTTATTCCAAGTGTACAGGGGTAATGCATTGTACTCAATATGTAAGGTCATATCTACGTGAGTTTGACTACAGAAACTAATAAAGTATTCTCTAAATAATGAAAAAAAGAATAAGATAAGACTACAAGAGCAAGAAGCAATTTAAATATGTTCAGGGAACATTTTCATCTCCAGAATTAAGGATTATTCTAATGTTACATCATTGCCTTTTCTCTTTTACTTTCCTTTTTAGTTTTATTTTAGGATTCCCTATTTTTAATGTTCATACAGAGATTTCTTTAACTGAAATACCGAATAGTTTCTTTGGTGTGAAAAACTATAATAGTACACAGGATCCTAATGAGAGAATTAATAATGTAAAAGAGGAAGTAAAGGGCTAAAGGTGTAGGGAAAGTGGGAAGGGTGGGGGAAAGGTAATAAGGGAGAGGAAAAAAATATGAGAAACTGAAAAAATGGAAATCAAGTGTTTGTAAATGGGGAGGGGAGGAGGGGGTGAAGGGAGGGCAGGGAAAAGGGGAAAAAATGAGAAGCAAGACCTATTATGTAAAGGTACAGGATCCCAATGATGAATGTAACTGTATTGTATACCTAGATTGTACCAATAAACTCAATTTTAAAAAAAGAGAGGGAAATAGGTAAACAGGGCACAATTTATCTGTTTTCAATTTTTGCAACTTTTCTGTAAAGGTTTGAGATTATTTAAAAATAAAAGTTTCAATAAGTTAAAAAAAAGAAGTAAAATTCTATCTCTTCATACAGGAATATGTAACAAAGACTTTAATGTATTATTCAATGAAAAAATCATTGATGTTATAATCAGTTCAAAGGCAAAATCACAAAAGCATAAATTTATATAGAATAAAGGTGTTCTGAAATCAGTATGCAAATGGAAACAAACTAGCTTCTTGTAGACAGATAGAATCAATTAAGCCCCTACTGCTTAGGACATAATTTATATGTCTATATACAAAAATTATTTTGTACTATTATCAGTCATTTTAAATTCATAGAGTAGCAAGATAGCTTCTATAGAACTAGAATCAGATACCAAATTCCAGATGAAGTCTTACACCCGGTACAACTTTTCTCCATAGAAGCGACACCTCTCCCCTGAGACAAAAAGAGGGGAAACCAGGATGAGGATATATAGATAAATTCAAAATAATTACAATAAATTAAGGAAGTTCATTCTTGACAATCTTTTTTTACTCCTTCAGTGAAACAGAACATAAGATTATCTGCTAAAAATTAAGGGAAGTGGTGAAAGGGCTCCACACACATAAATCATACCAGCCTAAGGAGAGTGATTTTGTTTCATGAAAAGTATCTGTTAAAACACAGACAGCATGATATTCCATATCATCCTTTGATGACCAGAATAGGCCAATTCTCTGGAATCTCTAAAAACTAGGGTCTGAGAATATATCTCTAGGCAAGTTTCAGAAACACTGCTCTAGCATATTTTAGTTTATAGGGTTACCTACCAGAGCCATGGAGAAATAAAACCTAGATTGATGAGTTTTTACGCCTCCTTGTAGTTCTTTCTAGATGGGACATTAAAGAGGAGTCACGGGGAGCCATTGGGTGCATCCTGAAGAGTGGCACTTTGGCCATAAATCAGCAAGAGTAGCAAAGGAAAGGGCCTCGTCAATAATTCAAGACAAGTTTCACTCAGTATGCAAGGGTATCTGATGGAAAAGAAAACAGAGAGGGAAGAAAGAAGGCTGCAAATCTTAAAAAGGATGACTGCTCACAGAAAAGGGAAAGAGGAAGCAAGAGAAAAAAGGAGAAAAGAGGAAAAAATATACAAAGATCTCACAGACACACAAGCCCCAGTCAGAACCATCAGAATCTCCACGGGAGAGCTCACGTCCTAGCTCTCTATTTTGAAAAGCTCTCGAGGTGTTTACAGCTTGAAGCCTAGGTTGATCACCTCTGTTCCCCAGCTTGAGTTCACCAGTTTCACAACAGTTTAAGCTGCTCATTGGTGCTTTGGTTTTAAGTGATTCAAATATACCCTGCTAAAGAGGATGTGGATTTGAGATGCGTTTCTTCTCAATGAGAGCAAAACTCCTGAAGAGGAAATGACTTGTGGTTTTAGACTTTCAATTATGTTACACCACAGAATGCTTTTTTGTGAATAAAAAGAACAAGGTAGACCTTCTATTATTGATGTGTGCTGTCTTGTTGCTGACAATCAAGTTTGAACTCACAAATGTTACTGTAAAATTCAGGTTTATTTTTTCTCTGAGGACAATATGACCAGTTCCCAGGAAAGTCACTACATGTAACCCAGCCTCATTTTTCTTCTCTGAAAAATAAGATACATTTCTTTGGATATAAAATGCTATTGATTTTTAAGATGTACCATTGTTTTATAATGCGCCAAGAAAAGATAACTGATTTGCTGGAAGTATTATAACAATGTTTATTGGTACCAGAGTCCAAATATTCCAGAACATAAAGCTTTTTTCTTATTAAAAACTTGGATGATGTTGGGCATAGTGGTGCATGCCTATAATCCCAGCACTTGTGAGGCAGAGGCAGGAGTATCATTGTGAGTTCAAGGCCAGTCTGGGCTATAGTTAATTCAAAACCAAGGCCGGACTGAACTACACAATGAGACCCAGTCCCAGGGAAAAAAAAAAAAACTTGATATACTGATAAAGATCCTTTTAATAAATCTTTCTTAAACTGAGCATGGTAGCACACACTTGTAATCCCAACCCTCAGGAGGCTGAGGCAGGAGGTTCACTGTGAGTTCGAGGCCAGCTGGAGCTACATAGTGAACTCCAGACCAACCTACACTACAAAGCCAGGCTCTGCCTCAAATAAATAAATCTCTCCTAAAGCAAATTTAATAATGCCTATTAAGACATCTTCTCAAATAAGTAAAATCCTTTTTGTTTTTGAGACAGGGTCTCACTATGCGGTTGAGACTGACCTGGAAATCACTATGTAGCCCAAGCTGGTCTCAACTCACAGCAATCCTCCTGCTTCAGCCTCCCAAGTGCTGGGATTACAGGCATGTATCACCATGTCCAGCTTCAAATGAGTAAAATCTTAACTAAGCATACAAAAGATTATTTAACTAAAAGCTACCTACCCCATAACTTTTCTATATGACTTCCAAAAGATGTGATTAAAGAATACTATTTCCCTCTAAAACAGTAATTGGAAATATATAAATATTTAGCCAAGGATGATAAGAGCAAGAATTGTTTTTTCAAAACACAAACGTAAGTTCTTAAATATTTCTGGGTCCAGCTGAAGCCAGTAGTGTTTTAATGTTGCAAGCATGTGAAGTATGATAATAACAGCAAAAAATGAACTGGGTAAATGTGTTCAGTTAGTGATGTATGGAATGTAGATGGAGGTAGGCACAGAATGGGGAAGGAAGAGATAAAAGGAAAAAAACTATTGGGGAGGACAAGAGTTTGGGCGGAAAAAAAGACAACTGTGTAACAAAAATGGGAGAACACAGTAAGGAAATAAATCCAAGATGTTAAATCTGAAATCCCCTCAAGCACTGGCCTACTGACTGAGCCTTCCTACGTGTACAGCTGACAGAAAACAACATACAAAATATATCCAGAAAAGAAACACCAGCCTACTTTCAAGCCAAGAAGAGTACAGATGGGAAGACAATCTATTTCTGCTTACCCACTACAGAAAAAACACATAACTAAAAATAGTAGTGTGGGAGAGGTGTGTTGTAGATACCCAGCACTAAGGAACAGCATTAAGCAGAGAAGCCTCTGAGCAGAGAGGAAACAGGCACACAACTTCAACTAGCCTAAGAAAGGAAAAGGTTAGGTCAAGCAACTATACCAGCCAAAGCACTTGGGCACAAGGTCAAATGATACAGACAATATCAACAGCCTTTTTATTTCTTTACCTGGTCTCATTTTCTCAGTTCTCTTCTACAGAACATAGAACTTGGCTATCAGAGGCTTTGGGGTTATACATCCTTATAACGCAGGAGCCAAAGGTTAAATAAACACTAACAAACAAACCAGTCAACCACTAGACCCTTTACCTGAACAAAGTTCATCACAATATTCTAAAATAGTAAAGTGAAAAATGCATGCAAAGTTAAAGGGAAGGGACAAGTTGCTGATCCCATGCATAATGGTAGGCCAAGGCTGGCTATCACTAACACCAGGACAGCCAGACATTATTTTCCATTGAGGCACAATAGGAGGGAGAAGTCCAACCAACAACCCATGCATACAAGCAAATAAATTGAACCAGGATCTAATTAACCTTTGTATCAAACTATGAATTTTCAAGAAATACGTGGATAAACATCCTAAGAAATGAGTCAAATCCAAGTGATTCCACAGGGCCACTATCCCATTTCCTCCACAAATCAACGTTGCGAAGAGAAACGGAATGGGGAACTTTAGAGGACAACAGAGACCCAAACACAGTATGGGACCTAGTCTGGGTCTTATGTCAATTCAACTATAAAATGACATCTTAGACAAGGAAATGTGAACGTGAACTGGATACATATTTAAAGATATTAAGAAATTACCTTATCTTCTCTAAGTATGAAAATGTTCGGTAATTCTTTCCTTTTTTTTTTTTCTTTTTCTTTTTAATATACTTATGAAAGGAAGGTTAAGTGGTGAAATGACAGGCTGTAAAGGCGTCTCTTCCCCCAGGGCAACACGCGCCACAACAGCCAACTGACAGAGAGACTTCCCCTTCGACGACACCGCGCGCGGTCCCGGCATGCACCGCGGGCGAAGAGCGGAAAGCCTGAGAACGCGCTGGTCAGAACCGGACCAGAGAGAAGACCACTTACCCAAAGAGCCCCGGACGCTCATTTACATGTCCCCACCCTATAGGTAATTCTGACAGGTCAACCTAGAGCAGTTACTGCCTCGTAGTTAGAGTAACAAACTTGCAAATAACGAACATAGTAGTTTGGCTCCAGTGCGTTAAACTTTCCCAAATGTTCTGAGATGGTTGGAACTACATTTGGTTTTGTCACCCTAACTAAAAGAAATGAGAGCTTCTATTCCTTATATAAGCTGGGTGCAAAGGAGGAGCTATGCTCGTTTTGGCAGCACATACACTAAAATTGTAACGATACAGAGATTAGCTATGGCACCTGCGCAAGGATAACACGCAAATTCGTGAAGCGTTCTATATTTTTTTCGACTCATAAAAATGATCTACCTGACAATTATGCTTTGTAAATGGGTGCAGCGTCATGATCTGCTTTGGATCTGAGTTCTTTTGGCTTTCCTCACTGGTATTGCGGACACATTCATTGCTGTGTGTGCCGCCACCTCGTCTGGGCCCCAGGCTGCGTCCTTGCTTGTACAAACTGGCATTGCCATCGCAGTTACTACTACTTTTAGAAGTCTTAGTATTCCTTGTGTCGGGATCTGAATGCTTATTTCCATTTACAAAATTTAAACATGTGTTTAACTTTTCTCCTTATCAAATCTCCCATCACATAATCCACCCAATTTATAGAAACCGGTATTTCTGAGCACTCCTCAGAGACTACATGAAAAGACTTGATAAAACAGATCTTAAATCTTGTAGGTGCTTTTAGCTAGAATTCTGTTGGTCCTGAAGCTCTAGAAGCAATCCATAGGCATCAGCACCAGTCCTTAACAGTCTTTGCCTTTGTACAGCTCTCAATCTGAGTGAAAGAGGGTGCGCGCACTTAGATCTAAAAGGACGGCGAATATCACAAAATATCCGCAAGAAGTGAGCGCGAATGTTGCTTCCTTTGGTAATGAGTTACTAATTTAACCGTGATTTACTAAAGATATCAAGCAATTCATATGGCAGTGAGTCTTTCGATTAAAAAGGAAAATAGCCGCACTGGCTGGGCCTCTCGAATTTGTGTTGTTGGGAGAAACAAGACCTTAACTCATTTTCGGAATTTTGTCACTCCCGAGGTACGTACTAACGATATTCAATACACAGTATTTCACGTGTAACTCAGATCCGTTTTCATTTCGATTGCCTGACATAAATATCTCCGAAGTGAAAAGCAGTTTCACACACTCTCCATTTTACTTTGAAGCAAGTCTGAAAATTCTCAAAACTGCAAAAAATATGGAACGCTTCACGAATTTGCGTGTCATCCTTGCGCAGGGGCCATGCTAATCTTCTCTGTATCGTTCCAATTTTAGTATATGTGCTGCCGAAGCGAGCACAACTGCTATGCTGCACGCAGTATTTATAAGGTACAAAAACATTTTACACTTAACAGTTAGGGTGAGCATTCTTTTTGTGATCCTATCCACCCTGGAACATTTAAAGTAGTTCTATACAATGCAAAGAAATCGCAAGGCTCACATATTTGGTACTGTTACCGTTTGGTACTCTTACTGCCAGACTGCACCCAGCCGCTCTGAATTTATAGGCTAATATATGCAAATGAGCGCCCGAGGCACGTTGGGTAAGAGGCTTCCTAGCGGAATCCAGGCTCGCAGCCTTGAGGGCTCCGGCCGTCGCGAAGCATGCTGGGAGCCTCTTCACAACAAGTGGGCTGTGTTCCTGAAGTCTTTCGGGGAGCTTGGGAAACTGTTGACCTCCTAGATCACTAGGACCTGGGTCGAGCACGGGCCGTCACAGAAAAATATGGAACTTGTTCCCGATATTTCATCATGACCTTGTGCTAGAAAGCTTTGAAGTTAGCCTAAACCTCAGCTAGCCTGGCAAATCTTCCGACTCGACCACTGGACTCGTTTTGCAACGGACTCCACCACATTCGGTTGCCCCAGGCTCCACGGGCAGCAGCGGAGCGTCACTGACAAATTTCCATTCCACGCAGGCGCTGGTTAATCCGGCTCGGGCGGAAGAACTCCGACTGTCTCCTCACCTCCCTCTCCCCCGCCCCCGCGGTTAATCAAAGGCCTCTGTCCGTTCTGCGCAGGCGCCACTGGGGTCTCAGAGGAGCCGGGAGTAGGGGCCACGCCTCTTCACAGGTGTCTCAGCCGCCACTGCTCTGTACCTGGCTTACGAACACCCGGAAATACGCTCCCCCCCCCGAGTTTGGCCTAAGAGGAGAATATGAGGAATCAAACGATTCATTAGTTGAACTTTAGAATCATTCATGTACTTCCTTACACCTCCGTGCACCCTGTTCCTATCCCAGTTAATGATACAAGTGAACAGATTAGGAGTCCTTGGAAGAAGGGTTCTGTTAGAGTTAAATGCCTGATTTTAACCACAGCGAAAATAATGCTGTTCCAAAAACAGCCTTCCTTGTACATTGTGAGAGCTAAAGATCAAAACTTCTAGAATTGATGTGTTAATAGTGTTCCACATTACTAAAGTAAAAGGTAAAGGTTTGCCTGCGCTTCATAAAAGTGACACCATTAATATGGTACAGTATATTCCACTTACAAAATAACTTTTTTTTTTCATTCTGTTGCCTGCCTTTCCCCCAACTGTGGCACAATATTTTGTTGTTGTTTCTTGTTTGTTTGTTTTTTGGTGTTTTTTGTGTGTGACAATATTTTATCAAACTCAGGACCTTGCGCTTGCAAGACAGGTGGCGGCACCACTGAGCTAAATCCCCAGCCCGTGTGATAGTATTTTGAAGCAACACCTGCTAAATATCAGAAATTCGGAGGATTTTTAAAAATTGCTACTTAATTTTCTGAAGTACAAAAACAAAAGTGTATAATCATGTAATGATTGCTTATATTGCTGAAAAAAGAGTAAGGAGCAGAAACCCCACAGGGATTGTTGCTAAATCTATATGTTTATGGTTGTAATTATTAGTTTTTGAAAAATAATAAAACACGTTCTTTTCATCCACCCTAAATTAGGCAAAAATGACAACCTTATTGAGTTAATTGGCCCAATTACAAATAAAATATGCTTTGATTATTTCTAATTGCCTCTTTCAAATAAGCTACTTCTGACTTCAAAGCTATTAATAGTAAGTTGATGCTCAGTTTTATAATTTGAAAAAAATATATCAAAACTTTCATGTTCTCATTCTCTTAAAAACTTTACAATTAAACAGTTGTAAAGGATATATGGTTAGAGGAATCTACAGTTGGAAGAACTGTTAGAATTAGTCATGGACTTGATATTCCTACAAGTTGTGAACTCCTTCAGAATCAGATTACAGATTTCATATTCTGAAAAGAGAAAAAAATGTTTACTACATACAGAAAATAGGGCAGGTTAGCAGGAGATCAAATTTATTGGGAGGGAGCTTTATAAATGGTTTTGAAATATCAGGTGTGTACATAAATAGCAAGTAAACTATTTTAGAGTCACAGCATAACTGAACAATGTAATGTTAAAAGAACTAGCACAAATTTTCTCAGGTGATTATATAACCTCTTCTAAAACAGGAAATCCTTCGTAGATTTCTAGTGTTACTTAAATGATTTTTATTGTTATCTGAGTATATTTGAATAGAAAACCAGGCATAAACTCCTTATTTTTATAGCTGTTATGCAATTCTAATACCAAAGGAGATTTACAAATTAAACACAGAACTACAAATTAAATTCAAATTAACTTTTTGTAGTAGATGTTGTGTTTGGCCGAAATTAAATCACCACTAGTGGAAAGATGTAGCTTCAGGACACAGGACACAATAATGGCATCTGAGAGTCGATGAAATACAGTTTAAAAATTAGGAATTCTATGTACCATTGCCAGCGAGGAGTCCTTTAATGTCGGTATATTACTTGATAACTCCTTGAAACTATATTATTTAATTCAATATGGAGTTAACATAACAACAAAATTGAAATCAGCACTGAATATATATCCACTGGAATGCTGCTGAAAGTCAGAAAAGAAAAAGACTACCCAAAGTTAGTGTTAATCATTTTACTTTTTTTTTTTTTTTAATTGCTGGAGACTGCTGGGCACACAATTGTAATTCCGCACTTAGGAGTTGCGGGCAGGAGGAATTTTTTGTGAGTGAATTCAAGGTCAGCCTGGGCCACATACTGAGTTCAAGGCCAGTCTGAAATACATGGTGAAACCCTGTCTCAAAAAAAAAGGCATCTCACCCGGCTCTTAAATTCTTAGAAATTTTTTAAACTATAGAATCCACCAAAAAATATATATACACACACTTCAGCATTACGCCATACTAATAAATGTCTGGAAACTAATGCCCACCACTTTGACCACCTCTTGAAATTGTAGAAGCCAAGGGTAACTTGTATTATTATCATGATGTCTCAATAAATTTAATATTAAAATATTTATACAAGTTTTTGTTTTCCTGGTGTATACGTTGTTTGACAAACTATATCTTTTTTTTTTTTTTTTTTTT
>NW_022900929.1:55042884-55050680 GCF_012274545.1 Fukomys damarensis | reverse complement strand
TTTTTTTTTTTTTTTTTTTTTTTTTAGTTTCGGTCCAGAGTTCATAGACTGTTGAAGACAAAGAAAAAGTAAGACTTCTCCATTTATCCATTATTTCAACAATTGTTGGGAAAAGAGAAAAAGATTAATCGACAGTGCCATTACACTCAAAAATTCTTTTACTCCTACAACAGGCAGATAGTTTTCTGTAGTGAAACTAGTCTGACACAGACATCACCATACACCTTGTGGTTTTTCAAATAGGCTTCACAGTACATCTGCTATTAATGAGGTTTCAGAATGAAAAATTTCAAAAAGCCATTATTAGTAGATACTGAAAGCAACTTGTTTGCAACATTTCAAAATTAAACATAAATTGTATTACTATTGCTGCCATTGTTTCTAATTTAGAATATTCAAATAAATGTTAAATCTTTATTTGTGCAACATATCTGGAAAGCATTTGGCTTTTGCTTGGTGCAGATACACTATTTACATTATTTAATCTGCCTCTATTCATTTCTTATTAAGCCCTACAAAGTCCTACTTTACTCAGTTACATGATGTAAAATTATTGATTGGCTAAAAACAGAAGAAACTAAAATCTTGCTCATTGAAAATGTCACTTGCATGTATATCATCACTAGGAAACAGAAATTTTGTTTTCATAGACATATACTTCAACATAAGTATAGTGGCAGACACCGGCCATTACTGTCATTCCGATAGTCAGACGTGCCAACCTAGCAGCATCCAGTTAAATACACTATCGCACTGACAGTCCTTTAGCTCAGTAAGATAACATGGCAAATGTAAATGCAGGTTCATATTGAAATCCCAATAGTAATGAGGTGAACATCCAGATATTTTAGTTTCTATTTATTTTAGTATTTTAAGATAATTATCCCAATTTTAAAAAATTCTGAAAAGTATCCCAGAGAGGGCTGGAGTGCGGCTTAGTGGTAGAGAACCTCGCATCTGCTGGACTTTTGGTTCTATCCCCTGTACTGGACAAAGTATCCTGCGGAAAACTGTCTGACTCCCATAGGAATCTATCTGAAGGTTTCAAGAGAGTCCAGACCCTAGGTGAAGAAACACTGTTGGAGGTGATATAGAAAAATCTAATTTCTAGTGTTTGGATACTATGTGTATTCTTTCCTGGAAGGAATAACTGCAGAATTAGAAGAGGTGTATGTGTTGGGGAAAGACAATAGTTATTGAGCACCAACTACTTAAAAGGTATTTTACATGTAACACTGCATTTAATATTTGCAATAATTCTTATAGATAGATATCACTCATTCTACCGCTAAGGAAAGTGATGATCCAAAGAATTATGTGCCTTGCATAAATTCATGCTCGTGGTAAAAGCAGATTAGGGAGGGAACATTCAAACTCCTCATCTTCAGAATACAGATTATGCTGCTATTATTCAATGATGTAACATTGCAGATATACAAATAGATATTTAGCCAGGAAAATCTTTATGAAGTATTTTTAAATTCTTGGGCAAGCAATACATAGAATATGATTAGATGAAAAATTCTAAGCAAGTCTAGTTGTTCTACTGGTGGATTGTGAAGAATAAAATGTCAAACCCAAATCATCTTCCTTCTATCAATAAGAATTTTTCTGGGCTACCTTCTTTAGATTATTTATAGTGACACATAAAATGAAAAGTAATATAATGTTCATGATCATAAGAAAAGAAAAAACCTGCAACTATAAAAAATAATGAAATAATTCACTCCACATCATTGGTAGTGCCCATATTGTTCTCCATAAATACAAGTAATTCAGAATTGACTTAATGAACAGTTCTTGAGCAAAATAAGTAATAATTCTATTATTTCAATACATTTTATCAAGGAAAATAAACTTTTAGGCAATGACTTTTTGTTTTAATCAAATATATTTCATCATAGCAGCCCAATAATTACACAGTCCCAGTATTTCTGAAAAAGACAAGTAAAACTCAGTTGTCTTTTTTGTTAGATACACAGAATTGATTTCACAGAGAATCTAAAAGCATAGAAAAACATTTTACAACATGGGGTTAGCAAGAATTTCTGAAACAGGATACAGAAAGTATTAAAAATTTGATAAATTGTACTTCATCAATATTAAAACCTCAGCTCAAAGACATCCTTTACAAAATAACAGGCAAGGGCCAGGGATTTTGCTCAGTGGAGCCACAGCCTGCCTCACAAGCTCAAGGTCCTGAGTTCAATCCCCGGTACCAAAAAAAAAAAACCAATAATAATAACAGGTGAGCTATAGACAAGGAGAAAATAATCACAATCAAATACCATGAACTTGTATCAAGAATAAATCAAGCAGGCCAGGGATGTAGCTCAGCAGCTCCATACCTGCTTGGCAAGCACAAAGTCCTGAGTTCAAATGTCAGTACCAATAAAAAAAAAAAATCTAAAAAACAAAAAAAAAAATCAAGGACTTTTCACATCTTTACAATAAAAGAACAACTCAAGCAAGATATGGGCAAAAGGCTTTAAGAAACAATTTCCAGAAAAAGATATATGAATAACTAATAAGCAAATGAAAAGATGTTCAACAGCATAATTCATTAAAAACACCATTTCACACCTACTAAAATGGCAAAAAATGGTAGGCTCGGTGACTGTGATGTACTCCAGTAATGCCAGCACTCCAAAGGCTGAGGCAGAAGGAGTATAGTGAGTTCAAGGCCACCGTGGGCTACATAGTGAGTGTAAGGCCAGTTTAAACTATACAGGAAGATCCCGTCTCAAAAAAAAATTTTTTTTTAACTAAAATGGCAGAAAAATTTTAAAGTGATAATATCAAACTTTGGCAGTTACATGCAACAACCAGAACTCCTACAAACTGTGGATGGCAGTGTAAAGTGGTACACTTCTTGAAGAACTGTTTTGCATTTTTTGTAGATAAACATATGCTGTGACTCAGCAATTCCACTCCTGCATATTTATCTAGAAGAAATTAAGACATATGTCTCTAAAGATTCATATAAGAAAGTTTACAAATGCTTTAGTTTAAATTGTCCAAATGGTAACAGGCTAAATGTCTGTCAACAGGAAAATGAATAAACTGTGCCATAGTAATACAATTGAATACTACTTAGCAATAAAATGAAACCCATTTTACGATATACACAACGGTATGGATAAATTTCACAGACATATTTCAAAAGAAGCCAAACATTAAAAAAGTATACGGAGAATGATTCTATTCACATAAATTCATGGACAAAGCTAATGTAACAGTAATAGAAATTAGAATGACTGCTTAGAGAGGAGAGGCGAAAGGAGATTCGATGAGAAAATGGTAAATTTTCTTGTGATATAAAGTTCTATATCTTGATCAGTGTGTACATTACATGTGTGTCCATTCATTTGTCAAACATCAACTATACATATTAGATCTGTGTATCACCATTATAAACTATACTGCAAATAAAAGGACTCTTTAAGTAAAAAAAGAAAACATGAAGAACAGAAAGAACTGATGCTGAAGTCTAATGCCAAAGGGTTTCTAGCCAGTGTATCATGTGTAGCTTCTAGAATTGTCTACTATTTGTATTCCTTCACTAAACATGTTGATCTCATCTGATAATAAGGTACCTACTAAAACTGGTAAACATTATGTTTGTGGGGGTTTATACTGAGTTGAGAAATATATATGCAGTATGATCCTAAAATATGGTGAAGGGCAATAACTACTTACCGAGTCCTTTTATAAAGAAAAAAAACACTTATTATGTAAGTATCTTGCTTATTTTATGGGTTGAGAGAAAGTGAAGAGGAGACTCAGATTGTACAATATACAACATACCAGGAATAAAGGATTAGAACATGGCTCCTAAACTGTATGACAGACCTCACTATGAGCACAAATTCTTATTAGAAGGTGTCTTAGTTACTTTTCTCATTGCTGAAACAAAATACTCAACACCCACAAGTTAGGGAAGGAAAGGATTTATTTAGCTCACCTATAGAGGTTTCAGTCCATAATTGGTTGACTCCAAGGTAGGGTGGCAGGCATGCAGGT
The DNA here is from genome assembly GCF_012274545.1 of Fukomys damarensis. Lineage (NCBI taxonomy): Eukaryota > Metazoa > Chordata > Mammalia > Rodentia > Bathyergidae > Fukomys > Fukomys damarensis. Next base: position 55,046,657 of record NW_022900929.1, on the reverse strand, counting down.
ATCACAGGAGAGAAAGAGTTCATGGCAGACCAAAGGTAACAAAGCAACAACGAACAACCACAGCTCTTTCACTCTCTTATATCTCATCCAGGCTACTTAGGGCAGGTAACACTCACATCCTTAATCCTACTGCCCTTCATCCTAACATTACATCATGAATCAGTTCCAACATCAGATACTCTAGAACCAGCCACCTCTGAAAAAGCCCCACCTATGACTGCATGATACTTTTGGGTGACATCTAGACACAAGCCATAACTTTCCACCCTGGGCCACCAAGACTCACGTATATCCCTCTATGCAAAAGGCATTTAGCTCATCTCTAAGAGTTGCCAAAGTCCTGACAGTTTCAATACTGCTGAAACGTCCAAGTCCCAAGTCTCCTCTGAGATATAAAGCCAACTCTTAGCTCTGAGTCCCCATACAAATGAAAAGAAAGTTAAACTCTTCTAACATACAGTAGTACAAGATAAACATTGCCATTTCAAAAGATACAAATACAGAGATATAAAGGAATGGGACCAAAGCAAATCCAAAATACAGCAGGGCAAACACTAAGTTCTGTAGTTCCATGTGCAGCATCCGAGACACTCTGTGGCAAGAAGTGAATTCCAAAAGAACTGCTTCACTCTGCCCCTGTGGCACTTCCGGTGGTTTTAGCTCCCATGGCTTCTCTCTTTGGCTACCTCTGCTCCCTCCTTGCAGTTTTTCTCAGATATTCTTGGCTTCTCCAACCTTTTGGGGTCTCCACTGAACCTTTGGCTTCACACTCACAGCTTCACAACTGCCCTCTCAAGGGCACACTGCTTGGCCTCCTGAAATCTGGGTGGAAGCCTTCCTGACCACGCAACCCTCACAATCTGATGCATCTCATGGATGATACCAGCGTCTGCTGCCATCTGGAAAAGTAGCCAGGCTTCCTCCTCTCTTGGCTGTAGGAGTTGATGGGCTGATTAACTGAGCACTCTGAATGCAAGGAACAAATTTTCTAGGCTGCTGCCATCCTGGACATGGTGCTCTGGGGCTCTCTTCTCAAAGCAAAGCCTTTCACTTTGCAACTTTGAGGCTACAAAGGCTGGAGTCATAAAAAGATAAATAAAGACTGGATTCATGCTGGTTTTTGTCCTCAGGTCATCTTTTCTACTGTCTTCTTCTGGAATACTTGGCTTTTTCTTGTTAGTCTTTTCAGTGACCAAATTCTCCTCTATTCTATCTTTGCAGGCCAGACTTTACTGGACTTTCCTTTCTGGCCAAATTCACAATGTTTTGAATTATCCTGCTAGGTGCTTTGTTCTTGATTCTCAACATAAATCTGGCTAAAATCCCCTAACAGTAAGCATTCAATGGCCTCAACATTAGAATGCTTTAAAATTTCTTCAAGATTTGTCTCCACCCTTAATCTGTCTCAGGAAAAGTCTCTGGACATCAGCAAACTGCAGACAAACTTCCTGCCAAGATATAACACACATTGTCTGGAGTCCAACAGTCAGTGCAGTCCCAACAGAAACCTCCTGAGCCTGGTCTTTACTGGTAGGATTTCTATCAGTCTTCTGGTCTTTTGAGCTCTGACCAGAATCTCTCATCAAGTACAGTCTAATGCATTCCAGCTCTACTTTTTCATTCATCATCTCCAAGTTTTTTCTAACTCTTTCTCTTCCCACAAGCCAGCTCCAAAGACTCCTAAAACACATTGTTAGTCATAGCAGAAACCTCACTCCTGGTACCAAATTCTGTCTTAGTTAGTTTGCTTGTTGCTGAAATGAAATACAGAACATCCACAAGTTAGGAAAGGAAAGGTATATTTAGCTCAGTTTATAGTGGTTTCAATCCATAATTGGCTGTTTCCAAGGCAGAGTGGTGGGCAGACAGGCAATAGAGGAGAAATAGTACACGGTGTTAGGCAGAAGGTAACAGAGCAACAAGGGATGACCACGGCCTTTTTCTATCCCTTACAGCTTATCCAAACTACTTAGGGCAGATAGCACTCACACCCTTAATCCTAGTGCCCTTGATCCTAGCATTGTATCATGAATCAACTCCAGTGTCACACACTCTAGATCCAGCCACTTCTGAAAAACCCCACGAGTACATAAGACTTTAGGGAGAGATCTAGATACAAACCATAACAATAGTGCTGAGCTATCCTTTGTGGGATGATGCTCTAGCATTGCCTCTCTGCTGGCACAACTCAGATGGAAAAGAAAATTATGCGATGGTCAGCTGAGTCTATGTAGAATTAAAGTCTAAAGGCTTTATTCATTAGCCTTGCAAAATAATGAAAACAGTAGCTCTTGAGAAACCATGGAGCAAGTGAAGGCAAGCAGTTAAATTGGAAAGAACAAATGGTGCTGCAACAGCCAACTGAACAAAAAGAAATTAAGAATCAAAATGATCATAGAAATAGAAATATTAGTAACAATAAAGGTGGCCCGTGGCTTATATAAACTTGGGGTTTTCTCTAAAAGAATATATGAAGAGGCTGGGCAAAGCAGTCCACGACTGTATTCCTACCCCTTGGGAGGCTAAGGCAGGAGGATCACTGCAAATGTGAGGTCAGCCTGGGCTACATAGTGTGTTCAAGGCTGGTCTGAACTACATAGTGAGACCCTGTCTCAAAAAACAGGAAAAACATTTATATGAAGAGCATCGGTACTCATATGAATAATAAATCTCCATTACTTGGATCTTTTAAAGGCAGAGCTTGAGGCTGATGACAGAAGCAAGAAAATGCCTTGCCAGATGCTTTCCACATGAAAAAGTCTCACTCTAGACTAGAAAAAGAATTCCAAATCACCATTGGATAGAACACATAGTGATGTTTTAAATCACCATAAAATGTTCTGTCCTCTTTGGTTCTTTCTCATAAATCTGAGATACGGGATCAATAAAGAATCTTTTCTCTGTATATCACATGACTCTTATCCTGTGGGGTTTTTAGAAACACATACTTTGGGGCAGGACACATTTGGATTTGAACTTCAGCTGTGTCATTTACTAGTTTGACTCTGGATTAGTTCTTTGTGCTCACCCACTGTTCCTTGAACTTGGGAAACCTAGTTCATAACATTGTTGTAAGATTAAAATAAAATGATGTATGCAAGGTACTTGGCTCAATAAGATACTCAATTACTTAGTTTTATTTCCCCCTCTCTTGTTTTCTCATAGTTCTTATCATGCACTGCCTTCTACAATTAGCTATCTGCATATCTTATCTTTATCCTCTTTAGACTATCACTTCTTATCGATGAAAATGGAAGTTAATTCATTTTTGTAGCTTCTAGACCTGTCCCCCACCTCTTCATAGTGCCTAAAAATGGGCACTTGGACTCTATGTATTGAATGTTACTTCTTATAACATAGCATAAACTCAGCTCAGTAATTTAGTGAAGGAAAATCAGAGTCATAGTGCCCAGTAGTCTCTTTTCTCCAACAGATTGGCTGCTTTTATTTTCAAAAGGGTCTTGCTGGGGATTTAACTCAGTGGTTCTGCTGCCTGCCTTGCAAACGCAAGGTCCCAAGTTCGATCCCTGGTACAAAAAAACAAAAACAAAAACATGTCTTTCTGGAGCATTTACTTTAACTGATAGCCTTTTACTTCAGGCAGCCAGTCTTTCCAGGTTTGATTGTACTATTCTCATGATTCAGCTCAGGTTTTATGTTCTGAATTATTTTGTGACACACATTTAGATGAGTTCAAAGATTAAAGCAGGCAAACTTTTCTACCTTTTGTTAACTGATCATCCATCAGTTCCGATGGCAGATTTCATATATAT
>NW_022900929.1:55009838-55042761 GCF_012274545.1 Fukomys damarensis | reverse complement strand
ATATATATATATATACATACATATACATATATACACATATACACACACATACACACACACACATATATATATACATACATATACATATATACACATATACACACACACATACACACACACACACACACACATATATACACACATACACACATACCTGCAGCATAACATTTTTGGTCAACAACAGACTATATATAATGGTGATCTCATAAGATTATAATAAAATTGGAAGCTTACCAAGAGACAAAGAAACTTCAGTGGAAGAAAAAGGAATCCCCAAGGAAATTCACAGTGAAAAGTTCAGCAGATGCTCGATATGCAACTTAAAAACTTAGAAATCATGGACTCCGACACTGAAAATGTTTCATTAATAGAGAGGAATGTTTGTGGTGCACTATCTGCTTACAAGCAATTCTATGATCAAAATAAAACAAAGCAAACCACCATGAACATGTCTCTGAAGAATGACACTTGCTCCAGAGGAGCCTAAGGCAGCTCCTTCAGAACAGAATCCAGAAAGAGGCCTTCCTGTCATAGGAGATACCTTTCCATGACCTTTCACTGGGCAAGATGTAGAAGTGGTCGGTGATACCAATGAACCTGACCTTGGTAGGCTTATGCTAATGTATGTGTGCTTGTGTCTTAATTTAACAAAAATATTTAAGAAGTAAAAACATTAAAAAAAAATTGGGGGAGTGGGTACTAAGGATTGAACGCAGAGCTTTCACACTGAGCTACATTCTCAGCCCTTTTAAAAATTTTTTCTCTATTTAGAGACAGGGTCTCACTAAGTCACTGAGTTGCCCATGTTGGAATTGAACCTGTGACCCACCTATGTCAGCCTCTCAAAGTACTGGGATTACAACTGTGCCACCATGTTTGACTTAAAATTAAAAACATTAAAAAAATTTTTTTAATGGAAAAGTTTATAGAATCAGGATATAAAAAAATATTTTTGTACATTTGTACGTGTTTGTGTTTTAAATATCATTACAAAAGTGTCAAAAAGTTTTAAGACAAAAGTTTGTGAAATAAAGACAACAAAAAGCTAAGGATAATTATTGAAGAAAAAATTCTAAATAAATTTAGTGTAACCTAAGTGTGTTTTATTTATAATGATCACAATGGTGTACTATTGTGTCCTTGTCTTTCACATTCACGGTTAAGCACCCTATATAGGTGTACCATATTTTATCCTGTATGCTGTATTTTTTACTATGCTTTTTCTACATTTCGGTTTGTTTAGATGCACAAATACTTACTGTTGTGTTACACCTGTCTACAGTATGCAGCACAGTAACATGCTGTACAGGTTTGTAGCCCAGGAGCAATGGCCGTATTATACAGCATAAGTGTGTAGTAGGTTGTATCACCCAAGTTTGTGCGCATACACACTGATGTTTACGCAATGATATGACCTAAAAGCACACATCTCATAACATATTCCTCTTGGTAAATGATGTATCACACACACAATCTCTTTCCCTCTTGTGTATGTGTGTGTGTGTGTGTGTGTATTTGTACTCCTAAGAATCTTAGTGAACGTTCAATGTGTTTAAAACTCTTTGATCCAAGAAAAAAATTTTTTCTCCATAGATAATGTGAGCCAACTATACAAATACTTGAGAGGCAAAAGCAAATCAAAAAATCAGTCACAAGGGCCATCCATTCCTTGTACATATTATCTTGAGAAAAATGTAAATAAACCAGTAGTGTTAATGTTTCTGAATTAAGTGCAACTTTCCTTTATCTTTCTTTTTGGCACTTTGGTACATAATGCCTAACAGTGCACACTACATAGTAGAGGTTCAAATTGTAGCGGCCTGTGTTACTGTGAAGGCACACTGTGTCAGCCTCCCTTTTAGTAGGAAAGGAACATTTCAGTCAGGAATTTCCCAATTCCCTTCTCCCTGACCCCAGAGACGTTCCAAAGATCCTTGCTTTAAATTCCTGATCACAATATAATTAATAACATTAACTTGAAACAAACAAAAATACTGCCTTGGGGGAGGGCAAGGAAATGATTAGCATAGTGGGGAGCATTCAGGGGTTTCTGAGAGCTGGCAGTGTCCCAGCTCCCTGTGGTGGATGCAAAGCTGAACTTCATGATAATTAAGCTACATTAATGTTCATGCACGTTTCTCTGTGTGGGACACATTTCGCAACAGAAAGAGTTTAAAATGAGATTGTATGTTTTTGTGTGTCTCAAGAAAATACTTTCTTAGATTTTTAGTGATTTGTGTTTGTCAAATGCTGATAAATGGTGATACGCTGAAGCAAATGAGTGAGCACATTTTTATTTCATGTAAAAAACACTAAAGTTCTTGTCTGAGTTCTGCTAGTTCCTGATACAGCCTACTGCTAAGGACTAAGATGTCCTAAGTTCAGTTTTCTTTTTACTTCTCCAAACTAGAATGTGAACTTTAATGAATGAAATCTTAAATTTTAAAATTAAGAAAATATTTTCACCATGTAAGTGTAGAGAATAAGGAAAACTATAGATAAAATCTTATTCATTTGCCCAATTTGTTAATATTTTAAAAATAACATTACAGATTTCTGACCCCAGGTGTACCTCTCCCAGATGCCAGTTTTCCTCAGTCCCTAAAATCCAATTATCGTGAATTTGAAAAATAACTTTCCACATATGTATGTATCCACAAATAACAAATAGGATTTTTTCTAGGTCTTAAAATTTTATTTAAGAGGGGCGGGAGAAAGGAAAGACAGGACAGAAAAAGAAAAAAACAGAAAAAATGCTTTTGTAAAAAGGGCGGAAGAGAGGTTGAGGGGAAGGGAATGAGGAGAAAAGAAGCAAGATAGATCATGTACAGGTACAAATTCCCTATGATGAATGTCATCATTGTGTATATTTAAAATGTACCAGTAAAATTTAAAAAGCCAAAAACTTTATTTAAATTGTATCACATTATATCTTCCTGCAACTTAGTTTTGGTTGAAAATTATATTCTTATTATTTACCATGATAACACATACAGCTACTAGACACTAATCTTTCCTTGGATATAACATCATTTTTAAATTTACTCATTTTCCTATGAAGATTTTGGTTGTATTGAATATTTTGTTTCTGAAACAAGGCTGCTGAATACTATATAACGGAATAGTTAGTGTGGGTGGAGGAAGAGCACAGACTTAATGTACCAGCTATAAGCCACTTCCTATGCCCATTCAGTTCTTTTTACTCTTTGCTATCCCCCAAAAATCTTGTTTCCTTATGGCCAAGATAAAATATATTTCTTACTTGAGACTACTGAATAATACAGAGAACTCTCAATTTAACCATATTAGAAAATATTTTTGGATATTGATATTTTAAAATTGTACTAGTATTTGATCATTCTAAATTAAGAAAAGGAAAATTTAAATGCCAGGTATCAAGATCTGAAATCATCTGTGAGCAAGGAATTAGAGAGGCTAAAAAGGAGAATAAAAACAAAAACAAGGAAAAATCTTTCAAGCTGCCAACCGGATACCAACCAGCTTGCAAAATCTCTGGTGTTTCCTTTTAGAAAGCAGATGGTCAAAAGAGAGCAAGCTTTGTGGTTTCTTAGAAGAATGAGAATTCTGTGATAGACGATAGATTCATTTGGATTTTTGATATTGCGTTCCTTATTACCTGAAGCCTTGAACTCCAGAATTCATTATTTAAGGTCTCAGCTTCCATTTTCACAGAATACATACACTTAGCTCTCAGGACACTGAACAAAACTTCAGTACCCATCATTAGCTGTTAATTAAAACTATCTATACCCTACAGTCAGGATCTGTAGCTCCCCCCACCCCCGGCAGGTCAACATTGCCTGACTCAAGATTGGTCAAAGACCCCCTATAAATCGTGAATAGCAACTTTGAATCAGGCCAGTTTTGCAGATTGTCCTACTTCAAATGCTTTACAGCATCTATAATTAGGTCCATATATAGTAGTTAATTTAGCCACTGCCTAAATTCTCACTCCAGTATGTAAATAACTGCATTCTACATTTTTGTTTCACTTACTGTTCTGCTATTTGTGGCTTGGGTCTTACATTATCCTTGCTAAAAACCTGAAGTGTACTAGGATTCTGACCATGAATACTAGACCCATGGCTGCACCCTTTTTAGAGGCCAATGCCCTACCTGGTCAGACCATTACAACTAGCCTCTCTACGTGCATCTTTCCCAAGTGTACTACAGGGACCACCTCAAATGCCTGCTCTACTCAGTCATCAGTCTGACAAGGGAGGCCGCCTCTCTCTGTGCTAGGTTGGCTAGTTGCCTGTCAGGACACTAGCCATCCTGGCTTGCTTTGGATGCATGACTTTCAATTCTAAAACCCAAAGTCCTGTGAAAACCAAATTGGCCATCATATACTTGCCTTCACTGAAGGCTGTCTTCTTGTGCTTCATTCCTATGTTGAAAGTTAAGAGATTAAAGATCTATTACTACTATGAATGTGTTAGATCTATATTTCTTGACAAGCAGGTTTAGGCAAAGATTAGCATATAGGAAGTTTATTGGGGAGTGCTCCTGTGATCAACAACAGCAAGCAGTAGCATGCTAACAAATACTTATTCTCTGGAGGGGGAGGTGAAACCCTGATTTGCAGTTTGTTGATGTCTGTAGTTAAGCTGCCAACATGAAACCAAGTAGCTTGCAAGATCCTTGCAAATCTAACAACTGACGCCACAATTTGGAAGAAACTATCTCCAGATCAGTGATGGATGACAAAGCTATGATGAAGAGAGGGAAGGTAGATTATGATACAATTACACAAAATGCCCCAACTGCACCAGGATCTCTGAAAACATGGCCTTTGGAGTTAGCTCAAGCTGAAGTATAGATATTGGACATTACATTCACATAATGACCAGAACATGAATGGAAGCCTCTGGAAAGGGTTAAATTTATAAAATGGGCTCCCCCCACCACCATCCCAGGGTAATTCCTAGAGTGGACTGACAACTGAAGCTTGTCATCCTGCATCTCTCTCAGAAGTTGCAGGACTGACTTTATCATTAATGCAAGGCACTGTGGGCAGTATGGCAAAGGATACACTATAGTTTATCCCCTTTACAGTTCCAAAGCATATCACAAGTTCGAGCATCTTTTTTTTTAATTTTATTTTTTATTTTCTATTTTTTAGCAGGCTTTTGAGGAAACCACAAATGAGACTCAGTCTTCCTCTTCTACATTCCATTCCAGTTTACTGTCCTGAGCCAACACCTCTGTTCATTCAATGGTGAAGCCACAGCACACATGCTACTGTTTGTATCATGGAAAGCTCTAAAAAGTTCACCATCATTGATAGATGTTTGCCTAATGCATTACTCAGACCCTTACCTCTGAGCCCCTGCTCACCATGCACTGTCTTTGTACTACGGCTATTACATTTGTATATTTATTGTGAAATTTAAGCAAGGGAGTATCAAGAGATACCCAAGTGGATCACATGACTTCTCATTAATATTTACCTTTGTCAAAATAATGATTAGGGTGGGAGGCATACTTTAATGGTAGAGCATTTGCTTAGCAAGTATAAGGCCCTGGGTTTAATCTCCAGCTTGGGGGTGGCAAGTGGGAGACTCTTCTGGTTTTCCAAATCCCTTGGGCACAGGAGCCTGACAGCATGGTAGCCATAGCTTAAACTTCAACAGTAACAAGCATTCCCCTTTCGGAAAAACAGCCTCTAAATTCAGGGCTCAGTTTTGGGGATAGGAAATACATTTGTTTTCATATTTATATTAGATTTGTCCGTGTATCTTCCCCCCTTTCCATTCTTCTTACACACCAAGATTCCACCTAATTTTCTTCTGCTTAAGAAAACATTCCAGTATCTCCCCTCTCCTCAACATGAAACCAGCTTTCAAGTATAGCTGGTATTTATTTTTAGGAATAGATTCTACTTTTCCTGAAAATGGCTTTTATTTTTAAATGCTATTTTGATGGATATTCAATTCTAGGTAAAGATGTCATTTCACTGTTATATTTTGGTTTTTGGGTTTTGACTGAGAAAGCCTTTAATTTAAATGGCAAAGACAATTGTTTTTCTTTAATCTCTTTAAGATTTTTGTTTTCACTTTTATTATATCCTTAAATATGTATTTTTCTTAGGATTAACAAGTCTCCCTGAATTGGTTACTTTCTTGACAGCTCTGGAAAGAGCTCAACAATGATCTATTTACATACTGCTTTTCCCTCTTCCCTTTTTCTAGGTGTTCAGATTATGACAAACTTATATTTTATAATTTTTTGGTGGTGCAAGGGATCAAACTGAGGGCCTTTGTATGCTACGCTCAACTCTATTAAGCTGCACATTAGACTGTTTCATTGACAAACTGACTTTATTTCCTCTGGATAGATATCCAGGAGTGGTGATGGCTACCATTAGGCAGTTCTATTGTTTAATTTTTGAGGAGCCTATTTTCTACAATGGCTATAACAATTTACATTCTCACCAAAACTGTGCAATTGTTCTCTCCACACTTTCACATCACTCCTTCAATGTGATTTTGATTTGCACTTCTGATTAGTGATATCAAACATTTTTTATATACCTAATGGCCCTTTTTTTTTTGTCAACTGCCCCTTCCTTCTTTGCAAAATGTCTCTTTAGACCTATTACCCATTTAACTGTTTTGCTACATTTACTTTTCCATACATCCTGGATATTAACCCCTTGTCAGATAGCTTGCAAATATTTTTTTTTCCATTGTGGTTTGTCTCATTTCTTTTGCAGTACACTGAATTTTCAGTATCAATTAATACATTTTTGGCTCTTCATTTGGTACTTTTCTATAGCTTCCAGTTACTGTACCTGCCAAACTCTTCCTCTTATTTCTTTGGACTCTATAAACACATTTTAAAAATGTCAGTTTTAATTCTAGTTTTGTGTTCACCTTTCTTATTTTGTAGTAGATAGCTAATTTACAAAACCATACAAATATTGAAAGGCTTTTAACTCCCAAATCCTGTCTACTCACAGCATACCATCAGAAAGTTATCAGTTATCCTTTAAGATGTCTCAATTCTAAAAAAAAAAAAAAAAAAAAAATCCAAGGAGAGTGTTCCAAAGTCTAGTTCACCTATCTGGGCCTTGTTTGTTCCCTAATTGCAATCCTGTACTACCTTGATAGCTTTCTGAAGGCCTTCAAACTGACTTTTCCTTTTCTGGTAGTGCAGGGGATTGAAACTTGAACCTTGTGCATGCTAGGTAGCAAGTGCTCTAAGATTTTTTTCTTTTTGGTACCAGGGATCAAACTCCAGACTTTACACTTGAGAGTCAAGTGGTGGCACCACTAAGCTAAATCCCCAGCCTACCACTAAGATTTTTAAAAAACATTTGTGACAGGAACCAAATTGCCCAGGTTGGCCTTGAACTTGTGATCTCAAGTAGCTGGGATTGCATGCACACACCATCTTATCCTGCCATCTGGGCAGGGCGGAGATTGGAGACTGAACCCAGAACCTTCATCTGAGCTGCATTCCTAACCCTTTTTTTTTAAAGACAGGGTTTTGCTAATTTGCTCAGGCTGATCTAGAAATCTGTGATTCTCTTGGGGGCCTCAGCCTCCACACGAACCGGATTACAGGCTTGTGTCAACATATTCAGCCCCAAAATAATTTTTGTCCATCTTTAAAAGATGTTTTCACGTTGGGATGTTGGGTCAGACCATCTTAGAAATGGAAATATTTTTCTGCCGCTTTATGTGATTCATACTGTAACTATATAAGAACCTGGCTTTCTAAAAGAAAAAAAAGTAGTAATGAAAGGGCATAGATGTCTGGGAACTGTGCTTTAAAAAATATTATGTAACAAAAACTGGCTTCTAAAAAATCTATAATGTTCACATAAAAGGCTTGTAGTCACAGAACAATCAATGCAATGAAGTTAGGAGACATGCAAGCATGTGAATACCACTGGGATCACTGAATATCTTGCAGGTAGGGAGTAATAACCAAATTTGACTCAGGATAGCCATTTCACATTCAGTGTCTCTTCAGCATGAAATTCTAATGCATGTTAACTTTTGGTAAAGATATGCCCATGTGACTCAATGTGTATTCTCTGTGATCAGATGGATTTATCTCAACAGTATGAGAATTACGGGTGAGACATGATCCTTGGTAATCTGTTCTTTTCCCTCTTGGGGAATACATTTAGTATAGTGTAGAAAAATACTTCATGACATTTTCATATAAGGTTGTATAACTTTTCATACATAAACATGAAATTTGTTGTAGAAAAATATTTAAACCAAACATACTTAACACAAATAAAAGATTTCTCTACTGATTGCACATATTGAAGTGTGACTTTAGAATGTTTTTTCTATTATGAATTTTCCTCTATACAGTAAAAACATGTTTTCTAAATTAAAGCTTGCTCAACACTTGGTATGTTTCTCTCCTATATGAATTGCCCAAAGGAACCTGAGCACTATTTGGAGACCCATTATAGGTATTACTTTGATTTTTTTTTTTTAGGGCTAAGTATCTGCCATAATTTATTGAAATATTTACTCTGAAGTTATCTGTCTATGTGGAAATGCAACTTAAGTCATGCTGTAAAAGAGAAATAAAGCCATGAAAACAACTGAAATGTGATGCATACAATTGTGCCAGGCCTTTCTAGATGCAGTTTTAATTTAGTAAGATATCATTTCATATAGCTCTCACTTACTTCTTCCAACTAAAAAAAAGATGGTTTCCCTTAGAAAAAAGCCATAGAAATAGTAATTATCAATCACTGTGCAAACTTTTATTCCAATGTATTATTTTAAATTATTATACATTATTCAAAACATGTTAAAATTAGAACTTCTTCTTTTACTAATTTATACCAGGGATCAGACACCTAAGGTCTGTAGGAAAGTATTACTGGAACAGAGTTGTGCTCATTTATTTCTGTATTGTTTATGGCTACTTACACCCTACAGCAGAAGAGTAGAGTAATATCATAGCATGACTATATGGCCTGTAAAGCATCTTTTTTTTAATTGTGAGACAAGGTCTCACTATGTAGTTGAGACTGACCTGAAAACTCACTATGTAGACCAGGCTGGTCTCAAACTCACAGCAATCCTCCTGCCTCAGCATCCAGAGTGCTGCGATTACAGGCATGTACCACGTCTGGCTAAGCGTAAATTAATTTAATGTCTATCTTTTCCCAGAGAGAATTTGCTAATTCCTAATCTATATTATGAAAACAGTACTTTAAATGGACTTTAAAAAGGTCCAAGTCACTTTTTGAAGTACTGGATTAAACAGATTTTTAGTTTGTATTTTAAAAGTACATCCCTAGTTTTGGAAAGCAAGAGAATCATATTTGAAGCCATACTTACGCAACTGAATGAGACCATTGGAAAAAAAAAAGTGGGGAGAAGAGGAATGCAGCTCAGTGCCAAGGCCCTCCCAAGGTTCAGTCATGAGCACTGAGGGTGGGAGGGAGGTATATTCCTAATAATAGTTTATTTCAAAAAGTACAATCCCAACATGTTCAGTAGTCATATTTCTGACAATTAAAAACCTAGAGATAAAATGTCCAAGGAAAAAAAATCTGAGAGGAATACCCAAAGACTATGTTCTCTCAGACAGGTGGTTTTCAAACCATTTCATCTTCATTTTAAAAAACAATCTCAAAGGCCAGGAATTTAACTCAGTGGTTCCACTGCCTGTCTTGCAAGTGCAAGGTCCCAAGTTCGATTCCTAACACTGGAGTGGGGGGGGATCTTAAGTCCTACATAGATAATAGCATTATAGTATGTACTGTTTCCAATTTTACTTACTATTTTTAGGGAATTAAATATTGTAAATCTGGTTTACTTTAGGGAATTAAACATTGTAACTGTGCTTTGCTTATTATTTCAGGGGATTAAATTTTGCAACTCTGCTTCTTTGAACACCTAAAGAGAAATTTATTTGGATAAAGTGCCAAGAATCTAGAGGAAAAGGAAACTAAGGTCCAAACATAAAGCTGGTAAAATATACTAAGTAGGACACAGTTCAAGGACATAAGAAAATCATCTGGCGAGGAAAATGTAGGCATGTAATTAAAAGTAAGCTGTGTGAATCAGTAAAGCAATAAATAAAAAAGGTCAATTGCTAAATTCACATCACTCACATTGAAATAATACAGAAATAAATTTGAAAAAGTACATTGAAACACTAAAAATTTTAAACTACTAGTAGGATCATTATTAAATTGTCACAATAACTTTTACCCTTTGAGGAAAATAAAACTGAACAGAAAGTCTGCGCTGTGGGAATAAGCACATATTAAAACAGTTTCTCAACTACGAATTCTTTGACAACTTCTTAACAAAGTATATTCTGCAGTTAACAGTCCTTAAGTACTGGTAAATAAAACTAAACCAGAATTGTCAATACTGTATTAATTTCAAGGACTATATTTTTGTTTACGAACATTGACTGGCTTTTCAAAATCATTTATATTGCCTGTAAAATTCCCACAGAAGACTAACATTACATGGTTTCGTTAATAGAAAAACAGTGAGATTCTGTAACTCTCCCAAATATAGGATGATCACGAGTAGTGAAGATTCCAAAAGTTCTTTAGTTGGTAGAATTCAACTTTATAAAGACTATGCTATTTGGATCATATTAAATGACTGGATGGATATTGGAATATGAGATGGTATTGATGCTTAGTCTTTTCAAGTTTACATGGATGCTACCATAAGAAAATGATTTTGAAGAGTAGTCCCTCTTTCCTTATCAAATCTTAGAAAATTTTATTTTCAGATATTTGATAACCTGAAAAGGTTAAGAATTTCAAGATTTTAAATACAATAAAAATTAAACAGATAATAAAAATATTATGTCCCATACATACTGAAACAAATTGATCAGCCTAAGAAGTACCGAAAACAATTAAATTTAAGATAAAGATTTGAGTTAAACAGACCTCAATTAAATTTAAGATAAAGATTTGAGTTAAACAGACCTCTTTAGATCCAAAGAACCTGAAAGCATACAACCATAAAGTTTGGCTTAGTATTTCTAAACCATAAAGAAAAAACAAATACATATTCTTTGAGGTTAACAGCTCTGTTATAACTACAATAGGCTTCAAAGCATTTCCTAGTAGCCCAAGAATGTCTAGCCACAACTCAAAATTCAGATTCAGATAGCCTCTGAATTTTAGAAATCTGTTCATTATCTCATTTTCCTATTTCAAAAATCCAATTTTCATCCATATACTGAGTGAATTTTGGATCTCTTTTCATGGTACAGGGAAAGCTCAATATATCTCCCTAATAGAATTTTCATCATACTGACATAAATTTTTCATATTTTACTTGAAAAAATTAGCTTTTACCAACAAAATGGTAAAAATAGAGGCAACTATAACTTAAAATTACATAGCTTCTTCATGTTTTATTCATAGCACTCTTTGTACATCAGAAGCTTCACTGATACTTAATTTACTGCAGCATCCTTTGGGTGAAGCACAAAATTACATTAATTATAAACAAAGAAACAAACCACTTTTGACTTTTCAAAATTATATATATATATATTTATATCCAGTTGACAAATAGCATCACAATTATTACTGCATAAAAAACTAAAAATCACCATGGAAGCTAAGGCCTAAGTCTTTATTCCAATTATTCCCTTTTAAGATATCAGAAATTAGATTCCAGTACCTCAAAAACAAACAAAACCAAAAAATCCAAAAGAAAAGGGAAAAAAAGGGGTCTACGTTATTTACACATACAATAGAAAATAAAAGCTGCTTTTTGGCTAAGTTAGATTGCTGTTACCTACAGTATTTACACTGTAAATGTTAAGGGGGAAAAGGCTACTCAAAATATCATTTCAATGAGAGATATACTGTATCTGGAATTATGTTCTGAAATTATTTGTGTATCACCTAGTAAGTATTTGTTGAATAGAATCTGATTTCTAAAAAAATCTATTGAAAGTCTGAAATAGAATATCACTATGCTTCTTTATATTGCTAATCTAGATACTGTTAAGTCCAATACTATAATAACTGTAAGCAATGGACTTTAAGTGAAATATGGCAATGTGTATTAATGGAATTTTATTTAATATTGTAAAATATAATGCCTTAATGTTTACCCACAATTATGAGACAATCTATTATTCTTTAAATCCTTTAAGCAGGCCCTTATGGGTCCCTAAACAGTGAAACCTTTCGGTAACTTACCACAGAAAATTTTAATTGTTATTGTGTTCTTCTTAGAATTATTTTTCTAATATTTAAAAACATATTTAAACTCTTTGCAAAAACAAACACAATTCAGCGTAATGGACTGAGCTTTAAAACTACTTTAATTTTCAAAAACTATAATCTACTAGTTGATCAAACCAAATGTAGAATATTTAAATGACTCACTATGAAGTGCGTCAAGTAAATAATAGAATGCATAGAAAAGTGGAGGTAAGTTTTGGGAAAGGTGTAAGGGTAGTTAATGTGGAAAATGGTAAATGCTAATTTCAATAACAAAAATGGAACTAAATGTAGATGAACGTTAAATTAACACAGTATAAAAATGAATAGCTTAAATAAACCACGATTCACATATTACAATAGCAAAGTTATGATAGAATGAACCAAAGACACGAACAGCTCTGAAAATTCTCTTTTCAGCCTACTTCCAATAGAAATAGTCAGGGTTTTTCCTGTACATAGTTTTGATGCTTTGTCTATACCATATATAGTAGAAAAATAAATTCTTTAGCAACCTAGAAACAGTTTATAAAACTCTTAAAGTTTAATTTTCTTTGCCAGACATGCCAATGTTAAACTGACAGCTATAAATTAAAGCTATATAGACAATAGGTATAAGTAATATAGAACAAGTTAAGAATACTACATTTACCGGATAATTTTTTTAAAAATTACTGTACTTTCTTAATTCCTGTGTGCTTTGCAATAGGAATAATAGGGACTTTGTTTTCTTAGAAAAGATAATAACATGAAAGAGTATAACACAAATAAGATAATTTATAATATACATGTACTTCAACAGCAGCCTGGTTCATGTTGACATCTTGGTTCTGAAGTTAAAATTGGAAGTACAATACCTAGGATATAATAGTGGGAGAGAATATTTATTATAAGGGAGAAAATGGAGCAAATCAAACTCTTAGGAGCCTTGAATCTCAAAATCATCTATTTACTATAATACACATGATAAATTTAAAACTGCAGTACGAATGAAGATTACAACATTGACCAAAGAATTTCTTCTTTACTATACAAATTATATGACCTATCAATGAGAGACAAACCATTTTTCTTCCTGGAAAAAAAATGGCATGATTTGATAATGAGAGAATTTTGAATAAAGCCTAACAAAATTTACCTGTGCCACTTATTCTGAAAATTTAAGCCATAATCTAGTGTTCTGGTTGTAACTTCAGTAACAAAACATTTAATCCCAAAAGCAGCAGTCATTTATAGTAAGTCTGATACCAACATCAAAGGAAAAAATGGGTTTAAAAATGGTGCAAAAGCCATTTGGGATTTTAGTACAACACATCACAGAAAAGAATATGAATACAAGTTTATAATTTTATATATACATACTCCAAGGAGTTTGTCAGTACCCAAAGTATTTTTATTGCTATATTAGCAATGGATTTTTTTGGATATGTTTTTAAGGGCCACATAAAAATAGATTCAAGGAACAGATTAAATTGAAGTCCTAGATTAAAATGTTTGGTTTAAATATTTTTCTACAACAAATTTCATGTTTATGTATGAAAAGTTATACAACCTTATATGAAAATGTCATGAAGTATTTTTCTACACTATACTAAATGCATTCCCCAAGAGGGAAAAAAATTAAAATATCTAAAATATATTAGATTAAGATTACAAGACCATCATAGATCTTTTGAACATGCATCTGTTTACAGAATTGTATACAAAATGTTTTATTTCGATATGGACCATAAGGAAACTATCCTTTGCACAGTATCAACTCACTTTAGCCACAAGCATGTCCCTGGGTATGTGTATAAAAGAAATTTATTCTTTATCAAATCATTCACAGGTTTATTTAAAAATGAAGATGAAGGTGCAGAAATGTAAAATATGTTAGGTGTATATTTTTTCTTTCAGATAATATCCCCAGCATGGTATAAGTAGTCTGAAATTACAAAATACAAGGGGTGATCAAAATATACAGTGAATGTTTAAATTAAAAAAAATTACAGTGAAAGACACACTGCTGATAATTCCTTTCAAAATACTTGCCCTTGCTTTGAACACACTTATCCGACTGCTGTTGCCACTTTCTGGAGCAGTTATTTCTCTTAAGAGGCATGATCAGATACACAGTAAATGCTACTGTGGAATGTCATTCCATGAAAATCAGGCTCACTTAAAAACATTAGTGTGTCTTTATCCCTCTTATTCACCAGCTGGTATGACTTCTGACTTCTTCCCAAAGCCAAAATGACCTTGGAAGGCAAATGTTTTGAATCAATTCAGGACATGAGGGTAGTCACAACAATCCAACTAATAAGCACACCAATGAAAAAGGACTGCTTCAGCAATGGCAAGAATGATGGGATAAGTGTGTTTCAAGTGGAGGGAAATATGAGGGGAATTAATGGCAGTGTGTCATTTACTGTAATAGATTCTTTAAAATTTTTAAACATTAACTATATTATTAACCATCTTTTTCAATCATATCATGTACTTAAGTGGGCTTTTAGTTATCAACACAGACCGCTAGAATGTAAATTAAGTTACCCAAATTAGCACATCAAATAACAAAACCAGCCATAAAGCAGGCTGAGAAGCATTGTTTCATATATGAGTTTTTAAATCATTTAATTTCTATAGAAAAATTTTATTCACAATATAATGTGACAGAAATTGCCACAGGAATGATATACTGATTGCAATAAGGTTGCATGCAGCAGCAGCTTTGTATTTTATAGCTATTTTTGTTTATAAAAATTAAACCTCTCCAGTCATGCTTACCACATGTTCTTAGATTTGTAATGTAAGTGAATAAGGAATACTATATAGTTCAAAGAGAAAGTGTCTCAATTTGAATGTGAATTATCTGTATGAAACATGAAGTATACTACGGAACCCTGAAACATGCACATCTAGATTTACTTTTTTATCCAGTTCTAGGCTGTCTGCATTCGTTTATATGATACCAAGAGGATCCGTCTGTAACTGTGGTTGTATCAGTTGAGGTTGCAATGGTGGTGGTAACTGAAGTGGTACCATTGATTCCACCAATTGTCCAGGGTTTGAAGGTAGAGGAGCCGCCACATTGTTTGCAGTTTCTACAATTTCTCCGTTGTAAAAGAAAAACTGACACTGTTGAATGAATGTTTCAACAACAGATTGATGGATTTTAGTGGTAGACAGAAACTCTCGATTTTCAAAATCAGGTCTCATCAAAGTTGGCCAAAAACAGATGGATAAGTTATCTGCTGTCATTAGGTTGATTTTATTTTGCTGACTAACCCTGAAATTATGAAAGGAAACAAACAAACAAAAACAGAAATCAGAATTTATTACAACTACAAAATGCCACAGCTAGAAATGTTCTTCTACAATTTAGTATTTCCTGTTATTGTAACTTCAAATTTTAAGATAAAAAGATTTTTTTCTTCTTGTACATTCTATGTTCAACTATAGACTAAAACAGGACACAGCAGTAAAAATCCACTTATTATGAGAAGGTGACATGGTCTGTTTCTAAAGCTGCATCCTGGGGTTAAAATTGTACATATGGACACCTTCTTAACTTTTATGGAAAAAAAACACTTTTCCATTAGGGTAAGAAGGCCAATCAATAAATTTTAATGAATGTCCAAAATGAAAACAAAACTTGTAATTGCATATCCAAATTCTTAAAACTATTATGAGATTAAAAACAGAGCATGTCATCTTTTTTCAACTAGCTTTGGAAAAACTACTTTATAATAACCCAAGTAGGAATGGTTTTAACTTTAAAACAAAACCAAGTTTCTAGTGTTCCACAATACAATCTTTTAAACCATTAGCTATCCTGTACATTGTTACAAATTCTATTTGAAAGACAAAACTCAATTAATATAGTCTACCTTTAACTTGTGATTTAACAATAATTTACCAATAGTCACATATAATATTATTTGCAACTAATCCCTTAAATATCTAAGCAAGAAAAGAAGCAAATCTTGTAACATCATTCAAAATTACTAAATTGGGAGAGCTTTGGGAGTTTACCCAACCCACTTATTTCACATTCTGGTAGTGACACAGGAACTATGTAGGAAATTTAAAAAATTTTAAATATAAGCCCAAAGAAATTTCAAAACACAGAAACTGCTCATCTGAGGTAAAATATGTGGCCTAAAAAGTTTGTTTGGTGCTACATCATTATTATTTGTTTCAAGAGACTTAATTAGAATACAGAATAAAAATCAATCTTTTGTTAAAATATAATAGCTAAGTAGGATCCACTTTGGTGTTTCCATGTAGGGGCAGGTGCTAGGTTCTAGAAACACCTATAAAGTTGAAAATATTATGAGTAGAGGCATCAGATCTAGCTAAAGAGTCAAAAAGGACAAAGGAGAAATGCAACTCAATTAGAAATTAGGTTGGCAAGTTAAGGCTTCCTAGAAGAGGTAATAGTATGAATTAAATCAAGGGTGATAGACAAGGGAAGAGTGGTAGGAAGGAAGGGAAATTCCATTTAACTATGGTTGTTAATTGTAGCATATCTAACAACCTTCTGAGGGCTGCTGGGGAGTACTTGAGGTCATTAACTCATTCTGAGTAGGGTTTGGCTACCCTATGCCACTCCTACAGGTTGGCAGGTGATACAAAAGATGTTGAGGCCGGGCGTGGTGGCACACACCTGTAATCCCAGCACTCTGGAGGCTGAGGCAGGAGGATCGCTGTGAGTTTGAGACCAGCCTGGGCTACATAGTGAGTTCCAGGTCAGTCTCAACTACATAGTGAGAACCTGTCTCAAAAAAAAAAAAAAAAGATGTTGAGGACTATACCTTTGTAACTACACTAGAGGTCTCTAAATGAGAAAGAATTAAAGCACTAGATAACAGAAATAAGAAAAACTCATTTGATACTAGACAGGGAGAATGAAAAAGAATATAACTCCATAGATTAATTTTTGTAACCTTGGTAAAAATTTTTCAACAATTTATTATACAGTCACCTGTTTTTCTCCTCTACTAGAATGTAAGAACCATGAAGTATATGACTGCTTCGTTTATTGCTGTATCACTTAGGAGTACCTGGTAATTAAGACAGCTTTATCCATTTAATCTAGTTGAGTACTCCTTTCATATTTTATTTTTATTTTTGGTACCAGAGATCGAACCCAGGCCGTTATGCTTGCGAGGCAGGTGCCAGAAACACTGAGCTAAATCCCTGGCTCTAAGCATTCCTTTTAAAAGTAAAACCTTATTGTGTTATTCCTGTTCCACTCAATAGTGGATCTTCCACACCATACAGAGTAACAAAGAATGTAAATCATGTAATGCCTTTTTCCTAAAGAAGTGTGGCCCCGTCTCTTAACAAAACAAAAAACCCAACACAAAATAAAACAACAGTAACAAAACAGTTAGTTGAAATCACTAAGACACTTTGAGGATGGAAGGTAGTCACAGGATTATACTCTGAAAAGTACTTTCCTACAGTAACCTGGCACTGTCCTTTTCCTTTTCTGACTTCACCTCTTTCACTCTACTCCCATCACATAGGCCTCTGTTGATCTTTATCGTTATCATATCATCAACCACTTGTTATTGTATTGTGCTTTTTAGAAGAGAAAATTCTACTAAATAAATAAGACTATGTATGCTGGTGCTGTCTTAAAGCCCTGGGGGAAGAGTTGTAAGGAATGTTAATACAGTTTTACACTACACATCAACATCGACCATAAAGCTTTAAACATTGGTCAACAGTACAGACTACAATGTACTTCATTTGAGCTTTGATATTAAGTTAAAAAAACAAACTGCAACTATTATGTATTTTCTGCAGTACTAGGGACTGAACTAGTGCCTCACACATTTTAGGCTCTACCACTGAGCTATATTACCAACCATGTAGTTTGATTAAATACATAATTTTCATGTTATAAATAATATCCTAAGGTTCTACATAAAAAGAAATAGTAAAGAGACAAAAAGAAAACATACTGACCATACTACTTATATAATTATCACAAGTACAAAAATAATTACATAGCTTTAGATATAAATTAGAAAATATAAGCTAGACAGAGAACCAAAACTGAACCATGTTTAGTTTGCTTTCCTTTTAAATATCTTATAATTACCTAATTTATGAAGTCTACATGTTTGAAATATATAGAATTCACAAAAACAAAACAAAAATACCTGTTTAGATGTGTTATCACATATCTGAATACATCATAATTTACAGGATGAAATTTCTTGACAATTTCTTTCAAGGCATGAAGACGTTCTGTTTTATCCAGGATTTCTGTAAAAGTAGTAAAAAAATTTATGTGACTCTTACATATTTAGAAATATTTGATAAAAGCTTCGTAACACTTCCTGTATAAAACAAGATTATACCTGGAGATAACAACAAAAAAGGGCTAAAAGAACCTGCTAAAATCACATTATGTACTATTACTTCTTATAAGTGAAACTTCAATGAAATCAAAATGACTTAGCACTGATAAAATAGGAAACAGTATATTAGCAATTCATGTAACTAGATATTAGTCTAGAAGTAACCAATTACTTATATAGTAAATCTATTGGGTTCTTAATATTGAGTCAACAGACAGTAAATATTTCAGGCTTTGTGGGCACAACTACCCAACCCTGCAGCAGTTGGAGCACAGAAACAGTAATAGGCAATATGTAACAAATAAGCATTGGTTGTCTTCCAAAAAAACTTCTGAAATTCTTTTAATCATTTTAATGTGTCATGAAATTTATTTTTTTAAATTTAAAATCATTTTCAACTAAAGTCTTCCAAAAATTAGGCTTACTATGCATAGCCACAGGTGCCTATACTATACTTACTGATAAGCCACTTTGATAATCAAAAATTTTTCTTTCCAGGCAGTTTATTTAACATAATTACTTTCTAAATTTATGTAAACTCTAAGACAAGCTAGCTAATATGAGGTCTGCAATAAACAGGAGATAAGAGATTGTTTCCCTGTTCTTTGTCATTCGAGGCCAATGTGCATAGCACATTATAGTAGTACAGTCAATTACTAACAAATTCTCATGTGTAACATTTCCAAATCAGTCCTAAAAAATGTCCTTTGTAGAAAAGTTGTGAGGCTACAGTTTATGATCAAGAAATAAGAAAACCTAAACTATCAAGTGAACTTTACACCCACTTTATATGAGTATGATTAAGAATAGTCTATCTTGTGATAATATATGGAAGTAGTTTTCAATTAAAATAAAAAACCCAACTGATAACTTTAATATAATCAAAACTATAATGAAATAGTCACAGTTAAAATAACCTGAAAACTTGCAGTACAAGTATGTATTAAAAAGAAATATTTAGAAATGACATTAATGTTAGCCATTAATGTATTAAGAACTACAGTCACTTTCTGCTCAAATACACCTATAGCTTCATTTTAAAAAGACAATTCAAAAGCTGTTTACTAGAAACATGATTGCTGTCAAAGTAGAAACTAAGTATCCCATGTTAATGCTTTGCTGTTTCCAAAATTATTTAAAAAGATGAAAGCCAAATAACTTTAACTTAAAAACAAATTTAAATAGATATGTGAAAACAATATATAGACTGATATTTCACTGAAGAATATTATATATAAACTTATTTGAAATATTTAATTTTCTACAATGTCTTTGAGCTTGAAACAAAATACATACCATAAATTTATAGAACACAGAATGAACTTCTAAGAGCATTTACATCACCTGGCAGCCTAAAGCTGAATATTTTTGAATGCCATACCCAGGCATTCTGACTTTACTTTAATTGAAAAACACTATAAAGAAACACAATTCCAGTAAGCTTAATTTTTATGGCTACATATTCCAGAGCATAACATATAGCAATCAATTTCCAAAAACTGAAACCAGTATCTTCTCCCCCCAAAAAAGAAGTTATTATTAATACTTACTTGCTGCTTCCAATAGCTCTGGATGAAGAGAATATGGGATTAAAGGATCTGGTAGATCTGCAAAGAAAGCTTTAAGAGCTCCAGCTACAGCATTTACTGTTACTTCCATTGATACTAGATTGATATTATGATCTGTAAGACACAAAGTGGAATTTTAATTTTCATAATAAAAGTTTAACTTATAGGACAAGTAAGTTAACAGGTATTTCTAAATCAACAGATAATTTAAAACTTCTCATTGGCCACTTTTATTTAGAGGCCAACAAACCATAGATAAGAGAAAAAACACTAAGCAAAAGTATTTTCCATTAAAATAAAAAATGCTGTTACCTGTAGTATATTGAAGAACATCACTAATACCTATTCCTTTAATTTCTTTTGTTTACATAAACTGTTTGTTTAAAAGAGGCCATAAGGAACTAAACAGACAAAAGATAGGAATCATGATGATAAATTTGAATTTAACTTTATATTTAACAATTTAAATGTAAATTGTCACAACAGTGAAATTCCAACTTAAAAGCAACAATGGAGGGGCCAGGGATTTAGCTCATTGGCACCATGCCTGCCTTGCAAGCACAAGGTCCTGAGGGTGTATCATATGATTAATTTAATATTAACAAGACACTTCAGTGTAATGATATAGATCAGAAAAAATAAATCCCCATCACCTACACACCATTATTGTTTATACTTTATAGTATGTTTCTTTTCAGCCCTTTCCTGCTCATTAAACAAACAAACAAACAAAAAACTTCAGCAGCACATACAATAAAACAGTCTTTTTTTTTTTTTTTAGGCAGCATCTTATTATGTAGGTCAGGCTGGCCTTGAGCTCACTATGTAGTCCAGGCTGGCATCCTCCTGCCTTGGCCTCCTAAGTGCTGCGATTATAGGCCTATGCCACACTCAGCAAATACAAAATGTCTTTAAAAGTTGCTTGTGGCAAACTTTAGATAATGTCTTAAAGATGAACTCCAATATGAAATGGGAAATAATTGGGTGATTTTTTTTTTAATGAGCAGGAAAGGGCTAAAAAAAACCATATTATAAATTATAAACAATAATGGTGTGTAGGTGATGGGGATTTATTTTTTTCTGATCTATACCATTACAGTCTTATTAAGTTAATATTAAATACTGTATTTTCTTGACACAAGTGATATTTTCAATTTTTCTCCTGTTCTAAATATATTTTAAATATATTTTCATATTTCTAACTTCCTTTTATAATTCTCTAGTGCCCAGCCTCTTAGCAATAAAAGGCTCTGAAGTCATCAATAATTTTCCCATTAGCATAAAAACAATATACTTTCCCACACTCTCCTGTCCCTTGACTGTGCATCTACTTTATTTCTAATACTTCCAGTCCCACTTCCAAAACTTTCTTCTCAATATTCATATCCTTATAAGTTTTCAAATAAAAATCAACCTTTTCAACACGAAATTCCAATGAGGAATACAATAAAACCATTTTATTTTATATGATGATCTTCTTACCTTGATCAAATTGCTTTTGAATGTTATCTTGGTCAGTTTTGTTTCCACTAACACGGTAGAGTCCTTCTGTACATAACCCTAAGGGAATAAAGAAATACAATTGTTTTCATAAATATATAAAAAAAGAATGTACTTAGTCTTACATACTTAGTGACTTAAAATGTGATAAAATATTTTTAAGAGTATTATCAGGTCTGGGGATGTAACTCAGTGACACACTACTTGCCTAGAATGCACAAAGCCCTGGGTTCAATCCCCAGTGCCAACAAAAACAAAATAATACTGAACACAAAAAAGAATAAAATAGT
Organism: Fukomys damarensis; assembly: GCF_012274545.1. Taxonomy (NCBI): domain Eukaryota; kingdom Metazoa; phylum Chordata; class Mammalia; order Rodentia; family Bathyergidae; genus Fukomys; species Fukomys damarensis. The sequence goes on along the minus strand of NW_022900929.1, from coordinate 55,020,824 downwards.
TCTGGTATTTTATTTTTAAGTTAGTTCTTAATGGACTATTTTCTATTTGAAACTATTGAGGACATCCAGTTCCAAATAAAATGAGTAAGCATTTTTTTCCTATTCTTCCACTAAGCACAGCTCAAAATTCCAAGCATTACATATATACTTATACATCTTTATATTCATATTTACATATGTATAAGATGTCTCAATGGTGGACAGAAGGTAGACTGACTAATGACTGGAACTTGAAGAATATTATTATAGAAATACCCCTCTTTGCCCCCAACTTTTTATGTCATAGACTGGGCAATGGAGAGGCCTTGCAGCCCAGAAACACAAATAAGCACAGGCAAAAACAAACTAAACAACAATAATAAACAAACCAAAAAATCCTCAACAAGAAAAGCCTGCTCTCTCTAGTGAAAGGATTGGGAAAGGTATAGCCTAGCAAGACAGAAAACTTTTTTACCTTAATGATCTTACTCAAGTGAAACTGGTATGGAATCCCTCTCCTCGCCTTGTCAGACAGTGGAAGCCAACTACAAAACCCGGACTTTCATCCCTGCCAACCCTGGAGATGACTGGAGAACCTGAGGTAAAGAGGTACCCTAACTTCCCCACCATAGTATTATCAAGTGGATGCCAAACTGGGGAGCATGGACTTCCAGTCCCTCCTCATCCCCTGCTGATATGTCAGAGGCCTGCTAAAATAGAAGATTTAATATTCATTTTAATATTCAAAATGACCAGGCTAAAATAACAACACAAAAATCACCCATTATACCAAACAGAAACAAAAAAACTCATTGAATGGATCAACAACAGTAAAGAGATTAAAAATTGGAAAGAATAATTTAATGAAGATAAATCAGGACAGATCAACCAATCTGAATAGAAAGAAATTTGACTAAAAAAAAGGAAGAGCCTTCAAGGACTCGTGGGGTAACAGAAGGTCTAACATGTTTCACTGCCCAAAAGTATATACTAATATTTATTTATTTTCTATACAGAATCTGGAAATATTTTTCAAAGGACTTGTTTTCATAAGGCATGTATTTCTTTGACCAGTTTTTAAAAAAGGGAAAATGAAACAATAAAAATAGAAAAGTAGATTCTATCAACTACTGATCAGATTCCTGATCTATGCACAGAAGAACATTCCTCTCAAATTCTTTCTGGTTAAAAATACTTCATTCTAGGGCTGGGGATTTAGCTCAGTGGTTCTGCCACCTGCCTCACAAGCACAAAGACCTGAGTTCAATCCCCGGTACAAAACAAAAAAACAAACAAACAAACAAAAAAAACTTCATTCTTTAGAATATTCTATGAAAAGGAAACAAAGTGTATCATAATGGGGAAAATTTATATTGTCAGAAATCCATGAAGATGGTCAAAGTAACAGGAGCAAAAATTTACTGAACAAAGTTTGGGTCCAAGTTGTATCTATAAAAGTTATGAAGTATTATTGGCACTTCCAACATTAATTAATCTCGCAGATGTTCAGATAGACAGGCATAAAATAATACATTTGTTATGATTCTATTTGACTTTCTAAAAGGAGGAATTATTTATAATATGGTAAAAGAATAAGGAGAGTTGTTTATGATGGCTGGAAGATTAGTTAGGAAGTGATATAAAGTATGATGAAAGTGTTCTACACTTTAACAAATATACAGATTAAACAGTTGTATGCATTTGTCAAAATATATTCAACTGCACATGTAAGTCTGGTACACTTCATAAAAAGCCGTAGCAGGGCCAGAATTTAGCTCAATGGTGCCATCGCCTGCCTTGAAAGCACAAGGTCCTGAGTTTGATCCACTGTGCCAAAACAAAACAAACAACTGTAAGCAAATACTTAACTCTAGTTGGCAGGTTTCCCCCGACATAAGATATATGAACATATATGTATGTTTTGGTGTTATTTGGAGACAAGGTCTCACTAAGTCTCAAGTTGGGCTTGAATTTGCAATTCTCTTTCACCCTCCCAGAGTGCTGGGGATTAAAGGCTTGTAGCCACATGAGGCTGGTATGCATAATTTTTGTGTATTCTAAACTTCAGTAAATAAATATATTGAGGACAACAGGTGTAAGGCTTCTCATTGTGGAAGAGAATTATTAATAAAAAAGGGAGACTAGAACTAAAATGTACTTGCAATGCATGAAAATGAGAGGCATTAATATAAACTCAGTTATTAATATAAATATCAAATTAAGTACAGGTACAAGTGTACATATGTATGCAAGTGTATACATATTTATTTCCTAGCTTTTTCTGCTGAGAGAGCATAGCTGCAATTCAAGTTTCTAAATATCATTCTCCACCAAAACAAACCAGAGTTCTCTAGAGAAAAGGCTAATTCAAAGGCTGAATAATGAAAAAAAAAAAGTCAAATTTGCTGTTTTATGCAAGAGAGTAAAGAAATGCTTAAAGAATTATGGGATTAGTTTTTTTATTGCAAATGAACTTTCCTTTCTCATTTATTTATTTATATCCATATAGATTATGTACTCTTATATTCCAACACTACCACAATATACATTCTCTTCAAATGCACAGTAAACATTATCTAGGACAAATCACACAGTAAGTCATAAGACACATCTAAATAAAGAAGGTTTGAGTATGTTCTTTGATTACAAAGGAATAAAATTATAAACCAATAATAAAATATCACAAGTATGTGGAAATTAATACTTTTGAACAGCCAATGGATCAAAGAAGAAATTACAAATGAAATTAAAAAATACTTTGAGATGAATATAAAGAAAAGTTTATGGTCAGCAGCAAGAGCAGTGACAAAAGAGAAATAAAGCTATAAACAATTATATTAAAAAAGATTGTTAGAAAGCAGTTCAGTGGTAAAATACATGCTTAGCATGTGCCTGGCACTGGGTTTGATCACCAGTACCACAAAACAAACAAAAACTTAACTTTAAAGTTGGTAACTTTAAGGGAGTTAAACTAGAAAAAAGAGCAGGCTAAACAAAGCTAGTAAACTAAAGAAAACAAATCAGAACAGACATAAAAATAGAAAGTTAAAAAAAAAGAATGAAATAAAAAAGTTGGTTCTATGAAAAGAACAATGAGATTGACAAAAAGGGAGATGAATAAAATAAGAAACACTAACAGGCCTGTATGAAAAGTCAACAGTTAATATCATACATTAGCAGTGGTAAAATAAAGTGAAAGAATGAATACATTCCCATAAGATCACAAATAAGACAGCTGTGTCCTCTTTTACTATTTCCACAAAATATTATACTGGAATTCTAGCCTAAATAATAAGGCAAGGAAAATAAGTGAAAGATATTTATACTGGAAAGGAATAAAATTATCCTCATTTGCAGATGTCAGAACTTACATATAGAAAATTTAAAAGAATCCCCCAAAATACTAGTAGAGTTAACACAAGAATTTAGCAAAATAGTACACTATAAGATAACAAAGATCAGTCAGTTGTACTTTTATACGTTAGCAGTGAAATATCTGAAAATAAAATCAATAAAATTCCAGTTATTGTAACAGAACTTAACGGGAGAAAAAGTTTTTCCCAGACTTGGGCAACCTTCTCCCCATCCCTGCCCTCCTTCATTCCTTTGTAGCTATAACTCCTTGTTCTGGTACAGATAAAACTGGCAACTATGTCCTGTGAACAAAGTTTATGTCATCTTGTTTTCATAAGATTCACAAGGCTTTGTCTACTTGCAAGGCTAAATTACAAAACTGTCTGCTCTTGTCCTATTTCATATAAACTTCTTTAATTCATCACTAAAAAGACCAACCCCTCTAACTAAAGGTATAAAAACTAGAGCTTCTCCTTTATTCTTTGCTCTTCCTTTGGACATTAGTATGTTAAGCTGGTGTTCACCTAAAACCTAAATAAATCCTCCTGTTTCCTACTGGTCCTTCCTGTCTCCTGGATTCTGCAATTACAGAAAAATATCTATAAATACATTCAACCAAGACGAAGTAAGACTTCTATACTGAAAACTATAGTGTTTAAAAACAACAAAGAAAATCCAAATGAATATAAAATATCTGTATCTTGTTGACTGAAGATTAAATATCATCAAGTGGTAATACTACTCAAACTGATATACAAATTCAATGCAATTACTAGTAAAATCCAACTTATTTGCCATGATCTTTTATTATTTATTTGTAGGAAAAAACAGGAATAATTCTACTTGGGAAAATAAAAACTTATATGAACTGGATATGGTTGTGCATATCTGCAATCCCAGTTTTGGGAGTTTGAGGCAGAGAGATGGTAAATTCATAAGGTGACTCTACTTGTAGATTAGTCAAGACAAAACATACAGGTATTCTGAATATGACAAGTATTCATGTAAAAAGAGAAGACTGACACCCAGGAAGAATACTAAAGCAGATATTAGAGAAATACAGTATAAGCCAAAGAATAACACTAGAATCAAGGAAGAATGCCACCTAATTTCAGAGGGAATACAGTGCTGTTGACATACTGATTTGAGAATTAGTTTTCAGAACTACAAGAGAATAATAATTTTCTGTTGTTTTAAACTACCTAACTGTAGAATTTTGTCATGGAAGCCCCAGAAAAGTAAAAAAGGGAACCTCTTCAACATGATAAAGAATACTTATGAGAAACATTACAGCTAATATATTCAATGATGAAAGAATGAAGTTGTTTATCTAAGAATGGGATCAAGAGTGCCTGCTTCTAAGACAAGGAATGAAACAAGGGTGCCTGATTACTAGTATTCACTGTACTGGAAATTCTATCTAGTGCAATACAAAGAAATAGAAGGCATGCAAATTTTAAAGAAGTAAAGCTAATCCTATATTTAAAGGATAGAAAAGATACACTGACCCCCCCCCAAATAAACCTCAAAAATACACACATAAAAACTCTTTAACATAACTGATGCTGTTCCTCTTTTTAAAGGCTCTTCTACACTGCCCCTCCTTCTATCTACTCTGAACTTATACAGAAATTGATCTCCCACATAAACCAAAAATTATATGAAACAGTTTTTCAGGCTCTGAACAGGCAGCTTAAAACTACAGGGGACATTAATTCCATCTACTTGTGAGGCTAAGGATGCAGGATCTTCAAGGCTAGCTTGGTCAACTTAGTTAAAACCCTATCTAAGGGCCAGGGATATAGCTCAGTGGCTTTACCACCTGCCTTGCAAGCGCAAGGTCCCAAGTTTGATCCTCGGTACCAAAAAACAAACAAACAAACAAACACCCTAACTAAAAAAATTTTTTAAAGGGCAAGGGATGTAGTTCAGCACATTCTTGGTTCAATCTCTAGTACTGCAAACAACAACAATAACAAAACAACTATGTTCCAAAATAAAAGCAAATAAAACTGTATGACTTTTTAGGAGGTAGTCAAGGAAATTTAGAAACCCAACATACCACAACAGACTACATAGTTGAGAAATAGGTAGTGGGAAAGATAAAGAGAAAATGCCTCAGGTATATGTAGAAAACTCTGGCATCTTTGGTTGAATACTGCACATGTATTTGAGAAAAGTTTCTGAGGCTAGTAGTTAAAAATTATTCTCAAAACACCTTTTAAGCAGGTCACTTGCTTTACTGTAGGTCTAAACAAGTGCCAGAATACAGGCTGTTCTGAATCCTTCACATATTAGCAAAGTGAATCTAGCAATATAAAAAAAGATAAAAGACTATAACCAAAGTGGTGTTCTTCCTAGGAATACAAGGTTAGTTTAATATTTGAAAATCAATTAATGTAATTCACTATAGAGTATAAAATTAAAATTATCACCTCAACAGATGAATAAAAAACATGTGACAAAATCAATACACATTTGGGAGGAAAACGTTTAGTAACCAAGAAAGTTAAGAGTACTTTGCTGATTTGATAAAAATCATCTTTAAAAAATGGGGCTGGGAGTTAGCTCAGTGGTAGAATGTTTAATCAGCATGTGTATTGCCCTGGGTTCCAACCATAGCCCCACAAAACACAAAAGAAAAAACCCAAAAACAACACTACCATCACCACCCCAAAGACCCCAGGTGCCAACTGATCACAAAAGACTAAATGCTTTGGAGGTGATGAAAATAGTCTTTATCTTGAATGTGGTGGTGCTTATGTGGCTATATAGTTATGAAAGCCTTATGGTACAGTTATAATTGTTGAAATTTATTGCATGCAAATTTTGTAAATAAAGCTAATTTTTAAGACTCACATCTTCCTCAATGTTGATAAAGAAAATTGATTATAACAATGACACTGGCAATTTATATTACTATATCTATAAAAAGGAAAATACCATTTTAAAATAATAGGTATGTAGAATATATTTTTATTACTGCAAGCTGAACCTCAAATGTAAAATCAGTGTGCCACATACACAGTGTATATTGAGAGCTGTAAATGGAACTCTAAAGCAACTGGAAATTCCTAAAACTTTACCAGTTTTAAAATCAGTATTGAAAAAACCATACACCCAACTATAAAAGAACTAGCTTTATTAGTCTAACTACCCTCAGTCTATTTCTGCCAAAGCACTTAAACATATAAACTATCTGAATTAGTTATTCTGAATTAATTTGGGTCATGCTACAAATTAGAACTTCATTGTATCTCACACTTGAAATTCATTCACTTTCCTCAAATCAAATCACTCAACAACTATGAAAATATTCCAGAAATGATCATTTTTAAGTATAATAACAAATGATGGGAATTTAAAATTATAATAATGTCAATCCACTATTATTTTCAATTACAAATAAAAATATTTTCCAGTTGCTTAGCCATATCCATAAGGCTTAATTATATTACTAGAGAAAATAAGATTCCTTTAAATCCAAAGCAAAAAGTTAATATTATTATAAAGACAACTGCATTTCTTCTATATTGAAAATGAATAAAATTAGGGAATTAACTTTCACAATAGCATCCAAAAAATGAAATATCTAGGAATCAATCTAATGAAGGAAGCAAAAGACCTCTACACTGAAAGCTACAGCACCCTGAAAAAAAGAGATGAAAGAGGATATAAGAAAATGGAAAGATATCCCCTGTTCCTGGGTAGGAAGAATCAACATCGTGAAAATAGCCATACTACTGAAACTGCTACACAAATTCAAAGCAATTTCTATTGAAATTTCAACATTATATTTCACAAAACTAGAGAAAATAATCCAAAAATTCATTTGGAACCAAAAGAGACCTAGAATAGCAAAAGCAATTACAGGCAATAGAAACATGGCAGGGGGTATCACAATTCCCAACTTGAAACTATACTACAAAGCCACTGTGATAAAAACAGCATTGTACTGGCAAAGAAAAAGACCCGAGGATCAGTGGAATAGATTGGAAGATACAGACAGAAACAACTCCAGATGTACTCAGCTACCTCATCTTTGACAAAGGAACCAAACACCCTTACTGGAGGAAAGATAGACTCTTTAATAAACGATGCTGAAAGACTAGGTTTCAACTTGCCAAAGATTAAAACTAGACCTGTATCTCTCACTATGCACTAAACCAAAATGAAAATGGATACAGATCTGAATATTAAAACAGAAACACTAAACTTACTGGAAGATAAGTTAGGAAGAACTCTCGATGACATTGCCATAGGAAAAGACTTCATGAACAAATCCTCAGTAGCATGGGAACTAGCACAAAGAATCAATTGGGATCAACCCTTATTAAAAAGCTTCTGCACTGAATGAGAAACCACCAACAGAGCTGAGAGACAACCTACAATGTGTGAAAAAAATTTTATCAGCTGCTCCTCAGACAAAGGACTATTATCTAGAATATATAAAGAACTCAAAAAAATCAGGATCCCCAAATATAAAGATCCAATTAAAAAATGGGCATTTGAAATGAACTAACGTTTCTCAAAGAAGTAAAAGCAGCAAATAAATGTATAAAAAAATGTTCAACATCACTGGTCATTCAAGAGATACAGATGAAAACAACACTGAGATTCCATCTCACCCCACAAAGAGTGGCTGCTATCAAGAAATAAACCAACAAATGCTGGCAGGGTTGTGAGAAGAAAGGAACCCTTCTCCATTGTTGGTGGGAGAGCAGACTGGTACAACCACTGTGGATATCAATATGGAGATATTTCAAAGAACTAGGACTAGAAGTTCCATTTGACCCAGCTATCCCTCTGCTGGTTATCTTTCCAAAAGAATTAAAAGAATCATACCACAGTGATATATGTGCACCCATGTTTATAGCGGCACAGTTTCTAATAGCTAAAACTTGGTAGCAGCCCAACTGCCCATCTGTTGGAGACTGGATAAAGAAGATGTGGTTTTTCTATAAAATTGAATACTACTCAGCCATGAAGAAATGAGAAACTAGAGTCATTCATAGGAAAATGGATGCATATTGAGGCCATACTCTTTAAGTGAAATAGATAAGAGACACGTGTAAAAACTGAATAGTTTCTCTGGCATAAAAAACTAAAAGGGTAAGTAAGATCCAAATTGTATAACTGACAATGTGAAATAGGTAGAAAAGAGCTAAAGGTGTAGGGGAAGTGGGAAGGGTAGGGGAAAGGAAATAAGGGGAAAGAAAAATATGAGAAAAGGAAAAAATGGAAACAAACTCTTTGTAAATAGGGGAGAGGGAAGGGGGTGAAGGGAGGGCAGGTGTATGGGGAAAAAATGAGAACCAAGATCTGTCATATAAAGGGACAAGATCCCAAAGATAAATGTAACTGTACTGTATACTTTAGAAGTACCAATAAACTCAATGAGAAAAAAAATGAAATAAATTACACTTAAAAAAAATGAATAGAAGTGCTGGGGATTTAAATTCAGTGGCTGTGTGTCTGCCTCACAAGCACAAGGTCCTGAGAGTTCATTCCCTGGTAAAAACAAACAAAAAAGAAATACAGACAAGAAATTTGCCTAAAACACACTTCTCAAGTATTTGAAGGATAAGTGGCATATTCCATGTAGGTTTTAAATTAGTACTTATTAACTGAAGGAAAAAGAGACACTACAAGTACAGTACCAGTGAATAACAGCATTTCCTCACATTCTACCCACTCATTAAATCACCATTCTTTGTCAGATAGATAATCCAATATATACAGAACCTACCCAACAAATCAAACAAGAGTAAAACGCACATAGGCAAAAATGAGCACAATTATTTACATACAGCATGGAGTGCTAATTTTTTAAAAGCAATACTCATATTTTTAAAAAGAACATTAAGAACAAAGCTAAAGCTGACACAGCTCATGTTTTCAAACCATTACAATTTATAGTCTATTCAATCACTAGATTTTTATGGTTAACCTATATTCATTTAACGTATCTCCAAAAACAATAATCTGGCTCTGTTGGACCTCTGAAAGATCCAATTCTTTTTTTAGTTTCAATAGTTTACATTAGGCAAAATAAACCTAATAGCAAGTTTTCTGAAATATATCTATAATTATGGCTACAAGTTTTAAAAAAAAATCCATGTATAAAATGGGTAACACAAATAGTACTGAATTGAAAAATACTGAAAACTTCCAAACTTCTGATTAAAATAACGATTTCTTGATAGCATAATAAACGAATTATTCTCCATTACAGTAAGGTAAACATTTTAGAATTTGACTTAGCCATTCATTAGGTGAAAGTTCTTCAAAAATACTGTCAACAAAACTTTCAAATATGAAAGACAATCAACCCTAACAATAAGCTACAAACTCTTAACAACAATAAAACCTCTTTCAAAATTTACCTTTAGCAAGTCACAAATACTTGATAAAATGTTGGTATAACAAAAATGAAATTTTAGATCAAAGTTCTTATGTGGATACATCTATCCTACCTGTATCTTCAATAAATTCCACACATTTTTCAACAAACAGTGGTATGGGCTTCTCAGCTGTAACCAGATCCTGGAGGGGCATCCCAAAGTAATTACTTTCCCAATTTCTACGTGTTGGTGGATTGAAGTTTTTAGTTTTCTTTTTCTGCTGTAAGAAAATATATTCAAGTTAAAACTATGAAAATTAATTTTCTTCAGAATATTAGTATCAAGTAAATTAAGTACGGTTTGGAAAAAGCCACATTCACTTTAAATGCCTTTCAATATGGGACTCATTAAATGCTGCTGCAAGTAGCAACTTGAGTAATGCAGACATAAAAAGTAAATAGAAAAATTAAAAATTTAAAAAACTCAAAACTGGCCTGAAGAAAAAAATTTTGGGAAAATAAGACTGGAGGGAGATTAGAAAAGATCATTTTTCATGCTAAAAAAGTGACAAACTGGAATAATCTGCAATTTAGTTATAGTTTACATGTAGTTAGTCTGTTAATTTGGTCTCCAATGGGCTAGGGATTTAGCTCAGTGGTTATCAATGGCCTCGCAAACACAAGGACCCAAAAGTTTGATCCCTGGTACCAAAAAACAAAACAAAACAACAAAAAACAAAAACAAAAACAAAAAAAAACTTTGGTTTCTGAGATTGATCCAAAGTGATTTTTTTGGGGGGTGAACCTGTATTCGTAACAATAAACAAATTAGTGATACAATGAGACTCCCTAACTCCATAAGCTTTCAGTCTATTTTTCTTATTTTTCCATTTTCTATCTACTGAATTTTTTAAGTGCTAAAATTTTCAGAAAAAAAACTCTGTACAAAAATTATTCACAATAATTAAAAACAAACTATGCAAGAATGTTCAGAGTTCAATCCAGTGTTAGAGAACAAATGGATTCTTAATCAAGGAGTGAAAATCAAAAGTATTGTTTTGAGTCAATGAAGAAGAGACTCTGATTTAGTTTTTCTTGACTAGGGAATGCAAAGAATCTTCATAGGTGCTTCTATTGTACACTACTAGTTAAGAATCTCTGAGCTGGGCCTGGTGTCTCATGCCTGTAATCCCAGCACTCGGGAGGCTGAGGCAGGAGGATCACTGTGAGTTCGAGACCAGCCTGGGCTACATAGTGAGTTCCAGGTCAGTCTCAACTACATAGTGAGACCCTGTCTTAAAAAAAAAAAA